>NC_063332.1:56603285-56648126 GCF_021869965.1 Rhincodon typus | reverse complement strand
GTCTCAATACATGTGTTTTTGCCTTGTACTACCTTTCAGATTATTATTTAATTCACTCTGATAACTTTCAGATGTCCATTCTTTACAAATTAATACCAGTCACTTTTTAACTTGCTATGTTCACGACAATAGTCACCCAACAAAGTCACTGCACGTAGTTTGGAAATATAGCAAGTTGCAGGAAGTAAAATGAGGTTTACATTCTTAAATGAATTGGATATTTTCCCATTTCCCGGGCCTTTGAACCTACTACCTGTAAATTGCACAGTTTAATTATTCAGTCAACGTAGGATCTGAATGACTGAAAGTCGTCTATCTATCTCGTTGAATTAAGGCAGAGACAAAGTTGCCTGCATTTTAGTTCAGACTAATTACTAATAGTAACTCGTACTGTTTCCAAACAGCAAAAAAATGAAACAAGTGAGTTTCTGAATAATCAACGTATAAATCACTTGTAATAAACGTTGCTCGCATTTAAAACAATAGGCAGTCACTAGAGATGAACTCATTATGAATAAATCCCCTCAATTTATTTCACAGTCTTTCCAAAAAAAGTTTAAAGAAAGAAACCTCCCCTCCAAAAAAAAGCAATAGCGCTGTTGTTTCCTCAACTCCACCATTTCTCGAGGTTTAGTATGAACCCGAATGACGCAATTTGGAAACCTCACAATAAATTATAACTCTGAAACTGACTGCCGTAATGTTCACAGTGCTTCGTTGTTCTGTCCATAAGATCGACTGGGAGAAGACTGTACTGTGTCAATAAAGCAGCATGTACGCACATGCAGTTTCAGAAAATCCCTGGCAAGGGAAACCGTCCCACGTGATTTGCAGAGACAGAATGTGATTTTGAATGAGTGCACTTGTGGCACCTAAAGTGAATCCTTTATTCGGAGGCTCATGTGGTCCAACACCGAGAGGGAGGAAAGCCTCTGGCGCTCGTTCTGCTACTATAGGGCTCCAAGGCCTGCATCCCAGGGAATCGGTCTTCTCATCCTTGCATACTGCTATCTCGACAGCGATTGCGTTTGATTGAAAAAAAATCATTCACAACGTAGAAATGTTCACATGTGGGGTCACGGCCAAAATCCCTAAAGGTTACGGAGCTGGGGAAAAACAAAACTTTTCCACCGAATTTACAAACAGCAATAGAAATTGCAGTGGCAGCTTTAAGATGCATTGATGAAATGTATGTGTATTCGGAGACATGAATCAAATATGATAGATTTGTACTCTACATGTTAGCGTGCTGCTGTTTTCAATGAATACGTTCAGAATAAATACCAAGCAGCAAGGAATCGAATTTGGAGAATAGACACGTCTTGTTGATTAAATCACAACCCACCCACACCCACACACCCCTTTCCGCCCAACACACACACACAATTGGCATCTAGTATAATATTAAAGAGGTTGAGTGAGTGTGAGTTCTGTCAAATCTCTATTAGGAATCCGATTTCTTCATCGGGTGACGCTGTGACATTTCACCTGATCTGCGGGAGACTTCAAATCTTGCGGTGCTCCATTAAAAAAATAAGATAAAGTGGGCAAATAGTGTGTGGGTTGCATACCTGGCCAGATCGAAAGCGCCTGTCACAGGTTTGATAATTACCCGCCCCTGAGAGATCGAGAGAGAGCAAAAAAAAAATGCAGAAGGAATAACTAATGAAATCGGGTTGAACAGGAGGAGAGGAAGAAGCAGTAGACTGGCGTTTTAATTTGCTTTCGAAATCGCGAAGCCTTGTGGAGGAGGGTGTGTGTGTGTGTGTGTATATGTGTGTCTGTGTATGTGGTGTGTGTGGAGGCTGCGGCGGCCCGTAGTACAGGAGATCTCTGGAGGAGAGCAGCTGGACCGCTGTAGTCAGCTGTGGCCCGCTGGAAGCTGCAGCAACCCCGGAGCGAGCGAGTCCATCTCCCCGGGCCCTAGAGCACCGCCTCCCCGCCACCTGCACCACACTGGGGACTGTGACCTTGAGCTGAGCGGCGGCGACGGCCCCATTCGCACTTCTGCTTTGACTGGAGGAGGAAGGGGGCAGAAACAGAAAGGGGAAAACAAAACATTTCTCTCTCTGTTTACACTTCATGGGGATGTGTTCAAGGCAGGAGCGGATACAGACAGACATAGACAGCGTACTCCAGAGGTGCAAGGCGGACAAGGACTGTCTGTTTTCCGGTAAGATTTGTTTATTGTTTGTTATTAATAATGATTCCAAACGGTGGCTTTGTGCGGTGTTAAAACGCCGGCACTGTCATTTGGTTCAACAGCATGCAGTCACAAGATAAATAAGTCATCTTCGGGGATATATGCGTTCATTTGCAATTGAAATATTTTTAATATAATCTCGATGTGATGTAGCAGATGGATGAATGCGACTGCTAATTTGCAGTTTCTGTTCATTTCCATGGATCTGTCCGTTCGCATCGACAATTTTGTGGTCGCTATGGAAACACTTGTTGCAGAGAAACGTACAGTAAATGCCCAGCTGTACGAAGTGATCCATCGCAGACTCTGAGCTGCAATGTGATTGTTTCACTGAGGCTGGATTTGTCTCAATATAATCCACTCTTGGTAAACCTCGCCAACACAACAGGCAGCTCAAAATCCGCCTCGGGTCAATCACAATCTTCTGATGTTTCTTTCTCTCCTGTTTTAGATTTCAGATATTCTGATTCCACCTTCACCTACACATACACAAGAGGCTCGAAGAGGTAGGGTGAAACGTTCTGTCTTCCCCCTCCCTGTCAAAAAAAAAGTTTTGTGCATTTACCATGCGTTGTTATAATATGGGCGATTGCTCGGAACTTCCACATCTCCAGGCAAAGACCATAAGAATGGGGTGTTTGGTGTGGGGGAGGGCGGTATTTCTTAATGAAACCTCATGCCATCTACGTGGAGCTGCACAGACATGTTCCGGAATTGTTTTGAAACAGACATCAAGACACTTCATAGTAACACGGTGTAGAGCTGGATGAACACAGCAAGACACTTCATCTCGTTTTGTTTAGATACAAACAAGATGGAAACTTCCAAAAGTCCCTGCGTTAGATCCTATGCAGTAAGCTCTTCTCAAAATCCCGGAAACATCGACAACTTTGATCTAGGCTGAATAGATCAAAGTTATCGCCGTTTATATATATAACTACTTGACGGTTTAATTTACAGCTATTCTGTTGATTGAACTGCCTATTTGCAACTTGCCATATATGCTTTATATCAGGTCAATAAATTCATTCCACAAGTAGCGATATTGCTGAATAACAGAAACATTTAGCCAACCAAATGGTCTGAGAGACTGGGCATTTGACCTGTCCACTTATTCCTCACCGTCCCAAGCGCTTTCTAACATTGTCACTCCACTGAAAGCAGATTCAAAAGGTGCCGACTTTTGCGAGCAGAGAAGCTCGTTGGTAATTTTCTAAGGGTGATAGTTCGAACTGCCAGTGGTCACTCCGCGTCTGTGTAAACCTACCTCTAAATAGGTACAAAACCATTGTATTTGCAATGGGCCGATTTTAACCAAGTCCCGACTAACGTACGTGGTGCGTGAGAAAGGCTAGGGTTTTGTCTGAATTCGCTTAGAGCAACGACCGTTGTTTTGAACATAAAACATGACATGATGTTGTGGTATTTTTAAGAAAAGGGGATTTCTTTTAGACTGCTCGGCCAAGTTTGCTTCCACTTCATTTTTTTTGCTAATAGTTCGAATGATTGTGCAACCGCGAGTAAGAGGAAATGAGCAAGGTTCAGCCTCCAAAGAGGTTTTGAAACAGAGAGCCCAGAGATCTGTTTTACACAGTATGCTGACAGAATACTAATTTCAGTCATCCTTCCAATGGTGTCAGAAAGTGCACGCTTAGAATTGGACATGGATTACAAAAATAATTTGTTGTGTTTTCGGCTGTCTACCTCAAAGAGCTATGGAAGCTCAGTAATTGAGTATGTTCAATACAGAGATGGATAGATTACAAGATAATGATATGAAGTATTATGGAAGTAGTGCAGGAAAGTGGTGTTGTGGTAGATGATTCACCCTGACTGGGACTGGTGGAGCAAAATGGAGGAGCTTAATGGCCTACTCCAGATCATATGTTCCTATGTCTGATCAGTACTTCAACTTCAATTATCTACTTTGTGCTATATTCCTTGATTTTTCTTTACCTTCACAAAAACGTGTTGATTTCAAACTCAAAAATTTGAATTGAGCCACCATCTACAGTCTTTTTGAGAGGAATTTTCAGATCTCTACTACTCTTTACAAAAGAAGATTCATAGAATCCCTACAGTGTGGAAACAGGCCCTTTGGCCCAACCAGTCCACATTGACCCTCAGAGCATCCCACCCAGACCCATCCCCCAACACTAAAGGCAATTTAGCATGGCCAATCCACCTAGCCTGCACATCTTTGGACTGTGGGAGGAAACTGGAGCACCCAGACCAAACTCCACACAGACAGTCACCTAAGGGTGGAATTGAACCCAGGTCCCTGGCACTGTAAGGTAGCAGTGCTTACCACTGAGCCACCATGCCATCCTCCTGCTTTTACTCCTGAATGATCTAACTCTGATTGTAAGATGATGTCCCCTTGTTCTGGTTTCCCCACCAGACAAAATAGGTTCTCTGCATGTACTCTATCCATGTATACTTTAGTTCCTGTGTAAATCAAAGGCTTGAGAGTTTGCCTTTAACCTTAGATATTTTCAATTTCCCAATCCAAACACACATTTCCTGAATTGAGAGAGTTTGAAAATGTTTGACTCATTCATTTGCAATTTGTACACTTTTAAAATTAGATGGGGAGGAAATGATCAGGTCCAAGAGAGTTGGCCATCTTAAGTCCCATTAATTTATGTATACTTTTATCCTAATATTAGATTGAAGGAGTTTGTCCCTTTTAGCTTGCTTTTGTACTATTGGCTTTTTGTTCTCTTCCTGCACTGAAAACAGTTACAAAATATCCATTCAGTTTGTCTTGTTTTTTTCTGAATGCCCATTTTAGTGTTGACTACATGCCTTTGATGGGCCCATTGTCAGTCTATTACTTTTAATATATTTCTAAAATCTTTTAATATTAGGTTTAATATTCATTGAAATAATCTCAATGCTTACAGTAATAAAGTAAACAATGTGTTCTTTGGAACAATGCTGGTATCAAAATTAACCCTTACTGGATAATGAGTATGAGTACAATCCAGTTGCTCCTGGATTATGTATTTGTTTTAAAAATTGACCATATTATGAATTTCCAGAACTGAATAGGAAAAAAAATAATCCTGCAGTATGTTGTAACCTTCTTATCACTGATTAAAAATTTAATTATAACTGAATAGATAAAAGGAACATCACAGGTTGGCAAAGCAATTAAAAGTGCTAACAAAGCCTGGGATTTATTTCTAGGGGCATTGAATTCAAAAGTAGTGAAGTTATATCAAACTTCTACAGTCACCTGGTCAAGTGCACAACTCTCCATCTTATAGAAAGGATATAAAGCTATGGAGAAATTGAACAACGATCAGCAAGATGGTGCTAGAACTGACTGATTATAGCTGTTGGGAATATTGAATGGATTGTGTTTTTCTTTAGGAAAGAGGTGTAAAGAAGACTTCATTAAGGTCTTCAGAATTTGAATGGTTGGATTAGGGTAGATGCAGAGGGAATTTTTCCACTTATGGT
Organism: Rhincodon typus; assembly: GCF_021869965.1. Classification (NCBI taxonomy): domain Eukaryota; kingdom Metazoa; phylum Chordata; class Chondrichthyes; order Orectolobiformes; family Rhincodontidae; genus Rhincodon; species Rhincodon typus. Next base: position 56,642,455 of record NC_063332.1, on the reverse strand, counting down.
AGGAGCCTAAACTACAGGCCATAATAAAAGATTGTTTTAATAAATACAACAAGGAAATAAGGAAAATTTCTTAAAATGTGAGTGACTAAAATGTAGAACTCGCTATCACATGAGATGTAAAGCATTTTGTACTATTCAAAAAATCTTGAAGGTTTATTTTAAAAGGAAACTAGATGACTATGAGAGAATAAAACAAACAGAATGGCTGAGATGAGGTTGACTAAATAGGAGGAGATGCATGCAAAATATGAGCACTAGCACAAAACAGTCAGAACAGTTATAACAGACATGCTTCTGCACTGCCCATGTCATCATGATGCTCCAGTGGAGATTGCTTTGTCACTTAACTTCATCTAATGTAGTCACTATTGTGGTGCAATGCTCACTGTATGCGAAGCAAGGAGTTAATTGCAACCTAAATTAGTGTCAGTCTGAACTCAATAAAATTGCACCCCTTGAGGAGGAAGGTCTTAGGGTTAGGTCTGTCTCCAGAGAATTGAACAAATTATCTGAACTGACATTTGACAACAGAATTCTGAGGGAGTTCTGTCAGGTGAGACGATAAACTAAGGTACCATCTGTCCTTCCAGTTGGACATGAAAGATTGTGTGGCACTATTTTAATGAAGAGCAGGGTTGCTGTCCTAGTGTTCATTCAGTTAAGTACCTCTCACCAACATTACAAAACCAGATTATCCAATCATTAAAATCAATGCTGTTTATTAAACGTTGAAGTGTGTGAATTGTCTGCCACAGTTCCCTACATTAAAACTGTGATTACATTGTAAAAGTATTACATTTTCAATAAAGCATTTTAGGGCTTTCTGAGGTCGTGAAAAATGGTATATAATGACATGCTATTTTGTAAGTGAAAATGAATTGTAGTGCATTCATTCTTTTTCTACAACCAGTCATTCTTCTTTTTCTACAACCAGCATAATGGCTATGGTTGCAAGTAGCAAGTGCCACTTTATATTGGCAGAAAGCAAAAATAGTAACATCTAAATTATAAAAATGACATTTTTTGCACGATATATGGATTTTGTTTTTATTGCCTGGTCTAGATAACCAGGACTCTAATGGAGAAGACTGGGAAACCATGGGCATCACACTGGCTTTCATCAGCCAAGAAACGTGTTCTGGTTTGATATCATGCCCAGTAAATTGGAAACCTGGGGTTCAGAGAATTGCATGAATGAAAGAAGATTCTGGTTTGGAATGCTGATCTGAAGCAGAACCTGTCAGATTGTGGCATGCTGCTCATGCTGTGTTGCCAAGACATTTGCATTGCATATGTTTTACTTCAGGATCTTTGTGATCCCTAAGATCAAGAATCACATTACAAAGGCTTAACACTAAGTACAGTTGGGGATGAATGATAAATGAGTGTTAGCAATGCTGTTATTTATAAACAAAAATTGCCTGGTGGTGCAAATATGTTATTTTCTGCCATACAAAAAAAAATTGCAGATGTTGGAAACCTGAAACAAAACAAAAATTGCTGGAGAAACTCAGCTGGTCTGGTAGCATCTGTGGAGAGAAAGCATAGTTAGTGTTTCGGGTCCAGCAATCTTTCTTTAGAACTCCAGTGTCTCCAGAAATTTCTGTTTTTGTTTTACTTTCTGCTATGTCCTAAGAACAATAAATGCATCTTACAAATTATTGATTGAATTAAAATGTGCTAACCCTAATTTCTTAAAAAAATGAATGAAAGATAATTTTTTTAAGTGGGAACATTAAATTAATTTAAACTTCAAATTGTTGGGATGTAACTTGTTTTCCTGGGAATCTGTACTGGAGTCTCAGTATTTGGAAGCAGGAATCTACAAAAGGACACGATCAATTTATATATGTAGACAATGCAAGGATCATAAATTCGATGTGGAAGATTTGAAATCATCTACTTTGGGTACAAGAAAAATGATTTGGAATTTTTTTAATAATAGGAGAGTAGGATCTTTAGAGCAGCAAAAGCATTTTGTTATCCACATGGAGTCAACAAAGTTTTGTGAAAGGGAAACAGTATTCAAAACTGTATGTTTTATGAGGAAGTAATAAGTATGATGGATTAAAGGGAGCCTGTGAATATAGTGAAGTTGATTTCCAGAGGGTACTTGATAAAGTGACACATCAAAGGTTACTACACAAATTAAGAACTCATGCTGTAAGGTGTGACATGTGACATGGATAAAGGATTGGTTAGCTAACAGGTAGCAGAGAGGAGTGATAATTAGGTCTTTTTCAGGTTGATAATTTCACAGGGATCAGAGCTGGTGTGTCAATTATTTACAATGTAGATCAATTATCTGGATTTGAGAACCAAACGTACAGTGGCTAAATTTATTGAGAACACCAAGCATCTAACTAATTACAACACTAAGTTCTCAAGATGAGGTAGAGAGTATACAAAGGATTATAGATAATGGGTGGGAACAAAAATAGCAGATGCGATGTATGTGGGAAAATGTGAACTTATCCACTTTGGAAGGATCACTAGGGATTATTTAAATGTTGCTATTTAAATCAAAGGAGATTGCAGAAATTGAAGGTACAGAGTGAACTGGATGTGAAGCATTAACTGTTAGTTTGCATGTATAGCAAGCGGTTTAAAAAACAAATGGGATGTTGGTGTTTATTCCAAGTGGAATGAAATATAAGAATAGGGAAGTATTACCACAGCTTGATGAGATCATGCCCGGAGTACTATCTACAATTTTGATCTCATTATTTGGAAAATAATATAACTGCATTGGTAGCAGCTCAGCAAAGGTTCACTTAACTGATCCCTGGGAGAAAGGGCTTATGTTTTGAAGAAAGATTGAATAGGTTGGGCCTTTTCTTTTTGGAGTTGAGAGGAATTGGAGGTGATATCATTGAAGAACATGACAGAATAGATTGTGAGAGGATGTTTCCCCTTGTAGAAAAGACTAGAACTAGAGGACACGGTTTAAGAATAAGAGGTCGTGTTTTTACCAAGGAGATGAGGAGTTTTTCTTCCCTAAGAGGGTCATTACTCTGGGAATTCTCTTCCTCACAAAACAGTGGAGGCTGGGAATTGGATTTATTAAAGGTGGAGATAGTTAAATATTAATGGACCAGAGAATCAAGTTTATGGGGATAGATGAGAACATGAAGGTGAAACTACAGCCAGATCATGTTATGAATTGTAGAGCAGGGTAGGCTCGAAGGGCTCAATGGCCTATTCCTGCTGCGAAGTCTAGTATTCCAATATACATAAATATAACGGTGCACAGGTACAAAATGTAATCTGAAAGGTTAATGGAATATTGGCCTTTAAATTGAAAAGGCAGGAATCCAAAACTGGTAAAACGATGCTTCAGTTGTACAGAGCCTTAATCAGACTTGTAAACTGGCATCAGTTTTCAACATTGGCCCTCAGCAAGGATAGTTGGCTTTGCAGTAGGTATGGTGCAGATTCATTACAATAAAGCTGAGCAAAATGGTTATATTTATGAGGAGAGTGTTCACAAACTCATCTTGTACTTGTTTGGGTTTCAATAGACTACAGAGAACTTATTTCAAGAATAAAGAAACACAATTATAAAATTAGAACTAGGCTATTAAGAAGTAAAATCAAGGATTACATTTTCACACAAAGCATAGTAGATCTCAAATTTACTTCTGTAAAGGAATGCTGAGTCAGTTGAATTTTTCAAAATGGACAGATTTAGGTAAGGGTATCAGAAGATACATGTCACTCAGGATGCATGGAATTGAGGTAACATTCAATGTTCTACATAAATTATGGTGGGCCCTGAATGGTGTATTCCAGGATCTGTGTTCCTTATTTCCCCAAGTTTTCACTAAGGTTAATGTTTCCACATATTTGAACTAAAGTGACTTATGATATGTGGCATGATATTTCCTACAATGTTGTATAGGGTTCATTATGGCATATAGTAGACAACTCATTGCCAGTTTCATCAGCCTACACTGCTATAATTGACAGTCCTGATTGCTTTTTTCTTCACTTTCTGCAAGGCATGAGTCCAAAGCACAAAATATTTATGGTCTCATGACTGAAATTATGTTGTCACTCAAGTACAGTTGGTGGTTTTGCGGAAGACTGTTGCATTTGAAGCACATTTTGAGAAGAGTGGGGTGAATTTAGCTTCGGATTTGACGTGCTTGCTAAAGTCACTCAGTGTGAGAACTAAATTAATATTGACAAATTAGTGAGTGCTAAATTATTCTTTAAAAGAAGTATGTTTCCACGCTTATTTTTGTGAAAGCCTTAAAGCACACTGTATTTGCAATGTTTAAGCTTTCTTTTAAGAAAATTAGAATACACTGAAAGTACTATGCAACAGTAAAAGACAAAGGTTTTGAAATTGTGTGGGACAACATGATCATAGAACCAAAATTTACATTATGGAAGCAAACCTTTTAGCCCAACTGGTACGTGGCAATGCTTATTCTACACATGAGCATCTTCCCTTTCTATGTTATCTCTTCAGCAAGAGTCAGCCCTCCCAACATGTCCTTTTCAATTCATTTTTCTTTCATGAACTTATTTAACCTGCTCTTCAATGCATGCATGCTAATAACTTCTCTATTTCAAATACAAGTTGTATTCATTTATTGTCTTTAAGGCAAATGGCTAAAAAAAGTGGCTTAAGATGTGAGTCTCAAAGGAGGAAAGAGAAATAGAGAGGCATTAATTTTAAGATAGAAAATTCCACAGCTCAGACCTTTTGCAGCTGTCAACACATCTATCAGTGGTAAAATGAGTAAAGCTGGAGATGAGGAAGGACCAGAATTGAAGGTATGCCAGTAGTTTGGAGCATTGTGAGGCTAGAGGAATATTCAGAGCGTTTAGGGGAAGAAAGCAGTATTTTGAAAACTAGGTTGCGATTGTTAAAATTGAGATATTGTTTCAACACATACCAATGTAGGTCAGCAAACTTGGGACAGGTGGGAGTTAAGATACTGGTAAGAGAAATTTGGATTACCTTAAGTTTACAAAAGATAGAAAATGAGTTCAACTGGTAGTGAGTTGAAGTAGTAAACTGAAGATAAAACAACAGTATGGAAAAGCGTTTCTGAGGCAGGAAAGCTGAGGTAGCGATGATATGAGGTATTGTTACAGAGGTAGAAATAGGCAGTGTTAGTGGCATTGCAGATATATGGTCGGAAGTTCAAATATGACACCAACATTTTGAAGTGTTTGGCTTAAAGAGAGGTGGTGTTTATCAGGGCGAGTGAATGGAGTTTCTGGCAGGGATTGAGGACAACAGATTTAGTATTCCCAGTATTTAGTTGGAGGAAATTTCTGCTCATCCAGTACCAGAGGAAGAGCCATCTGTGGAGCAGCAGCTGCAATTTTCTTAAGTTTCCATCTTGAAATTTCCTAACGTTCTCCTGCCACGGCAGCAGTCAGCCCTCTTGATGGGTTTGCCAGCTGGACATTAGCCCAGCTGGAAGCATGCCCTGTCCACTGTTCCTAGATTAACTGCTTTTCTGGAGGCAACCTTTCAATTGGCCATCTCCTGTAAGGTTGTGCAAATGTGCCGCCGGACATCACCAACAAGTCAGAACCTATTTTAATTTATGACCTCTGAAATTCCAAAAAAGGCAGTAAGACTCTATCCATTGACTGTCATGCGAATTTATTTGATTTTTAAAGTGAATTGCCATCCACTGTATATGATTCCACACAGTTCCTATTTGTGAAATTTGTTTCACTTTATAGATTAAGGAAAGCCATCAGGCACATAAGAGATCCATGTAATTAGAACAAGTTGAATGCACTGAGCCAGTTGAGAATTTGAAAACTCGTTTTGCTATTAGTACCATTTCCTGATTTGCAGATTAGAAGTGGCATTTTCATAGGTTTAGCAATCCAGTTGTTGTTCGATATTGTCAAGTTTGAAGTGTGTTATAAAGTTATCTTACAGCAATCACTCATACATGACTGTGTAAAAGTGGTTTTGTCTTTTAGAAAAGCTTCCCCTTCCTGCCATGTGATCAGCCCAGAGATCTCACTCATTCATCCATATCATTTTCGTTTTTAAAGAACCTCCCCTTTTATACATTGCAACTGAAAGCAAAAGCCAGTGGTCAAGGATAACATTGGCAGAAACTTTAACAAAAATACAATCTCTGGGGAAGTCAAATGTGAAACCTCAGCAATGCAAAAGAAAACGTTTATGCATAATAAATGACATTTATACATTATTGAAATGGATACAATAAAGAACTTGCATTTATATAGCTGTTTTGGTGCAGTAAAGCATCCCAAAGCCTTTCACAGTGCAAATCAGTGGCAGAGGAATTTGGAGAGATGACTGAAAGTGCAGTTGAAAAAAATGGTTTTGCAGACTCTTTTACAGAAAGAGGCGGGCAGAAAGACTGACTAGATTTGTGGGTAAACAGTTCCAAAAAGAAGGGACGAGATGGTTGAAGTCCCAGCTGCCACTGATGAGATAACAACTTTGCTGGGTGACAAGAGTCGAAGGGTGGACTTCGAAGGAGAGTCGGAGGACTGAATTTCCTCGACTTAAAGTTGCAGTCCAATAATGAAGGAAGTAACATTTAAAAGCAAGGGCATGGGGATGCAGTGGGAGAAAGAGATGCTGTGGAATAGGACTTTGTGTGGTTTCTGATATAAATAGCAGATTTATGTGATGCAATATTTATCTATCCCCACAGCTTTTTTTAAAAAGAAAAATCTCCAGGTTTTGGTTTGGTTAAATTTCAGGTGCGATGCTTGAGTGTCACACTTAGAAGAAACCTGTGTAGAAATTTTACAATACATTTGCAATCAATTTCATATTGATAGATTAGAGACCAATCACAACTGAAGTTGTTGACCCTATAGAGTGGATGGATAAAGTATGAGTGCAAATCTACTAAGCAATTATAGAACAACCGTTGATCAGTCAGAAAAATGTTGTCATATTAAGAAAAACAAAGAATCCACTTTTTTTTAAAAGAATCTTTTTAGTTTCCTGCCATTTTTCTTTCATTATTAAATTTACTACTGAAAACAGGTGGTGGAGGTAGTGTTGGGGACGAAGGATAGTGATGAAGCAGTGACACAAATCTTTTACTCTCAACTGAAAATACTTCCTATAATACTTCAGTTCAACTACTTCAGAGCATTCACTGAGAAGGTCAGTGGTAGTTGCCTGTGGGTTCCATCCAATTCTCTTTTGTCTGCCAGGGAAGGCATTATTAAAAAGCATTTATTTTGCAAATTCATGACAATAACAGATCGCATAGAATTTGAGATAACAAGGTGTAGAGCTGGATGAACACAGCAGGCCAAGCAGCATCAGAGGAGCAGGAAGGCTGACGTTTCGGGCCTAGAGCCTTCTTCAGAAATAGAACTTGTGTGTCTTTGGTAATTTTGTAAAGACAAGATTTTGTTTTGAGTGGGACTGAACTGGAAAAAGGACTGTTTTGCAACAAAGGACTAAGGAAGGAATTTCTGTATTATTAAAAAGCAAGTTACTCAAACTCATTCAAAGTAGTGTTTATACTACTGCTTTGTAAGCAGTAGAGGAAGGTGTAAAGGAAGATGGCACAGCTCCAGGGATCTGTCTATAACATGAGATTCGGCCAGCAACAGGTTGATGAATGGTTGGTTGAGTTGTGACCAATTGTGGATGCCAAAAGCCATCATCTTGGCTCTTGGGTTGCCAAATAGCTTATGGATGTGAACGATACTGGGAGAGGCCTTGCACTGCAGAAAGTGCAGATGCTCTCTCACTCTTTCTCTCTGTCTTGCTGTAAAAATGCCCAAAGCATGAAGAAACCCAGTTGTTTTGCTTTCCCTCCCACCAGTTGCTGTAAGCTGTCAATATTAAACAATAAGTTAGAGACTATAATTTGAGAAACAATTGCTCTGGGCCACCTGTGTAAGAACCCAAGGTTTTAAGAAACAGAAGGAACTCTCCATTGAGACTTGAGGACCGGCAGCAATGAACTGCATCCTCAGTCTTTTTCCCCTCTATCTGTAATACTAAATGTCCAAAGTAAGCAAGCAACCTACTTAAACATTCCTCGAAGTTCATCTGTTTTCAATTTGATTGAAATTAACTTCCCTTTGTGTGCTGCTTCAAATGTTTGGTTATACACACATTCATACATGTTGCATGTACTTCTTGCCACTTTTTCCCTGACAGTTTATTCCTGAATTCATGGTTAGTATTGCTTGTTACGAATTGTTAAAGATATCAACCTATTCAGATGTACTCAGACGCACTGCTAAAACCAGTGGGACATGAACCTAGGTCTTTTGGCTCAGAAATAGAGACACAACCACTGCATCACAAGAACCTTTTCCCAATTGTTAAATTTTGATCAATATATTATGCATGTGTTTAATTGAAATTGTAAATGTTTTAAGAGAACTACGTTTAAAAGCCATTCCAGTGCCCCTATGTCTCTGTAATAAAGCATTCCATGATCCAAAAATTAGCTACATTATATTTTCCATAACCTCTATGCCTACACTCTCTGGGAGAATTTTGGTTGATCTGATCATTGAACTCCCTCCCTAACAGCATTGTGGGTCAACCTACCGCACATGGACTGCCACTGCTCAAGCATGCAGCTCACCACCACCTTCTCAAGGGCAGCTAGGTATGGGCAATAAATGCTGGCCAGCCAGCAAGCTCACATCCCATGAGTGAATAAAATACACTCCTATACGCAAATGTCTGAACAATGAAGGCAAGAGTGCTAAATGTCTTCTTAACCACCCTGTCTACCTGTGACGCAAATTTCAAAATATTATGTACCTGAACTGCTAGGTCTCTCTATTCTACTAGCCAGGGCCCCGCCATTAATTGTATAAAAACTGCCCTTATTTGTTTCACCAAAATGCAATATGTCATCACAAACTTACTAACCATGCCTCCTATACCCTCAAACAAATCATTTATATAAATGACAAACAAAAGCAGACCAGTACAGATCCATGTGAACATCAGTGGCCATAGGCCTCCAGTTCGAAAAACAGCCGTCCACCACTACCCCCCACTACCTCCTACCATCAAGCCAATTTTATATCCAATTGGCATGCTCACCCTGAATCCCATGTGATCTAACTTTACAAATAGGTTTATCATGCAGAAACCTATCAAAGGCTTTACTAAAGTTCAAATAAACAATATCTATTGCTGTGCCATCATCAACCTTAGTCAGTTATCTACTCAAAATCTTCCAAAATCAAAATCTTTCCTCTCATTTAATTAGTTCTATTATAGATCAGCATTGTTTCTTCCTTTTTATGATATTATTTATGAAATCTCTTTGGGAGAAATTTTGTACTTCCTATCTAATTTAAGAAATTCAATGTTAGATGTAGGATTATTAATAGTAGCACATAAACATTTAAAACAAAATAATTAAACATTTCTAATAGATCCTTTTTTTTTTGATTAAAATGTGTTTCTTCCATTTTCCATCAGAAGTAGATAACAGTAGACCTGCCTCTGAGCCACAGAGCTTTAATTGTTGAGTTTCTTCAGTTTATGTTGCTCAGAGACTTTCTGCAAATTACCAGATGTTCAGTTCCAGCAAAAAAAGCTAACTTTTCCAGAATTTTGTTTCAGATTTTTGAGTGTATTTTTAAAAAACATCTCAAATTGGATCTGCACTGTATTTTCTGTTGCTTGGAATGCATAGCTCTGGCATAAGTATATGTTTAATTAAAATTTTAATCGCTTCCTTGATTGGGGGCTGCTAAACACCCTTCACCCAGTATGCTTAGATGACAATGAAATGAATTAAAACTTTAATTTTCATACTTAAGGAAGAAAGCATACATTAATCAAGGGAAGCCAGTCTGGATTGATGAAAGATAAATCATGTCTGACTAACTTGATTGAATATTTTGGTAAGCTACCAGAGAAGGCTGTTAAAGGTAATAGATGTAAATATAGATGTCAAGAAGTCATTCAACAAAGAATTAAAGAGTATGGAATTGACTCTGGCAGGAAGAAAAGGATGAATATTTTCCAGTTTGAGAAGTGGTTTGTAGTGGTCTTCCTCAAGGTTCAGTTTGGCATCCATTATTCTTTATAAATTACCTAGGCCTGGGCGTAGGGACTCATATTATAAAGTGTGCAGAAAACACCAAATTTGGCAATACAGTAGAAAGTAAGAGGATATTATAAAAATCAGAATGACGAGGAGAAGATGTTAAAATTGGTATCAAAATGTTATGTAGTCCCTTCGTAGAGGGCAGACATGGAAAGATAGTTTACTATATATTACACAATTCTGAGAAGTGTAGACAAGAAGAATGACTTTGGTGTCCATTATCCAAATATTGAAAGATGTCATGGCCAGTTGATAAAATGGTTCAGTGTCAGTAAAATGTCATTGACTCGGATTTATAAATAGAGAACATGAATATATAAACAAAGATATCATGCAAGAACTTTATTAATCACTGATTATGCCTCATCTAGACTATTCTGAACAATTCTGGTACCACATTCCAGGAAAGAAGTAAAAGCTTTAGGAATGATATAGAGGTAAATTACCAGACTGTTAGCGGGGATGAGGATCTTTTGTTTTGAGGAATGGCAGAAAAATTAGACTGTTTTCCTTGGAACAGAGAAAGTTGAGAGGTGGTCTAATAGATATTTTTGGGAAAATAAGATGAACAAATATGAACAGTAGCTCCTTTGGGAAGGAGAAATGTGAAGCAGGCCATTGTAGATGATTTGCTAGCCCCTTTGGGGAATATTTATACTAATTTTTCAGGAGTTTGTGAAAACCAAGATGTAATATTAGAGAGGGAAAGCAAGATGAGAATAATAATAGGACATAGGACCAGAGTTGAAAATAGTAAGGTATTAGATGGGTTTGGGTGAAAAGCGAAAATAATAAAGCCTAAATTAGGCTTACAGTGCAAGTATATGAATATATTAACTGGTATATTAGTTTGTTGAAATGAAAAGCAGAATGATGTTGTGGCAGAAAAAGAGGCCTGGATCCAAAGAATGGTGTGACTTTGTAATAAATATTCCTGGATACAGGAAAGATGAGAAATAATTGCATGGTTGTATAGAATTTGATTCCTGAAAAAAAAAGTAATGTTGAAGTTTTATGTCTTGTACTCATCAGGACAGAATCTCAAGAGTAACAAATTTCAAAGGGAAAAAACAGTTTATACTACATGAGAAAAGGGTGGGCAGTGGGCTGTTGAGTTAGACCAAAGACAATGTATGACTAGAAGGTTAAAAATCGTTAAAATCTTGCTCAAAAAAGTGTGTAAAAATAAGCTCAGTAACTACAGGCCAGTCAGTTTAATTTTTGAATCAGGGAAGTATTTAGAAATGATCTTTAAAGAAAAAAGTAACAGTTACTTGGGTAAGCATAGGTTTGTACAGGACAAGTTGTATTTAACTAGTTTGATGAGTTTTTTGATGAGGTAACAAGAGAGGGTTGATGAGTGTAGTACTTTTGATGTGCTTGGACTTAGTACTTGACTCTGTGCCACATAATAGACTTGTGAATTAAGTTAGAGCTCATGGAATGAAAGGTACTGTGAGTATGGATACAAAATTGGTTGAGTGGCAGGAAACAAAGAGTAGTAGTAAATACAAAAACAGAAATTGCTGGAAAAGCTCAGCATGTCTAGCAGCACCCGTGGAGAGAAAACAGAGTTAACATTTCAGGTCAAGTGACCTTTCCTCAGAACGGGGTTGACTCGAAACGTTAACTCTGATTTCTCTGCACAGATGCTGCCAGACCTGTTGAGCTTTTCCAGCAACTCATGTTTTAGTTTCTGATTTACACATCCACAGTTCTTCTCGTTTTTATTTAATAGTAGTGAATAGTTAGTTTTTCAGACTGGAGGAGGATTTATTGTGGAGTTCCCCAGGGATCAGTATTACAAGCCATGCTCTTCCTCATATATATCAATGTCCTAAGTTTGAGTATACAGGACTCAGTTTTGAGATTTGCAGATGATGCAAAACCTAGAAGTATTGAGAGCCATGAGGAGATAGTGTACAACTTTAACAAAAGAATGTAGACAGTTTGGTAGAACGGCTGAATAAGTTGCAAAAAAAATTAATACAGAGAATTCGTTCAGGTATTCATTTTGGTAGGAAGAACACAAAGGCAACATGAAGTAGAGTACCCATTCTAATGGGAATTCAGGAGCAGACTATCTACATGTGCTTAAATCATTGATGGCAAGACATGTTGAGAGTGTGGTCAATGAAGCATACAGCATTCTGAGCTTTATCAATAAGGGGATTGAGTGAAAACTAAGGCAGTTATGTTAAATCTATCTAAGAAAGTGGTTTGACCTCAGCTAGAGGATTGTGTCCAGTCCTGGGCACCACTGGAAAGCTATGAAGATCTAAGAGAATGTGCAGGAAAGATGACCAAAAACAGGTTTAGGAATGACGAACATCAGTTGCACATAACAATTAGAGAAGTTGGGACTGTTCTCCTTGGAGAAGTGAAGATTCAGATGATATTTAATAAGGCTTTCAAAACTGTAAGAGATCTAGATGAAGTGATATGAGAGAAACTGTTCTCGTTAGTGGAAGGATTAGTAACCAGATGGCATGGATTAAAGATAACTGACAAAAGGAGCAATGGAGACCTGAGTGGGCAAAAATTTGGCAGATGCAGTATAACATGGGAGCATGTGATCTTGAATAGAAAGGCAGCATGATAATTAAATAGGGAGAGAGAGAGAATGCAGGATTCTACAGTACAGATGAATATGGGTGTTCTGGTATCTGAATGACAAAAAAGGTAGGTTGCATGTCCAAGAAATCAGGAAGACAAAGGGAACATTGGCATTTATAGCAATGGGAATTGAACATATAAATAGAGAAGCATTGTTCCAGCTGTACAGAACCTTAGTCCTTTTTAACAAGCACCAAATATTTCTTTCTTTCTACTCCATCCTACTGTGTGCTTACTGTTTGTGGGCCTGTACGTAAGGACACAAGAACTTGGAGCAGGAGTTGGCAACTCTGTTGGCCTGCTCTGCCATGTAATATGATCATGGGGGATCTCATCTCAGTCTCAATTCCCACTTTCTTGCCCACTCCCCATAGCTCTTCAATCTGTAACTAATTAAACATCTGTCTGTTTCCTCCTTAAATTTATTCAGTGCCTTGACATTCACCGTACTCTGGGGAAGTGAATTCCATGGATTCACGACTCTTTGAAAGAAGTAATTCCTCTTCATCTCCGTTTTATATCTGCTAATCCTTAGCCTAAAACTATGACCTCTCATTTCAGATTACTCACAAGGGGAAACATCCTCTCTACATTTGCTTTGTCAATCTCCAGTAACATCTAATTAACTTAAATAAAATCTCCTCCTGTTCTTCTAAACTAGTGCATATAAGCTCAAACTGCTCAATCTCTTCTCATGAGACAAATCTTTCATCTCTGGAATTAATCTACTGAACCTTCCCTGAACTATCTCCAATGCAATTATATTCTCCCTCAAAGTGACTTCTTGCCTTTGACATTGTTACTGAATATTGGTTTCATGAAGTTAGGTCACATCTCTCTATTGTGGTAATGCAATTATTTTATAACAGAGTCATCCCTCCATCTTTTCCTACCTTCTTGTCTTTCAAGACAGAGTCAACAGAGCTTTGTTCAAAAGGGAGGGAGTCAAAAATAGGTACCTTTGACCAATTTGCTTAACATTTATCAATAGGAAAATGTCAGAATCTATTACAAAGATTGTAATAGCAGAGCATTTAGAAACACATAATACAATCAAGCAAAGTCATCACGTCTTTGTGAAGCAAAAGTCACACCTGACAGATTTATTACAATTCAGAGAGGAGGTAACAAGCAAGATAGGTAAAAGTGAACTTGTGGATGTAACATATTTGGATTTCCAAAAGACATTCAATAACATACCACACATATGGTTACTTCATAAGTTAAGAACTCATGGTATTTCAGGAAGAATATTAACATGGAGAGAGGATTGGCTAAGTAATAGAAAATAGACAGTTGGTATAAAAGGGGCATTTTCAGGATGGCAACCTATTACTAGTGGAGTGCCACATGGATCAGTGCTGGGGCCATAATTATTTATAGTATATATTAATGACTTTGATAACAGAAGTGAATATTTTATTGTCAAGTTTGCAGATGATAGAAAAATAGGTGGGAAGGCAAATAGTGAGGATCATACAAGGAGTCTACAGATTGTTATAGACAGATTAGGTGAGTCAGCAAAAACTTGGCCAATGGAATATAATGTGGGAAAATGCGATGTTACACACTTTAGCAGGAGGATAGAAGAGCTGAATGTTAATTAAATGGGTTCTGAGGAAGGGTCACCGGACCCGAAACATTAACTCTGTTTTTTCCTTCACAGATGCTGCCAGACCTGCTGAGCTTTTCCAGCAACTTCTGTTTTTGTTATTTAAATGGGAAAGACTGCAAAAAGCTCTAGCACAGGGGGTTTTGGGGCACCTGTGTGTGTATTATAAAATGCTAGCATTCAAGTTCAATGAGTAACTGCAAAGGAAAATCAAATGTTTGCTTTTATTTCAAATGAAATAGAATATAAAAATGGGAACTCTTGCTAATACTATACAAGGCAGTTGTCAGACTGCACTTGGAATACTTCAAGCAGTTTTAGTCTCCTTATCTAAGAAAAGGCATTGGAGCCCGTTGAGACTAAGTTCACTAGGTTGATCTGAGGAATGGAAAGATTTTCTTATGAAGAGATTTGAGTAGGTTTGGCTCATTAGAATTTAGAAAAATGAGAGGAAATCTTATTGAAACATGTAAGGCTCTTAAAGGGCTTGACAGGATAGATGTGGAGTGTGAATCTCGGGAATTCTTTACTGCAGAAGGGTATCAAAGTTGGGTCATTAAGTATATTCAAGACTGAGATAGACAGATTTTTGATCATTAAGGAAATCAAGGGTTATGGGGAAAAGTTAGGAAAGTGGAGTTGAGGATTATCAGATCATCCATCATCTCATTTAATGGCAGAGCAGACATGGAGGGCTCGAATGACCTCCTTCTGCTTTTACATCTTATGGTTTTCTAGCGTATGGTCTTCTAGCATATGGTCTAACACGGACACAGTGGACTGAATGACCTCCTTCTGTGCTATTATCATTTGTGATTGCATGATTCTTTTGGATAGGTCAATAACTAGTGGTTATAAATTTTAAATATCTAAAGGTAAAATGAGGAAAAATGTTTTCATATAGAGCTGTCAGGGTTTGGATCACTCTACCTGAAAGCTGATTGAAGCTGGTAACCGAAATATCTTTAAAAGACAGTTGGACAGGTGTTTGATAATGATGAATTTACAGGATTGTAGAAAAGACATGTGGAAGTAGGATTAAGCATGGCTGTTCTCGCAAAGCGTCAGCAAAAGCAGAAAGGGTCAAAAGATCTTCTTTTGTGGCCATAAATTTCCATGATTGTATGAAGTGATCATCAAGTTCATCATTTTCCTTTATTCCAAATGCTTATACTGATTTCCATCCATATTAGAAATATTTGTGATCATAGCACAGCATATCATAACATTGGGGGTACAATTTAAAGGGGGTGCAGGAGCAGAAGATCCTAGGCATATATGAACGTAGGTCATTGAAGGTGATAGGACAGCTGGAGAGAAGCAGAGAGTATAATATGCAAGGAACTTGTTGAACTTGTACAAGACACTTGTTAGACCTCAGCGGGAGTATTGTGCATATTTGTGGATACCTCATTATGGGAATGATATGAATGCATTGGAGAGAATGCAGAAGCGATTTTCAGATGGTTCCAGAAATGAGAGACATCACCATGAGGAGAGATTGAAGAAGTCAGGACTGTTCTCCTTGGAGAAAAGAAAGCTGAGAGGAAATTTGATAGATGTTTTTAAACACATGATTGGTTGGACACAGTAGAAAGGGAGAAGTTGTTCCTGTTTGTAAAAAAAACAAAAAAAATGAGAGGGCATAGATTTGATGTGTTGTGCAAGTGAAAAGGTGACGTCAGACAAAAACAAATCACAGTGAGTTAGAGTATGGAATGCACTGCCTAGAAATGTTGTGGAAGCAGATTCAGTTGATTCATTCAAGTGAGCGTTGCACGATTATTTATGTAGAAATAGAAATGGTGTGCGGGGAAATGGAGAAAAAGCAGAGATTAGAATTAAGAAATAGACTGGTGTGGGCATGATGGGCCAAATGGCCTTTTCAACAATATAACAATCTTGTGATTCTGCGGTTACTTGATAGAGGTAAAATAGACAGGGAAACGGGGATTTTGAATCTGTTTTCTGGGTTGCACTCTCAGAGGAGACTTAAGTCCTCTAAAGGTTAATGAAAAAAACACAGCTCTGGTAAAGTTTGATTTTTTGGCTGCCAGTTGGCAGAGTGTGCTGGTCTGCTGCTCATCCCAGGAGTGAAGCGATCCCTGGGATTTTTGAGGCTCTGCCTCGATCACATTCAGCAGCCAAGTTGTAGGTTTCAAACAGATTCAAACTTAGTACTTGTGCTGGAACTGCTGCTGGAAAGGCACATTGTGGAGGAGGGGGTTGAAAGGGATTCCTGGGGCCACGTTCACCGAGGTTATGTCTGAGAGCCTAGGGGAAACGCACCTGCTCCATCCGGTCCACACAGATATTTCAGACTTGAGCATGCCTCTCCTTTTCTGTTACACAATGTAGTAATCAGATTCTGCACTGCATAGTCCTAACCAGTTTCTGCCTAAAAATTACAACATCGCACCTTGATATTCAATGGAAACAAAAGGGGCCCATTTCCTGAAATAGGTGGAAATAGTGAACATCTAGCAGTCAGCCCCTTTGTCATTGGATCTGTCTGCCTCATCATTCCCAGAGAGATAGTAAGGCCCCAAGCAAATTTTGAGGCTTTTACTACGAGTTGGAGATAGGCAAATGGAGTGCCAATGTTGCTGAAAAAAGTATTTTTTACAGGTATCCTTCCAAGACCTTTCAATAGATAATGTGAACTATAAAAAGTAAAAACTAATTGTGTGAAACAACAGAAGGAGGAGTGGTTAAGAATTAAAATGGAGCCAGTATTTCTGGTGTTGGGGTTTTAATCTGCACTCTTGCAGTTTATGCTGTCATTCAATCTTCTTCAGGTCTAACATTGTTTTGCAGCACATGCATACATGAGTTGCCCTCCTTTCCTTTATGTCAGATTCAGCTGTTATACCAGAAGATGCAGCTAATTTTTCTGTAAATTTGCTTTGTGCTGAGCTATTTATGCAGATGTCACTGAATTAAATCAAAGCTGCATGCACATCTGCAGCTCACCTTTAGCATTAATACATATTTTCACAATTTTGCTATTTTCAACTGTAATACCTGTAAAAATTATCCAAAAGGAAAATAGACTAAGAGGTCAGCAAATAGCCCTTTACCTAGATACAAGGAATAATTTGGGAAAAAATCACTACGCTGTAGTTCCATCAGTGTGTATAGTGCTGAAACTCAATTATAGCCATTCTATTTAAATAATAACCAGTAGCTCTTCCAAAGTTCTGAGTGTATCAGAGGCAGAGCTGCAGTGGAAATCAAAATATGTAGCAAAACACTTGTGTGGTAGGTACTGGTCATTGGCTACACTTGTCGCCTAACTTGGAGCTTTTCCATCTAGTGCGTAGGCAGCATTGGCTGTACAAAGTACCAAAGACGACCTGAAGCATAGTACAGGGCCAGAAAGCAGCCCTATTTACAAGTTGGAGAATTTGTAGGGTTTACACCAAAACATTGAAAATGATTTTGGTTCTATAGGAAAAGCTAGTCATGCAGAACGTGTCCACAGCTGAGTGAGCAGCCCAAATAACATCGAGGGTAGAGGAGGGGATATGTGCAAAAGATATAATGATCAAAATCAGAAATTATGACATTGCAATTGTGAGTGGAAGCTTTGAAGAAGCAACAAAAGTTCTATAACTGAGCCTAGAGACAGGTTAGGACTCTGAGTTCAAAATTTAAAGCTATCATTTCAACAACTTACATTTATATAGCATCATTAACATGAAATATCTCAATTACTTCACAAAGAAGCAGAACCTCGAAAGAAGAGGTTAAGGACAACACTGGATGCTGGACAAAAAGAAAGGTTTATCAGAGTTTCATAAAGATAGAAAGAGGAAACAAGAGTTGGAGAGAGTTAGAGTGGGACCTATAAAGATTTGACAGTCAGATTTCCTTCAAGGACATTGGTGCACCACTTAGGATTTTACAATAAATAATAATAGTTTCCTGATCAGAGTTTCTAAGACTTGATTTCAATTACAAAATTTTATTAATTTAGTTTAAATCCCTCATGTTCCCAATGCATTAGCCTTGGCCTCTGGATTACTAAACCAGTGACATTAACATTACGGAACATCTCTCCCTTGATTGACAGCATGATGAGATCTGAAAATTTATTTGTACTTTGGTGTGGTTTTCAAATCTCTATTTATTTATTTGGAGAAGTTTAAGACATAAGAGGATTAAACTTTTTTTTTATCATTGAATCTAGGAATGGCTGTGGCTGATCTATGCTTTATTCGATTGTAAGTAAGAAGTACTTTTCAAAGGAGTTCAGACTCATTTTGGTTATTGTGTCAGTATCAGAGGAATTTAAAGACCTGTCACTTATTGTTTGGAAGATTGGTCCTGTATATCATAGTTACCGACAGAGTGGATATGGGGATTTATCAGTGGTGGGGTGCATGGAAGTGACATTGGGGTAATGGAAAGCTCAGGAGGTAAAAGGCATGACAGAATATAGGAAAAATTAGGAACTATGGGTGGGCATGGGAATATGCTGGGCCATGGATGAGTAAAGGGAACTTGAAGGAACATTTGCAAAATATTTTGAACTTATCTGACAAAGGTTCGCAAAATCTGAGTAAGCTTGCCCCACTATTCACAAACTCACTTACTTGGTGGAGTTCCCATGGACTTCCAATTCTTCACCCTCCAAAAAGTAAGGGTGTAAAATTTAAACTCCCCTCGTTTTTTTATGGTGATGACCAAGAAATAAGGACGTGTGTGGGGAGTAGTGAGCTGATATGTTTCCTGGCCAGGGAATGATGGTGTGGCTCAGGATTGGGTGTGGGTGGATTTGAAACTCCGATTCCATGTCTCTCATTTTACCTATTTCGGACTCAGGTACGGGCAGGTATAATCTGACCCTTTAAATTAATGCATGTCTCATATACATGTTCAGAACTTTCACCTTCAGAGGATGTGAGGTGTATTTCATTCCCAGCTTGAACACTTAAGAGAAAACATGATCAGTTTATGGTGATAGCCGAGTGTCTGGCTTGTGTGCAGTTTAGCAAAGTATGATTTTGAACCATTAATTTTAGTAATCCGTATCATGGAATCATAAGATTTCGATTTTGCTCTTGGCTGAAACCGGTTAATTCAAGTGTATAACTGATGGGATCCTAACTATTGGATGAAACCTGAAATTGAGTACCCCTTTCTGTCCAGGTGAATACTGCAAAATGAATGTTAAAATTCAAAGGAGAATAAAAAGTTCTCCTGGTTTCCGGGCCAATTTGGATTCACCCAGGGTAATGAAAGAAAATGATGAGTTCATTATTGACATGCAGCTTGTGGAATCTTGTGCACATAGTGGTTGCCAGGTTTGCCTGCAGTGAATTCAGCTCAGAGCAATTCACAAAACTTTTTGATGCTATTGAGGATTGTTACGCACTACAGAAACTTGTACTTTCAAGTATGAAGGACAGATATTTGTGAGACTTATGATAACTATTAGTTGGCACTCCTGGTTTAAAAGGCAAGCCATCGTTTTGTGTTTTTCACTTGAGCCAGCAAAGTTGAAAGGGAAGCTATGAATGATTGTAAAATGAGTTCTTCATATAAAATACACAGCATTCATTATGAGAGGCTAGAATATAAGAGCAAGGCTGTACTGCTGAGGCTGTATAAGTCTCTGCTCAGACTGCATTTGGAATATTGTTTGCAGTTTTGGGCCCTGTTTCTGAGAAAGGGTGTGCTAACCTTTGAGGTGGTCTGAGGAGGTTCACAAGAATGATCCTGGGATGAAGGGTCTGTCATATGAGGAGCGATTGAGGACTCTGGATCTGTAATCAAATGGAGTTTGGAAGGACTGGGGGAGGCTATCATTGAAACTTGAAGAATACTGAGAGACCTGGATAGGGTGGATATGAAGAAGATGTTTCCAAAGGTCGGAGAGACTAAGACCTGAGGACACACCCTCAGAGCAAAGGGGGGACCCCTTAAACCTGAGATGAGGAGGAATTTCTTTATTCAGAGGGTAGTGAATCTGTGGAACTCATTATCACAGAAGGCTGTGGAGGCCAAGTCATTGATTGCATTTAAGATAAAGATAGGTTCTTGATTAATAAGTGGTCAAACGTTACGAGGAAAAAGTAGGAGAAAGAGGTTGAGAACTATCAGCCACAATTGAATGGCAGAGTACACTCGATCGGCTGAATGGCCTACTCCTGATCCTACTTCTTATGGTATTATGGGTATATGGCTGGCCCGAAGGTGCAGGAGTCTACAATTTTAGCCAGAATCGGAGAAAGACCCTCATCATTCTTTGCAGGTGCTGTTTAAACACCTCTTTCTGTTGCTGAAGATTCTGCAGAAGCTGACTTTGAACCTTATCAAGCTGAATTAGAACATCGCTCCGTCTTTGCAGATGTTGGTGAACATTTGTCTTTGATTCAGTTAAAGCTTCCTGAAGAAGGTCCAATTGAGTTCATAATTCTCAACACTAGTCAGGATGCCTGGGCTCAAGTTCCACCTGCTCTAGAGATGTTTTGTTGGTGTTGATTACAAAATAGCTAACTCTTGGCACTCTGTACTTGCTAGTGATGTAAGGGCTCAAAGAGCATTGCACTAGGTCCATCACCTCCAGTTGCCAGCAATTAGTCCATAGCTTGGACTGTGTGGGGCCCATGTACTTGTGGAGATGGCAGAGCTTCTGCTCCCAGAGCTGTTCTCTCCACGCTTCTCAAAAGTTCTGAGTACTCTCCCTCTGCCACAGTAGACGTAGCATTAATGGACTCCCCCTCTTCAAGAAGTGTAGCATTTAACATTTCCTCTGAATTGTCCCCAACATTACCCTCAAAATCAGATATTTCACTCTCGGATACTCCTTGCCCTCATTCATTGCAACTGCCAAACCACATTAGCACAAGGCAGTCAGCTCGGTTCATTCCTGACCACACCTTGCAGGTATCTCAGATGCTGGAGCCAACTCACCTCCATCGCCATCCAATATGTCATAGGGTCATAGAACTGTGCAGCATTGCAATAGACCCTATGGTCCAACTTGACCATGCTGACCAGATATCCTAAACTGATCTAGTCCCATTTACCAGCATTTGATCCATAGCCATCTAAATCTTTTCTACTCCTGTACCCATCCAGATGCCTTTTAAATGCTATAATCGTACCTACCTCCACCACCTTCTCTGGCAGCTCGTTCCATACATGCACCACCGTCTGCGTGAAAAGGTTGCTCCTCAGGCCCTTTTTAAATCTTTCCGCTCTCACCTTAAACCTATGCCGTCTAATTTTACAACTCCCCAAACCTGGAAAGAAGGCCTTTGGTTTTCACCCGACCTATGCCCCTCATGATTTTATAAACCTTGATAAGGTCACCCCTCAGCCTCCGACACTCCAGGGAAAAAGGCACCAGCCTATTCAGCCTCTCCCTATAGCTCAAACCCTCCAACCCTGGCAACTTCCTCTGTCCCTCTCAATGGAAAAATTCACAATTATTTTTGATCACAAATTTTCACTCTGTTTAGTAGTGTAAGCACTTACCTTTTTACATCCCATTGCTCACCCCAGTAATGCACCATTAATCATTGGGTCTCAGAGGCCAATTAGATGTCCCATGAAGTCCTCCTGTTCTCTCAGGTCATAGAGTATGGCACTGACTGCTCCAATCAATGACTGCTCCTGAGCAGTGTAGGACTGTTTCGTCTGCATGAAGAAATAAAAATCTGTAAAAAAAATCTTGCTATCCTGTCTTGTAAAACATTTTACAACTTCTGAAGGCAGCTAAAAATCTGTATCCCGGGAGACTTTCTGATTAAGGATAACACTTATAACTAAGTCAGGGATATCTTCCAGGCATCTGCATGTACAATGTCTCATCAAATTAGAAAACAAAATTAATATTTACCATTCTGCGTGAACAAATTGAAGGCTACAGGTGAAGTTAAGTCAGTGGCATCACCAGGGCATTTATGACACCTTATAGAATTAGTTAAAACAAAAGCATCTTATGATTTATTTTTGCAATAATAAATCAAAAGGTAGGATTTAAGTTTCAGAAACAACTAATAATGTGAAATAAGGCTTAGCTGAGAGTCCAGGCATCCACTATGCTGTTGAATTATCTGAGGCCCAGGGTTACTCATTGTTTAATTAACAGTTCTGGCTGTCTGGTCTCTGCTGCCAATTGAATAAAGTTTATTCACACAAGACTAAGAGGATTCATGTGTTTATGGTTTTTTTTCTATTATTACTTCAAAGGATCTGGAGATTGTCTCTTCTATTTCCTGTAGCAAAATATATTTTTAAATGTCGGGGCAATTTGTGAAAGACAGTTGTTTAAAATCATTTTTTAATACATTCTATTGTCAGTCGAGAATTAATTGTTTCTGTGTAATTAGTTAAGTGTATAGTGAGTCAATGGTCATGGAAGTGCTATAGCTCAATGTGAGCAAGCGTGAGGACACATTGCGGGTGGGTGAAGAGGCATAGCCTGACGTATCAGGACATAGTGAGTGAATAGAGGTGCGTAGCCTGTTATAGGGAATATGAGGGATCGTGGAAAATGAATCTAGGGGCATAGACTGGTGTGGAAAGTGAGGGTCAATGGTGGGGAGACGTGGAGAGGTGTAGCCTGGCCTAAGGTGTCTGGGGGTTTGGGCATGAGTGGATGTGCATGATAAAGGTTATACAGCCACAGGGATGAAAATTCAGGCCAGTTACGGGTCGGTGAGCTCTTTTTCAGATGTTGGTCAAACTGTACTTGTGACATTTTCTGCTCCTGGATTCAATAAGCTGAACATTTTCAATTTTCTGCTTGCTTTATAGGGGAAGAATATTGCTAATCTGCAACATGCTTTATTTAATTTTGTCATTCAAGTTCCTTTCTCTATTAAAAAAATCTCCATCGTTTGGGCTCAAATAGTAGTAGAACACTTGCCATTTGCAAGTGATGGATGATGAGTGGTAAGTTTAAACAAATGTTTCAATTGGTGTGTTAATAATGTTTTATCCAAGACTTCTTAGAATCTTCAGTCAAAGAATACTGAAAGCAATACAAGAGAAAACTGTGAGCTAAAAATCACTCCTGCATGCTTATCCCCAGAGGCTGTCTAGTATATAGTTAACAATTTGAAAGGTGGATACATAGTACGTCCCACTACTTCCTCAGAATTACAAGATTAAAATAATGATCTAAATGAACATTACTTTAAACAATCAGTTGTAATCAACTGGCTCATAAAACTGAGATTTGTGAAATTTTATGCCAAGGATATTTTTAAAGAGAATGTAACACGGCAAATTTAAAAATATCTCACTCTTACCACCTGGACTATTGATGATACTGTCATTGTTAGTACAATGAATCCAGCCAATTTAAAATGAATACCTCCTACAAATTTGACAGTGCTTCCTTTATGCACTTAATGTGCTTGTTATATAAAAGGTATTCCATTAATGTTCACTGGAAGGCATCAGTACTGATCTAACAGGAAATAAAATTGTGCTGAATGTTAGCACCATACTCCAAGATTCCGATTGTCAGATGTATTAATGCCACAGGTATTCTCAGCAGTTTATTGATGAGGTTCTGCCCAAGAGATGATACGTATAGAAGCTAGAACACAAAACTGGAAGTGACATAGTGATATGAGTAAGTAGTGTTTGGAAGGCAGGAAACAGTGGACAGAATTTCAATGTCCTTCATTTGCTTGGAAGAACAGCTGTTTTAATGCCTACTGAATGGAGCAAGGCAGCCATTTTAAATCTTCGATCGGTCAATTAAAGAGGATTTTCCTATACTGCTGGTATTTTGCCAGTAGTGGAGTGCTGTTCCATCCTCCTACTGCTATCTGGGACGGCCATCATTAAAAAAATGTTCCCTTTACAGCCTCAGTAGCAGCAATTTCTCTCAATTCTCTAGAGATATGAGAGGGGAGGTAATGGCCTAGTGTATAATCGCTGGACTGTTAATCCAGAGACCTGGTAATGTTCTGGGGACCCACGTTCAAATCCTGGCATGGCAGATGGTGGAATTTGAATTAAATAAATATCTGGAATTATTAGTCTGTGATGACCATGAATCCATTGCCAATTGTCAGGGAAAAACACATCTGGTTCACTAATGTCCTTTAGGGTAGGAAACTGCCATCCTTATCTGGTCTGGCCTACATGTGACTCGAAACCCACAGCACTGTGGTTGACTTTGAACTGCCCTCTGGGCAATAAATGCTGCCTAGCCAGTGATGCCCTCATCCCATGAATGAATAAGGGAAAAAAAAAGTTCAACAGTGTGTTTTGCTGATAATTCCCATTGTTAGCCCAGTAGACTAAAAGAAACCTGCAGTCACCCCTTTCTTTCTTACCACCAACATTGACTATGACTTTCTTCCTCAGAACTTGCTGAGCTTCAAAGTTCATGGGATGGAGCTTTACTTGGCTGACTTTTATTGCATCTTTTGCATTTGGTATGAGCCATTTCCATGAGCTGCAGTCAACTCAGGTGTCAGGATGAACTACATAATACAAAGCATTTGTATAGTGCCAAGATGTGAATGAAAGAATACTGCTAGGTAATGGCTGAGCTGCTGAATACTTGCTGCAGCCTTCAATAAATGTACAGTTAGTGTGTGTAATGGCCCGTGTATGTAACAGCTAGATTTGGTGTAGGGTATAGTTGTATTTCTCACCATACCTGATGTGGGTAAGAAATGGAATGTGATTTCATGCCTTGAGAAGCTCACTAATTTGCTCCTCTAACAGCTAAATATGTTTTGGTGAAGCTGGCACCTGCCTGACTGTTTCTATTCTCTGTGGGCAGCTCATTTCCCCCAGAAAGATTTTTTTCAGCTCCATCAGAGAACCTGGTCTTCATACAGACTTGACAACTATTCTACTGTCACAAATATTCATTTCCCTGAGCAGAAGTGGCAATAATGTTGCTTGTCCCTTTAAAATACTGCTGGTCTTTCAGGTCACACACTTTCTTGCCTCCAAACGACTGAGCTCATAACCCGAGGGTAGTCTGATGTGTCAAACTTTGTAAAAATATTTGAATGAGCACTGACTCCAGGAAACCATAGCAAATGTCACCACTCATTGCACCGGGCAGGAATAATTTGCACTGTACCATGCTTCTAACTGTGTTTGGAAATCAGAAAGTGGGGGCTATGGTGTCTTCCACATGTTGATCATACACAGAGTGACAGACAACAGAGTCTGAGTCAATATCTTCTGGCAACCACATTGCTCACACCTGTCTGACTGATAGCAAGGTTCCCATGTCACTGTAATATTACACTGTATCCTTTTATACGCTTTTTATTGTTTAGGTTTAATATCCTGGACAAGGAAACCTGGAGCTCTGAGACTGAATACGCATGCCATAGAAACCGAGCTATTTACTGACTGTGACAGTAAAAGCAAGTCACATCAGTTGACAGTGAGGAGTGGTTTCCTTTGGGCATAGAATTTCAATTAACCTAAAATAAAGATGTCACTGTTGTGGCCTGTGAATGCCATCTTGCCTTATAGACACAGAGCACACTGACAGGATTTCCACTGAGAAAAAATTCTGAACAGAACAGAATAAAAGCCTCGTGTAAAATTATAAAGGTTTGTTTTCAATTTTTTTTAGATATTAGTGAATCAATTCAATGCTGTAATGCACCGAGATTGATTTGTCCATTGCTGTGGTTCATGGTGAATAATTTTGAACCTAATGACTAGATTACTATCTTGTACACTGGATGTCAATTATTGTATATAACTATAACAAAAATTTATCATAATGATAAACCTAGCAGCCCCTTCCCCATTTTATTCTGCTGAAAATGAATATTTTGTTTAAAAATGATCAATTGGAAGCCTAATTGTATTGCCCCTGTGCAACAAGTGTATGGATAGTTTGGTTTGAATAATCAATTTTAAATAGTTTAACTTTAATATCAATGTTTAAAGCAACAAAGGGGTTTTCTTCATCATTCTGTGCTGAATAACGGTGATTCATTTTGGGGAATGACTTCAAGATCGATAATATCCTGGCATCACTTCACTGAGGTTGGTGTTTGTTTCCTTTGATTCAGTGAGTTGAATATTAAATAATTTGATGTGTCAGTTGTAGTTCAGTTGGCAGAGTTTTTGTGTCTGAGTCACTAGGTTCTAGGTTCATATCTCCGGTGCAGTGGTGCGGTAGAACTAGTTGGACTGTTTGTTTGAATGAGCTGTTAAACTGAAGATCCATCTACCTGCTTGAGTAGGTATGGAAGATCCCATGGCACTATTTGAACAAAGAGCAGGGGAGTCATCCCCAGTGTTCTAGTCAATATTTATTTCGGAGCTGATATCACTGAGAACAGATTATCTGGTTAAATTGCAGTTTGTGAAAGTTTGCTGAATACATATTGGCTGCTGTGTTTTGTGCATTATGGCAGTGACTGCACTTCAGGGCAGCAGAGTCACTGAGCAGTTAGCACTGCTGCCTCACAGCACCATGGACCACCGCTTGATTCCAGCCTTGGGCAACTGCCTGTGTGGAGTTTGTATGTTCTCCCCGTGTCTGTGTGAGTTACCCCCTGGCTGCTCCAGTTTCCTCCCACAGCCCAAAGATTGGGTGGATTGGCCATACTTGTATTGTGAAGGTTAGGTGGGTTAGCCATGGTAAAAACCCAATGCAGAGTTATGGCGATTGGGTGGAGACGTGCTCTCAAGAGGGGTGCAGACATGATGGGCTGAATGACCTCTTTCTGCATCGTAGGACTTCTATGATTCAAAAAGTACTTTATTGGCTGGAAAAGGCTTTATAAATGCAAATCATGTAGTTCCTTTTGTAAGTCTCAGGACAAACCTAAATCTGTCCCAATCTAACATCTAAACAGTTATGAACTTTTGATAATGATTGCTTTTCACTCCTATTTATTGGGCACTGTGAAGCATGAAACACAACAGACACTATGACTTCAGCCAACTCTTCCTAATACACCAAGGATTAAAACAACACATCTTCCTAATGTGTATTACTCAGTGCAACAATTCACACAATTTACAATTCACACAGAAGGGAAACTTTTATATTTAACTGTATCATTGCCTAATTCCTCCACTGCTTTTAAAGTGCACAGTCCCCTTGAAACAATTACATGAACATACCCATCGTCTGAATGGGAAAAGGAAACATACTTTAAGAGCAGCAATATTTTTTTCATTAGAATAAGCAGTTCAGTGCATGTATACATCAAGGAGCCTCTCTATTCATGAGAATCAGCTTGTAATTCACAACGTATTAATGGCTTTAACATTTATGAAGATCTTCTGGGGAATGATAACTGCTCTCCATTGCTGTTAATATAATAAATGTGTGGGTAGTTTGTTTCAAATCGATGTATTGTTATGGTTTTCCATCCAGGTTGTGAGAAGCAGAGACATATCAAATACATGCGACACATCTATAGCAGTGGTATTTTTCCTCTTAGACTTCGTTGTACCGTTGAATATGTTCAATGGTGACATTTTTTCCTTTCTGTTCCAGCTCCATGCATATGCCGAAGCATAACTTTACTCTTACCCTCTAAAACAGCCAGAATAATTCTTAACAGCTGACGTTTCAGGCCGAGACCCTTCATCAGAAAAGGGGGAGGGGAAGGGGGTTCTGAAATAAATAGGGAGAGAGTGGGAGGCGGATAGAAGATGGACAGAGGAGAGGATAGGTGGAGAGGAAACAAACAGGTCGAAGAGGCGGGGATGGGGGCAGTAAAGGTGAGTGTAGATGGGGAGTTAGGGAGGGGATAGGTCAGTTCAGGGAGGACGGACAGGTCAAGGGGGCGGGATGAGGTTAGTCGGTAGGAGATGGAGGTGCGGCTTGAGGTGGGAGGAGGGGATAGGTGGGAGGAAGAACAGGTTAGGGAGGCAGGGACGAGCTGGACTGGTTTTGGGATGCGGTAGGGGGAGGGGAGATTTTGAAACTTGTGAAATCCCTCAGTGGTCGAGAACGCCCTCAACCGTGTCTCCCACATCTCCCGCAACTCATCCCTCACACCCCGTCCACGCAATAAGAACCAAAAAAGAATCCTCCTTGTCCTCACGTACCACCCCACCAACCTCCGGATCCAACGCATCATCCTCCGACACTTCCGCCATCTGCAATCCGACCCCACCACCAAAGACATCTTTCCCTCCCCACCTTTATCGGCTTTCCGGAGGGACCACTCTCTCCGTGACCCCTTTGTCCGCTCCATACTCCCCTCCAGCTCCACCACACCCGGCACTTTTCCCTGCAACCGCAGGAAGTGCTACACCTGCCCCCATACCTCCTCCCTCACCCCCATCCCAGGTCCCAAGAAGACTTTCCACATCAAGCAGATGTTCACCTGCACATCTGCCAATGTGGTATACTGCATCCGCTGTACCCGGTGTGGCTCCCTCTACATCGGGGAAACCAAGCGGAGGCTCGGGGACCGCTTTGCAGAACACCTACGCTCGGTTCGCAATAAACAACTGCACCTCCCAGTCGCGAACCATTTCAACTCCCCCTCCCATTCCTCAGACGACATGTCCATCCTGGGCCTCCTGCAGTGCCACAACGATGCCACCCGAAGATTGCAGGAACAGCAACTCATATTCCGCTTGGGAACCCTGCAGCCCAATGGTATCAATGTGGATTTCACAAGTTTCAAAATCTCCCCTCCCCCTACCGCATCCCAAAACCAGTCCAGCTCGTCCCTGCCTCCCTAACCTGTTCTTCCTCCCACCTATCCCCTCCTCCCACCTCAAGCCGCACCTCCATCTCCTACCGACTAACCTCATCCCGCCCCCTTGACCTGTCCGTCCTCCCTGGACTGACCTATCCCCTCCCTAACTCCCCACCTACACTCACCTTTACTGGCCCCATCCCCGCCTCTTCGACCTGTTTGTTTCCTCTCCACCTATCCTCTCCTCTATCCATCTTCTATCCGCCTCCCACTCTCTCCCTATTTATTTCAGAACCCCCTTCCCCTCCCCCTTTCCTGATGAAGGGTCTAGGCCCGAAACGTCAGCCTCTCTGCTCCTATGATGCTGCTTGGCCTGCTGTGTTCATCCAGCTCTGCACCTTGTTGTCTCGGATTCACCAGCATTTGCAGTTCCTACTATCTCAGAATAATTCTTACAATGGCTTCTTTTCATGTCCCCCACAGTCACCTGCAAAGTTCCCATAGACCTACCCTTGTTACTTCCATTCCCTCAACTATACATACAGTCTTCATTGATTTATTGCAAGGCTCTCAATCATCTTTCCTCTGTGTGTTGTACCTTTCCTATTACTTCCCTCGACCCTTGTGCCATCAGATTGCTGACCCAATGTCAGGTAATAGATCAGTGATAATTTCTTCCACCCAGACATTGTAAAAGCTCAAACCACATTTTTGATGCTAGCCATTACTCTGTTCAGTTGTTACTGACTTCACTCCTTTCCCTGGCCTCTTGTTCAATGCAACCATGGCGTCTTGCTTTATCTAACACTCAGTTTAAAACTTCTTTGTATTCATCATTGAGATTGTTTATTTTCACTTTTGCAAATTTGTGCCCTGTCTGATCCCACTGCTGCTACAATATGTATCTATGTACTTAACACCTTCAAACTTTTTTAGAAGCTTTCAGTGCCAGCCTGTTTTCTAGCTTTATAGATATTTTTGAATCAGCCTGTTCAGAGATGTTATGACTCATCTCTGGAGGAGGTGGGACTTGAAGCCAGGTGTTCTGAGACAGAAGTAGCAACACTACTACTGTGCCACAAGAATCCCACTTTTCACTTTTGTCAATTCAAACTTGAATAAAACTCAGCTGTGCCATTCTTGTATAAAGTTCCCAGGCCGATCACTCCCATTTTAGATGACCCAAGTTGACTTGCTATCTGAATGCATTAATCTGGTCATTCTCATCTTCAGTTCTTGTGTTCTCACCTGACCCCATCTCCACACATTTCTGTAGCCTTCTATCTTCTCCAGCATCCGTCACAACTATTGGCTTCTTTCGTCCAACTTCCATTGTAAATTTCACTCCATATCCATCTCTACTTCTTTGATCAACACTGAAGTTATCTGACCTCACATTCTGGTGTGGCTTGGCATTTGTATCAAATTGATTTATTTTCTCTCCCTATATTGAAATTTTAACTTTATTTCTTTATTTTTCTTCTTAATACTAAGAAGAACTGTAATGTTTAACTTTTAACTTTGTTTCTTTATTCTTCTACTTTGTATCTAAGATTTTGTACCGAGGTATCTTTGTACCTAAGATGGTGCCGGGAATGGACACTGTACACTTTTCACTGCACTCATGTACCTCTGTACTTGAGTACACATGACAATAAAATCTAATACTAATTATAATTCTTAGATGTCTTAGAAAATTTCTACATTAAGTGCAAACTACCATCATTTTAGTGTTAGGCAGAGGTGCACAATTTTGCAAAACTGGGAATAAGTAATCTTAATGATGGATACAAAAAAAAAGTTTAAACTGAGTTGAATGGTTATGTGCAGTCTTGATTTGATTGAACGAGAAGCCAAAAAAATGGGTGGAGTCAATGCTGTTTTGTGCTGTTTCAGCTGATCTCATCCCTGTCTATATATGGTTTGAGCACTAAGATGCAGATCTATTTGAATCTAAAATCAACCCTTCTGAGAAAAGGAAATAACTTGATGTATTTCATTAGCCGTCATACTAAAAAAAATTATAAAAGTCTTAACTTTTCCATGCTGTATTGCTGGCTTGTTGAGCTTCTTTATACCATCAAAACAAAGGTGCCTTCCATCCTTTTCTTCTGATGAGAAAGGAATATCACTCTGATACTAGAAGACCTATTGCACACGCTAGGTCTGAGGATCAGCTTTCTTTCCATTCAGTGTCCTGAATTGAAAAATAATTTAACAGCTAGTAGTGGGAGGCCATTGAGTTTCATTGATGCAGAGCAGAAAAAATAAGGGCTCAGACAGGTGATCAGTATTCTGCCTGTTCATCTTCTTAACAAGATCTGATATATTTAATTGTAGCTTTATTGAATTTTTGTGTGAGCAGCAAACCTAGTACCATTTCCATACAGGAAACCAGTGGAGGAAAAACACAGCAATTGTGGAGGCATGACCATGTTTCAGTCAAGTTCACTGAAAGTGGGAAGCGTGCAAGATGTTGCACAAGTTTGTTTGTCTAACGAGGAGGACATGGATTTGTCAATGAAACAATTTAAAATACAAAAGATATTTGTAAACCAGTTCGTTCTGACATTCAATAATTATTTGATGTTTCTCAAGTTGTCTCCTGCAGGTCAATCACTTTTCATTTTGTCATGTTAATTATCAATTGCTTCATGTGTTGATAATGAACATCACTGCTCGTTGCAGTAAAGGGCTGAAGATGGTCAATGAAGTTAAAATTGATAGAATATCTCCAGCCAATTTTCAGCATAAAATATGTTCATAACCTAATAGTATTGTCACCGGTACCAAGTGACCACAACTACATCATGGGAACAAGTGTTCAAACCTCATCACAGCAAACGATGAAATATGAAATCAGCAAAAGAAAAGGTTGGTCTAAAGGAAACCATGCAACTATTGTCAATCATTGTAAAAACCCATCTGATGCACAAATGACCTTACCTGGTCTGGTCTACATGCAATTCCAAACCCATAGGAATGTGGTTGACTTGTACCTGTTCTCTGATCAATTAGACATTGACAATAAATGCTGGCTTAGTCAGTGATACCCACATTCCATGGATAAACAAAACTACATTTGCTTCTATTAATCCATTTATACAAGACACCCTTTTCCTCACCCCTTTGTTTTAAAAACTGCTACCAGTATTTATGTGTCTATGTTTTGATGTCATTGTTTCTTATTTTTCTTTGGTTTAATCGGTAATAAAACTCAATTCTCTTTACTCAAGAAAACGTTGGAACAGACTGACCTTCATTGTTAATTTGGCTAGTTAGTTTAGCTGAAATTTGATTGCTGACTGTGATTGGGACCTGAATAGAAGTCGGATTATTTTTATGAATGAGATTTAAAAGCTCTGAATGGATTTCACAAATGAAAAACAAGTGTAAGGAGGGTCTGTGCTGATTTAAATCTTTAGCAGCTTTTTTCACCTTTAGATGCCCCCAGAAGTCTGGCCATGATATATCCTAAGTGAATGACCATGAAGATAGCTCGGAGTCAATGAGGGAATATGGGATATGTGGGGCAGCATGAGTTGACATTAAGTTGACATGAAGAATATGAGAGGCTGTCTGGGGGGAGTTGGGGGTGAGAGATAAGGGCTAGAGGTCCGAACAACTTCCAGAGCAAATGGGATGAAGTCCTAGAGAACCAAGGTGTGTCTCGCAAACAACTCACCTTGGCATAACTCACCTTCTCCCCATAAATCACCTATATTTTGTGACAAATGGTCCTACTGAATCCCATTCCCACCCCTCCTAACAGGATGCAGGGTCATTGCTTGTAAAATGTACATACAGAAAATTAAAGATCTGGAAATTACCAAGATTGACAACAAAGAGATAGACAGAGACGGAGAGACAATGGCCTTGAAACAATATTGCTCACATTTGTATAAAATTACAATGTCTGCCAATTTAAGGAACATTAACTTGTTCAAAATAATCAGTTTGATGTTTCTGTGTAGCAGTTGAATGCTTCCAAAGCACAGCATCATGTCCAGGCCATGATATATGGTGGTTAGGAGGGAGAGAGAAAGGTTAAAAACAGCAAAAGGGATTGAGGTATTGAAACTGATAAGAAAGATAGATGAGTTAAAAAATACATCTCACTGATAAGAAAGACAAATGAATTGGTGGTAAGTAGATAGAGAGTGATAAGAAATAGATAATTGAGAGGTAAAAAGAACAAATCAATACCTGTCAGAAGCAATGGCTGCTGTTCTCTCCATGCCTTATTCCATTACATATGCAACTAAAATGATTTATACAGAACTGAGCTAAGACACTATGTATTTCAGAAATCAGTTTATTTTAAAACTGTTTCCTTACTGATGTAAAGAGGATTCAAATCATGCCAATGAAAGCAATGTGAAGTTGAGTGGGATTGAGGAAGGACATTACTTTCAGTGACTGAAAATGCACTTCCAGAGTGTTCCAATATTCAACCAATCGTAAAATGGTTGCAGCACAAGGGGAGATCATTCAGGCTATCAATATCAGCACAAACTGCAACCTCATGGCCCGGCATATCACCAACTCTACCATTGCCATCAAGCCGGCGGATCAACCCCGGTTCAATGAAGAGTGCAGGAGCGGTACCAGGGACGACAAGAAATGAAGAGTCAACCTGTTGGAGCTACAAAACATACCAAATAGCATAAGCGGCAAGTTTAGACAGAGCTAAGTGATTCTACTACTATCAGATTAGATCTAAGCTCTGCATGTCCTGTCACATCAACATGAATGGTGGTGGACAATTAAGCAACTCACTGGTGGAGGAGGAGCCTCAATAAACATTGAACTTCTCACATCAGTGCAAAGCATTTGCAAAAATCATCGGTCAGAAGCACCAAATGCATGCCGAATCATGGCCTCCTGCAGAAGTCCCCAGCAATCACATATATTGGTCTTCAGTTTTGATTCACTCCTCGTATTACTAAGAAATGACTGGAGGTAATATATGCTGAAGAGGTTACGCACCCTGAGAATATTCTGGCAATAGTACTGAAGGCTCATGTTCCAGGACCTGCTGCACCCCTAGCCATGTTGGTCCAGCACAGTTACCATACTGGCATTTACCCAACAACTGAAAAATTGCCCAGGTTTGTCCGGTACACAAAAAGCAGTACAAACCCATCCTGGACAATTATTACCCCATCAGTCTACTCTCAATCATCTGTAAAGTAATGGAAGGTGCCAAATATACTATCAAGCAGCACCTGCTCAACAATAACCTGCTGAGTGATGCCCAGTTTGGGCCAGAGCCACTCAGCTCCTGACCTCATTTTAGCCTTGGTCTGAAAATAGACAGAAGTGCTGAATTTCAGAGATGAGGTGAAAGTGACTGCTTTTGATACCAAGACCATATTTCACTAAGTATGATATCAAGGAGTTCTAGCAAAACTAGATTCAATGGGATTTGGGGAAAAACTGTCTGCTGGTTAAAGTCATTCCTGGCACAGAGACAGATTATTGTGAGATCCAGAACATCTCTGCATCTTCATCTTCAGCCACATCATCAATGACCTTCTCTCCATCACAAGGTTAAAAGTTAGGATGTTCACTGACAACTACACAATGTTCAGCATGATCTGTAACTCCTTGGATACTAAAGCAGTCCATGACTAAATGCAGCAAGTCTGGATAATTTCCAGTTTGGACAGAAAAGTGCCACACAAATGTCAGGGAATGACCATCTCCAACAAGAGATAATCTAACCATTACCCCATGATATTGTCTGGTATTGCTGTCACTGAACTCATGATGGTCAAAATTCTGGGAGTTACCATTAACCAAAAGCTAAACTGGACGAGCCACATAAACACAGTGTCTAAAAGAGTAGGTCAGTGATCAGGAATTCTGCAGTGAATAACTCTGATCCTGAATCCCAAAGCTTGCCCTCCATCTACGAAGCACAGCCAGGAGTGTGATGGAATACTCCCAACTTGCATGGATGAGTACAACACCAACAGCATTCAGGAAGATTGACACCATTCAAGGCAAAACAGCCTGCTTGATTTGGCACCTCATCCATTGACATTCTTTCGATCCAGCACCTACATTCAGTAGTAGCAATATCTATTATCTACAAGATGTACTGCAAAATTTACTAGTGTTCCTAAAACAGCATCTTCTAAACCTGCGACAATCACCATCCAGAGGGACAAAGGAAACAGATAAATGGAACACCACCACCTGCAAGTTCCCCTTCAAGCTAGTCAACATCCTGACTTGGAAATATATGGCTGTTCCTTCAGTGTCACTGATTCAAAATCTTAGAACTCTGTCTGTCATGGCATTGCAGGTCTACTGACAGCAAATGGACTTTAAGCAGTTCAAAAAGTAGCTCGCCATCACTCTTCCAGGGCAACTAGAAATGTGTAAAATTGCTGGACCAGCCAGCAATGCCTATATCCCATGAATAAATTTTTTAAAACTTACTGAAACATGTAATTGCATTGGAAGCTGTTCAGAGAAAGCTTGTCAGATTAAGACCTGGAATGGGCTAGTTGTCTAACGAAGAATAGTTGGACATGGTTAGGCTTATATTGAAATTTGCAAGAATAAGAGATTACTTGATTGAACATATAAGACACTGAGGTTTAAAGTATTGGCAAAGATCTGTAGCTCGGGCTGTGGATGAAGGCTTCATCGGAGACTCCACTGGTGACGAAATGTCTGAACGAAAACAAGCCAGCTCGGTGAGCAAGTCAACAATCTCACCCTGAGGTTTCATGACAGATTGAAGGAGGAGAGGATGATTTCTCTTATAGGATGATCTAGAACTAGGGATCACTGTATAAGAGATTGCCCATTGAAAACAGGGATAAGCCGAATGTTTTTCTCTCAGAGGGTCATGAGTCTTTGGAACTCTCATCCTGAAAAGGTGGTTTAAGCAGAGCTGGATTGAATCTTGGTAAGCAAGAGGATGAAAGGCTTACAGGGGTAGGCGTGAATGTGGATTTGATGTTACGTTCAGATCAGCTATGATTTTACTAAATGTTACAGCAGGCTTAAGGGGCACAATGGGTTACTCTTTATTCATATGTAAACATGATCTGCCTTTAACAAACTTTTACTGGTTTAACCTAATTAATCTGTGTTTATCAAAGTGACCTTTAAATTTGCCTCAGAAAAAGCTCTGTCATTACAATCAGTAATTGTATTTAAATTGCCAGCATTTTTTTGAATACTGGTATAACATTGGTAGTTCTCCAGTGACCTGCACCACCCCTGTATATTAGAAGATTATGGTCAGTACTCCACAACTTCCACCTTTACTTCTCTCAACATCCTCTGAAGCATCCCATCCCATCTTGCTTACCTATCAATGTTAAGTACAGCCTTTCTAATAGGATCTGCTTATCGATTTTAGTTCATCCACTTGCACTATAACTTTTCATTTTCTCATCATGCAAAATGCTTGACAGGGTAATTTTTATAAATGTCTCTTCCCTGCATCTGAGACTCATTTCCCAGGAGAATGCAGCTTTTACAATTTACCTTGGTGTCTGAAGAGTAAGAAACAGGCTTCATTGAGACCATGTCCTCTTTATAATGTATAGATCAATATATGATTTCTGTAGTAGATGTCAGCTGTGGGCTCAGCTTCACTACCCATAGAACTGCCAAGAAACACAGAACCTAGAACTAAACAGGCATTCTCATTCAGCCACACCATTAATATTATAATACAGCATTGTGGGTCTTGTGAAACTGCCCTACGCCATGTATTGTGAGGTACAAGAAGCTTTACAATGGATATAAACTGGATGTATATCTGACCTGGGAGCATTTGATGCTAATATGAGGTGTCAAAAAAATGAGTGGGATATTTCTCGTGACTAATCAGCACAAAGTATAATGACAGTTTTTTCTTTCATTTATTCAGCTTTATTTGTGTAATAGAAAACAAAAACAACATGAAATGGTTTAGAGAAAGCAAGCTTATATTGTAATGGAGACAAATATCAATGTAGAGAACAGCCTAACAGGCACTGAGTGACTCAAAAAGTTACTGACAGGAAGGAAGAGGACAGTACAATCCAGACTACAGCCAGATAAAGTCGCAATAGAACAGCCTTCTCATGTATGGCCTGGTGTACTTAGTGTGTCCTTCAAGTTTAAAGCTCGCTATATTACTCTCTATGTTGGGCCCTAAATTCCACTACTGTACAGACTCTGGTATTGTATTTGTACCAATATCAAGGTTGACTGGACTCCATTACCATTGTATCCTCTAGTGGGTATGCTGCAGCTGATAGAATGAAAAAGTACACTCAGATTCCGTGTTTTGGCTGGTATGATAGAAATGTGTAGAATCTGTCATTAGGGACAGAGTGACTGAGCACTTGGATAAATTTGAGCTGATCACAGATAGCAGAAATTTGTGAAGGGGACGTCATGTTTAACTAATCTAATTTTTTTTTGTAGAGGGCAGTACTGTGAATAAGAGAGTGCCAATAGATGTTTTTCAGACAGACTTCCAGAAGGCACTTGATAAGGTTTCACTCAAGAGATTATTAGCAAATGTGGAAGTGCACAGTATAGGAGAACATATTGCAGCATGAATTAAAAATTGGTTGGGAGATAGAAAACAGAATGCATATTAAAAGGATATTGCAAGTGGTATTTCATAGTGGCCTGTATTGTGGCCTCAGATTTTTACTATATTTGGTGATATTTTAGATGGAGAATGGAGGTGTAAATATGTCGCAACGCTAGAAGGTGGCCCAAGATATATCTCACCTAACTGGGATACACAAAGGTCATCAGTCAGGGAGTGGTTGGGGTGAATGGGGTGAGGGGAGGTGGCAAGTGTGAGGGGGTCCAGAGAAGATTTACAATAATTATCCCAGGGAGGAAGGGCTTGCCATTATGACAAGGTGCTTGAGGTCTCTGGGTCTGTACTTTATGAAGTTTAGAAGGAGTGCATGGGGGTCTGGATCTGATAGAAACTTACAGAATACCAAGAAGCCTGGATAGTTTGGACACGGAGAGACTAGGACCCAGGGGCACAGCCTAAGAGTGAAGGGTGACCTGTTAGAACTGAGATGAGGAGGAATTTCTTCAGCCAAAGGGTGGTTAATTTGTCGAATTCATTGCCACAGACAGCTGTGGAGGCCAAGTTATTCAGTGTATTGAAGACAGAGATAAGCAGATTCTATCTCTGGTAAGGGAATCAAGGATTACTGGAAACAGGCAGAAGAATGGGGTTGAGAAACTAATCAGCCATGATTAAATGGTGGAGCAGACTTGATGGGCTGAATGGCCTCATTCTGCTCTTGTATCTTTTGGACCACATTATTTGGGAAGTACCATTGGTAACACTGATTGGAGCAGGAAATTAACAAGGGACAGAGACAAGTAAAGTGAATGAATAAACTGCAGCGGTTGGAGTTCAGTGCGGGAAGTGTGTGAAATCATCCACTTTGAGTGTCGGTCATGGCTAACTTGATAGCACTCTCATGTCTGAGTCACTCTAGACTTGAGTTGAAAAATCAGGGCTGGCATTCCAGTACTGACCTCCAGTACTGAGGCTGTGCTGCACTGTCAGAGATGCTATTTTTGGGTGAGACATTAAATTGAGGCTCAATCTACCTGCTTCAGTGGATATAAAAGATCCTATCCTACTTACTTGAACAGAAAAGGGGAGTTATCCCTGGTGTCCTGGCCAATATGTATGCTTCAGTCAGTATAAAATAATTTGAATATTTGTTCATTATCATGTTCCTGATTGTGGGGGTTTGCTGCACATAAAATTAGCTGCCTTGTTGCCCACGTTACAACAATGACTACAGTTCAAAAGTACATTGTCACACTCATGCAATTATACCTATAGTTTGATGGAAAATGAACACTGTATTCTTAAAATGATGATGAATAACCTGCTTTGAAACAAAAAGGACTTAGAGGTCAGGTGCTCACTTTCTGTTTCTGCCAACATCCATGGAACTACACAAGGCTGGAAGTTAGCCGACCTCCCTAAGCAGGACATTAAAATGCAAATAACATTTTTGGAATATTTCATTGAAAAGATATTAAAATACATGAGATCTTCTCTGTGAATTTATTGGATACCATTGTCCAAATATATGCAAAAGATATTTCACAATGGCCTTCTTGACAGCAGATTGGAATTCCAAGAATGATTATAGAAGGAGATAGTAGGAACTGCAGATGCTGGAGAATCTGAGATAACAAGGTGTAGAGCTGGATGAACACAGCAGG
>NC_063332.1:56590811-56602785 GCF_021869965.1 Rhincodon typus | reverse complement strand
GCCGAAGGGCCTGTACTGCGCTGTAATGTTCTATGTTCTATGTTCTATTTTAAATATGGGAAGGGATATTCAAAAGTTTAAGTTTTTCTTTTCACAGTGAGTTCCAAATTTAAAACTGCATAACAACAACTGATGCCCCTCAAATACACCTTAAACATTTACTTTAAAGTTCTCTAACTACAAGTACTATAAACATGAAGCAACATACAATTTCTTTATATACTGGGTTTAAACATTCAAAGTGATTAATTGGGTTATTGTTATATTCTTCTTTATACTGAACGGTCTCCCAAGATTAGACATTTGAATTCATCGTTCCAACTATTCCTTAGCTTCCTACGAGATTTCAATGAAGGAATGGAACGAAAATCTCTAATGGTGATCAGAATTTAGCTGTTTTATCTCTCCACTAGTGGATCAGTCACAAGTTAAGAAAGCATTAGGAGTAAGGTGGTGACATAGTGCTATTATTCCTGGGCTAGTAATCCAAAGATCCAAGATAATGCACTCCAAACATGAGTTTGTCATAGCAGATAGTTAAACTTCAATTCATTAATAAAAAATAAACATTAGACCACTTAACCATTTTTGTTCGTCATTTTAAAAAAATCTGCAGCAGATCTTATAGAGGTCTGAAAGATGTGGGCGATGCTGAGAAATCTGGGAGAATCATGTGAGGATTCAGGCAAGACCTTTCTCACAGTCAAAAGCAACCGTTGCATTTTTAATGAGATAGTAAGAACGGCTGATGCTGGAGTCAGAGGTAACACAGTGTGGAGCTGGGGGAACACAGCAGGCCAGGCAGCATCAGAGGAGCAGGAAAGCTGACGTTTGGGGTCGGGATTTCTGAAGAAGGGTCCTGACCCAAAATGTCAGCTTTCCTGCTCCTCTGATGCTGCCTGGCCTGCTGTGTTCCTCCAGCTCCACACTGTGTTATCCATTGCATTTTTAATGTCAGTTCTGGGCATCAAGTCAAGATTGTCTCCAGAGAGCAGCAATTCACCTATTAATGGGGATTACTGCTTGTTGACATCCTCATTAATGCCAAATATAGCCTCATTAATATGCAGCTTCCTTTACCACCACCTTCTGTGAGGAAACTACTCATTGACGACATCCAACTGAAAGTCTGAGCAAGTTCCTGATAACTTCAGTTTACTGCTTGCTCCTCCTGAGCTGCCATCTTGGTCATTGAGCCACACCTGGTCTGTCTTACATGTGACTCCAGACACACAGTAATGTAGTTGACGCTTAGCTGCCCTCTGGGCAATTAGGGATAGACAATAGATGCTGGCTTAGCCAACGACGCTCACAATCCATGAATGAATATAACAAAAAATCTCAAGGTATGATTCAGGGCGCTAGCCACATACACCCCACGTGTACTGACACTGGCACTTAACAACTGCTGGCTTCTCAGAATCCTCATGGCACCTCTCTCATCCATTTGCAGAGTGCTTTTGCATTTTAAAACTGCACTTCAGAGCATACCAACAACAATCTTTCGAATGCTGCTGCAAGGACACTTTGAGTGTGGGGCAGTTGCATCTCAGAGCTGTTTCTTATTCTCTTTGTGCTCGCTCACTTAGTGCCTATCTGCATGCTCAGAACATCCTTCCTTGCAATACCATGCCTTTCAGTATGATGACACTTCAACCCAAGCCTAAAAGCACAATGTGCTGCCACATTTGCTGTTTAGTGCACATACTAAGGTAGGTTGCTTACCTCACCTTTCAGTAGTGATCAGTCCCAGGAATAGACATCTTCGTGTATGGTACAGTGAGACATCAATCTCACACCAACAGCTAGCTGCTTGTGTGACAAACACACTGCATGATCTTTCAACCAAATGGCCATGTCTCAAAATATGTAGAGGCTGTCCTCCATTGAGTCAAGGGGGTACTGCTATCAGTCAGAGGTTTTAGTACCATCAGTTAATGGCAGAGCCCTCACATAGTTCAGGGGCTTGAACAAAATCAGTCATTTTTTTGGGTAGTCATGGTCAGAGAATACATCCAACCACAGTCCAGGGAGTGGGCTATTGTCAGTCCTAGTGGGATATGGCAAGTACTCAAAAAAATTGCACGCAAGCAGTAGAGGAGCTGCAAGGGCAGACTGATCCCACAACCAAAGAATCAGAGCTAATCTCTGCTGTCCTGCCATGAATGGTGGGGAATAATCAAATAACTCATTGGGGTGAAAGCTCCACAAGTATCCCCATCTTCAACGTTGGGAGAACCTAGTATATCAATGTTGGGAGAACCTAGTATATCAACATTGGGAGAACCTAGTATATCAATGTTGGGAGAACCTAGTATATCAATGTTGGGAGAACCTAGTATTTCAATGTTGGGAGTACCTAGTATATCAACGTTGGGAGAACCTAGTATATCAATGTTGGGAGAACCTAGTATATCAATGTTGGGAGAACCTGGTATATCAATGAAAAGGATAAGGCTGAAACATTTAAAAATATCTTCTGTAAGAAGTGCCAACTGGATGATCTCCTTCTGTGTCTCTAGCATCATATACGACAGGCTTCAACTAACTCAATTCACTGCACATAATATCAAGAAATGGCTGAAGGCACTGGATACTGCAAAATTTATGGGCTCTGACAATATTCCAACAATAGTATTGAAGATTTATGCTGTAGAACTAGCAATACCCCTTGCAAAACATATGAAATAAAGCTTCAACACTGGCATTGACCCAGCAACATTGAAACATGACATCATCCAGGACAACGATGACACAGTGTGGAAAGCTGGAGGAGCACAGCAGGCCAGGCAGCATCAGAGGAGCAGGAAAGCTGACGTTTCCGGTCGGGACCCATTTCTGAAGAAGGGTCCTGACCCGAAATGTCAGCTTTCCTCCTCCTCTGATGCTGCCTGGCCTGCTGTGTTCCTCCAGCTCCACACTGTGTTATCTCTGACTCCAGCATCAGCAGTTCTTACTATCTCATCATCCAGGACCAAGCAGCCTGTGATTGGCACCACATCTACAAGTATATACTCGCTCCATCATTGTTGCATTGTGGCAACAATGTGTACTATTTATAAGATGCACTGCAGCAATTAACCAAGGCTCCTTAGAGCCATGAGCACAACCATCTAGTCGGACAAGAAGAGAAAATACATAAGGATACCATGACCTGCAAGATCCCCTCCTA
Organism: Rhincodon typus; assembly: GCF_021869965.1. Taxonomy (NCBI): domain Eukaryota; kingdom Metazoa; phylum Chordata; class Chondrichthyes; order Orectolobiformes; family Rhincodontidae; genus Rhincodon; species Rhincodon typus. Next base: position 56,599,613 of record NC_063332.1, on the reverse strand, counting down.
GCCAGTCACCATCCTGACTTGGAAATATATTGCTGTTCCTTCACTGTCACTGAGTCAAAATTCAGAACTGTGGATCTACCACATTACATAGACTGCAGCAAATCATGAAGGCAGCTTGCCACTCTCTTCTGAAGGGGAAATAAAGAAAAACAACCTCAACACTGCCATTCTTGCCAACTAACATCTCCAACTCTTTGTCCAGTCCAAGTCCTTGAATGGACCACTTCTCAAATACAAGCCATACTTTCCAGAATTCTACGTTTGCATCACTCCAATCAGGTTTCTGCTGCTGTCATAATACTATAGCAACTCTTATTAAAATCACACACTGTCATATGTGATTATAAGTGTACAAGAAATTAAATAAGATTTATATTAAAGGGGTCCAACAGGAGTAAGAAGACCTAGTACTTTATCTCATGTTTCAGCACGCATGAACCTTCAACATACTAAAGGTCCATATCAGAGAGTACAAACAGATTCCTGCAGACAGGACAAGCAGAGATTTGGTAATGATTTGAATCACACATGAATGTTTGATTTCTGTTTTAAAGATATCGCAAAAACATCTTTTTAAACTAGACAGTAAGTTTCTCTGGAGCTCATGAATTAGACAGAATAGTAATTAATGTGATGTTTAACTTAGAATAACTGATAATGGCAGGAAATTGATACAACATCAAATGGGAATAATTCACTTTACCATAATTTAAATGGAATATATCAAATAAAAGGAAAGTGGAAATGAAATTAATTAATTAACCGCTTTCCCTTGGAGATATTTGTGATCTTACCTATGAAACTGATTTTTAACAGCATTAATTTGGAGTATTTGGCCACCACTGGGACCAAATGGGGATGATACATATACCCTCCTCTCCCCCACTTTTGATCTCCCAAAAAGATCACCTGAAAGTCAAGAAATGTATGCCATGATCTTGGAATACTGATGTAAGCATGCAGAAGTGATTGTTACATCTGAAATAATAAACATGAGGGAATGCACAGTGAAAATGCATTGAAGAATGGGTCTCAGACATGAATACTGATTTGATAAAATTGCTATGGTGGCCTGAAAAGGAAGAAAACATAGTTTAAGTGATCAAGGTTCTGACACATAATTCATCGAACAAATGGCTTTAAGACAATCCAGGTGCTAGCCTCCCACTCTCTCCCTATTTATTTCAGAACCCCCTTCCCCTCCCCCTTTTCTGATGAAGGGTCTAGGCCCAAAACGTCAGCCTCTCTGCTCCTATGATGCTGCTTGGCCTGCTGTGTTCGTCCAGCCCTGCACCTTGTTGTCTCGGATTCTCCAGCATCTGCAGTTCCTACTATCTCTGATTCAATTTCAACCCCACTGCGAAGCCTCTTCTAAGGATGCCTAGCCTGATCCGCCTCCCACTCTCTCTCTATTTATTTCAGAACCCCCTTCCCCTCCCCCTTTTCTGATGAAGGGTCTCGGCCCGAAACGTCAGCCTCTCTGCTCCTATGATGCTGCTTGGCCTGCTGTGTTCATCCAGCCCTGCACCTTGTTGTCTCGGATTCTCCAGCATCTGCAGTTCCTACTATCTCCAAAGTAAAATGAATGTTGGGTTGGGAAAATTGAAGGCTAAGGAGGGAAATATCCAAGAGTTATTTCTGACGTGTACACTGATGACACCCAGCTGTACTGTACCACCAGTTTTCTCCATTGTAACTAAATTTTCAGACTTCTCGATGATCAGAAATTGGATCCAATAAAACAATGTCACCTCACTTCTTCCAACCTTTACCCATGTTTAGAAGAAGGGTCACTGGCCTTGAAATGTTAAAACTGCTTTCTCTCACAGATGCTGCCAGATCTGCTGAAGTTCTCCAGCAAATTCTGTTTTTGTTTTAGATCTACAGCATCTGCAATTCTTTGTTTTTTTGCAGCGCTGTAAAATCAGCTATTTTAAGTAGGTTTCGTCAGCCAGGGTTGGCAAATCAAGACACTCACAGCTCAAAAAGGAGAGAGTGTGCTTCGTGTCCCATCAATATTTGCCCATTCAACCAATAGCACAACACAGAAATTAATCCACTGCTATTAGTGCTGCTTGCAAACTGATTTAATTGTCTCTGTTACCAACAGTTTGAATCTCAAAATACTACTTTCACTGCTGGATAGTTGTGAAAAAAAATATTCCAAACACTTTTGTCCCATTGTCTTGGCCGTAATTGATCCCTTAACTCTATCAATAAGAAAGATAGAATAGTCATTATATTACTGAGCTGCCGTTGCTGACACTTGGCCTAATGAAGTGCGGATAGGAACTCCAATCCCACCACAGCTCAGTGGTTAGCACCATTGCTTCACAGCACCAGGGACCCGGGTTTGGGTGACTGTCCATGTGGAGTTTCCATGTTCTTCCTGTGACTGTGTAGGTTTCCTTTGGATGCTCTGGTTTCCTCCCACAGTCCAAAGATGTATTGGTTAGTTGGATTAGCCACTTTAAATTGTGCGTATTTTCCAGGGGTATGCAGGCTAGGTGGATTAGCAAAGAGGTAGCGTTACAGAAATAAGATAGGAGGCTGGGTATGGATGGGATACTCTTTGGAGGTCAAAAATGAAAAAAGGTCAGAATCACAATGTCCAGAAACATTTTTTGTTCCAGTTTTCCCCCTAAACATTAGCTGGCAACTTCAGAATTTCATTATTGAGCAACAAGACCAAAAAACATAGGAGCAGAAGTCGGCCATTCAGCCCATTGAGTCTACTTCACCATTCAATGTGATCATAGCTGATCTGATAAACATCAACTCCACTTTCATGCCTTTTCCCCATAACACTCGATTCAGCTACTGATTAAAATCTATCTACCCTTGAAGATTCTAAATGACCCAGCCTCAATAGTTCTGAAGTAAAGAATTCCACAGATTACTATCCCTAAGAGCAGAACTTCTGCCTCATCTCTGTCTTGAAAGTGTAATCTCTTTTTCTGAGATTATGGTTCCTTGTCCTAGACCCTCTCACATCAAGAAATAACCTCTCTACATCTCCCGTGTCAAGTCCTCTAAGAATCAGCTCCTCTATTGTCCCTGCCTCACGTTTTCCCACATTATATTCAACTACCAAGTTTAGATTTTTAGTTATGGATTTTTATTGAATTCAAATTCTAATGTCCTCATCCCCAGAACATTGTCTGGGTCTCTGGATTACTACCCCAGCGACAGTATCATGAGATTCCTTGATATCATATTTTCATGTATGTATATGTCGTCATTAGCTCAATTTACCTTATCTGTACACAACTTCCAATTCTCCTTTCCTTCCTCCAGAAACTAGACGGCACAAATTCCCAACATCTAAGTCAGAGCAAGCATCTGGCAGTTGCAGCTCACAAATTGCTTGCCCTGGCCATCATCCAACTGTGTTTTCAGCACAATGTCCCCATACTCCATGAAGACCACCTTCCCTGACCCTTTGTCAATGAAAGTTGGTAGTGACAAACCACCAGCCTCACATCCTTATGCCTGCTCTCAAACAAACTCTGACACCACTTCAGCCCTTCAACACATTACTTCCAAGCTCAGGAACCTCTAGGACATGAATGCTTCTGCAAGCTCAGTTTGTGTGAAGGAAGATGCACATCGCATACATTTACATGGAATCTATCTTACAGCTCTTATCTTGCTTTCTTAACACATGTTCACTTCAAAATTAGTTGAAGTCTGCCTGCCTTAGTATACTTTACATTGCTTTAATGGCATAGAGGGAGAGGCAGACAGCTTACAACAGTGAGGAGAACTTAACAGTCAAAGCAGTGGACACATTGCTGTAAGAAACCATCCACAGCATGTGTCAACAGGTTACATGACAAATATGCTGTATGCATGTAATGGCCATGTGTGAAATTCAAATGGGAGTAGTATTTTGTGCAGTCAAGAAGGACTAGAGTTAGGGGGTTTTGCCACGATCAGTCAAGGGATTCATCTGACTTCAAAGGGATAGGACTTCAATTAATCCTGCCGTTCATGTGCAGGCATTCTGGAGATTACATATTACTCTGTCAGTACGTTGGAGAGACACCATTCCAGGGGTTGGCCAGGTTTTCCGGCAATGAGACAAAATGAGGAATCGAGTATGATGAAAGTGAATAGAAGAGCTGTTAGTGGTGATACATGAGCAGGAGAAGTGGTGTTCTGTCCCCAGTGATTTACTAGGAAGTGCAGGGGGCAGGAAGGGTTAGTAGTTTGGGAGGGTGAGTTGGATGACAGCTGGCAAGTGGACATGATGCATGCAATCGTGAGAGTTGTCGACCATGAGCCTTGGTGAGATATATGTGCAAAGGCAGAAACAGACTGAGTGCTGGCCCTGTAAGAGTGCAATGTCATAGACAGATGATGGTTGCACTTAATAAAAACTGGAAGAACTGAGGATTCTGTAAATCAGACACAAAAACAGAAGTTGTTGGGAAAGCTCAGCAGGTCTGGCAGCATCTGAGAAGGAAAAAACAGAGTTAACGTTTCAGGTCTGGTGACCCTTCCTCAGAACTTATGTTCTTCCTCAGTACTGAAACGTTAACTCTGATTTTTTTCTTCTCAGATGCTGCCAGACCCAGTGGTTGCACTTATTCTTGCAAAGTGCAAAAGATGATTAAAGTTCCTCCATTGTTGAGTGTTTTTTTTTATCCTGGGCTGCTAATTTGGTCCAGGCCACCGGTCTGATGGCATGACACCTTGCAGTCATCACCTGGCCAAAGAACAGCTCTTCCTGTCACCACCATATCCACAACACCTCCAGGTCACCATCTGCAAAGTGGGCTGTGAGCTTTCTATTCCTCTGGCCCATGTATTCAGTGACAATGGTCGAGGACACAAAGTGAGGGGCAGTTCCTGACTTGAAGTATCTGAAGTGGTATGCAGCTGGGTACAAAACATGACACTAATGCAAGTCAAGAATATTGTCCAGTAAAGCCAATAGAAATGCTGTACATCAAACTCCTACAGTTCAGAAACAGGCCATTCAGCCCAATAAGTCCACACCACCCCTCTGAAGGGCATCCTATCCAGACCCATTCCCCTGTGTTTCCCCACGTCTAACCCACCTAATCTAAACATCCCTGGGCAGCAGTAGGGGCAATTTAGTGTGGCCAGTCCACCAACCCTGCACATCTTTGGACTGTGGGAGGAAACCAGAGCACCTGAAGGAAGCCCACACAGACATGGGGAGAATGTGCAAACTCAACACAGACAGTCACCTGAGGCTGGAACCAAACCTGGGTTGCTGGTGCTGTGAGGCAGCAGTGCTAACCACTGAGCCACCATGCCACCCCATTTGGGGATTGGCAATCCATCATCCCTCAAGCTGCAGAATCAGAGTGATGCTAAATACATACTTTGTGACTATATTGTGTGACTACAAGTTTCTGTCACACCCCTGTCATGAATAGAGAGAACTCCTCTTCTGTATTTGGATCACACTGCCCTATATTCAGATGAATAAAGCTAGAATTTCCATTTTGTTTACAATTTAGCTTCAGCCAAAGATCACAGGAAATCCTGACACAAGAAATTTTGGGGAAAATTTCCTCTGGCATTCTGTTGAAGCAATGCTGAGAGATTGGAAAAACTCCTGTCGAAATCCTCGCCCATAGTATACACTTCCATTCCTAACCAATAGTTACCCTAATCTCTTATTTTAAGCAATGTGACTGCACAGGATAGAATTTGCTTGGAGACTGTCTCAACCTTTCAAGAAATCATGTAATTTCTTTTAATTTTCATTCACATTTGATATTAATTCATTTAGACTGGCTGGGTCCTCTAGATCTGCATTCGCTACCCCACTTTCGTTTACATTCATCAACATTTTGAATCATACCATCCCTGATTCCAAACAAAACAAGCTCACTGCCTTAATCTGCGTTTAACTACTAACTCTGGAAAGCAAACTTAATTTCAAAATTTGTTTTAAAGAATCAATTTCTTTATTTATTGATTTGCTTTCTGAAATTTAATTCCTGCTTTAGGTTTCTGAAATTTATTGATGATGGAATTATTTAATTCAAACTACGATATGCTGTCTAGCATGCACACGCAATCTTCTGTTGTAACTTCACCAGGTTTGCACCTGCTATACCTCATGTTACTTCATGACGATTGTAAATGGTATGCATTCAGAATTTAACACCCTGACTTTGCCAGCCCCATTCTGATTCAGAAAATTCTCACCCAAGTTTAATGACTAACTACCAATGGGGCAGTGCGCTGGTTCACTCAGTGGATGTCACTAAATACTTTCAATACTTGGCACATATCACAATGAAATAAAACAAATTGCTTACTAACTTAAATTTCTAACTAAAAACGTGCAGTTTGAAATAATGCCAGTAATCACAGAGTAAGTGAATCTCAATTTGAAGAGTCTGCACAAATGGTAACAATGCAAGCTCAGCATGTTAATTGTTTCGTGACAGTGACAAAAAGTAAGGAGCTATAAATGTAACCAATCCCCATCAGTTGTCATGGGCTGTATCCCTGCAAGTTCAATATCAAAACAATGCCATGTAGAAATTGTAACAGTTCAAATAAGCACACTAATCATTGGATTCAGTTAGAAAAAAACTGAAAGCAGGTTCAATAATGCTGCTACTGTGATTTTGCAGCAATTCACTCTCGTTCCACAAAATATGATTTAAAATTGCCAGCACATGCGTTATTTACAGTTTACAATTTCACAACAAGTAACAGCCCCTTGAAATCGAGGCCAAACCTTTGCATGTGGTAAGTCAGAATTGAAATAGTCCATTCAGCCCTTGAGCCTGGTTGGCTGGATGGCTGGTTTGCAGTGCAGAGTAACGGCAACAGTGTGGGTTCATTTCTGCACCAGCTGAAGTTACCACGAAGGACTCTCCTTCTCACCCTTTCCTCTTGCATGAGGCGTGGTGAGGTCCTCAAGTTAAACAACCACCAGCCATCTCTCTCTGTCCAATGGGAGACCAGCCCTATGGTCCTCTGTGAGAAAAAGTGCTTCCTGATTTAACTCTTTGAAGGCCTGGATGCAATCTTAAAAATCTCCGGGTCTGGATTCCCCAAGCAGAGGAACAGATTCTATTTATCTTTGCTGTTGGACAATTTTCTTGTTTAAACACTTCAATTAGTGGCCCCTCAATGTTCCATATAATAGACTGCCAACACACGAAAAGACCAGTTGGTCTATCAAGCCAGTCCACAGACGATGGCTGAGGCATTATAACTGGATACTTGACAATCCACCTCCACAGCCAAGTACATTCCTTAGAGAGACTAACAAACACAATGTAAGCCAAATTTATGTAACCTGATCTCATCACTTAATGCTTTTAGTCACGCTATAATGTCAAGGGTATATTAATTGTGTTTAGTTATAATTACATGTTTAACTTTATAAATAAATGCTTTTAAATGTATGAAACGTTTGGCTCCAGTTCTATCTTTCACCATCTGACTTTCTGGATTAGAACATATAATTCTGGTGAAGCTGAACTGCACTGTCTCAAAGCACCTATATCCTTTCCGAGAAGCATTACCCAAAGCCGAACTAAGTACTTCAGCTGTGATCTGAAGGAGACTTTAATGTCCTCCCCTAGTATTCTTCACCCTTGAGACAAAGGCTGACATTATTGATTGCTTTGTGCGCTTGTGTATTAGCTTTTAGTGAGTTTCGTAGATAGATACTCAATATCTTTGCTCCTCCACACCTCCTGTTTTCTCACTATTGAGAAAATGCTCTAGAAAAAAAAATTGTACTTTTCTAAATTCAAGAAGAAAACCCCCATATTTATATTGTCTTTCTTGATCGCTAGGCGTCTCAGAAGTACTTTGTGGGCAATTAGGTAGTCACAGGCAGAGGAGGGATGGAAGAATGGTTCTTCCTTTTCTTACCTCGTGACTGAGTGGAGACAGATGTGTATTTTTTTAAGTGTTTAACCCTTAGAGTGCTGTGACACTCAAGTACAGAAAAAGGATAGGTTTGCTTGTATTGTTTCTTTATAAAGCAGGATAAATTCTTATTTCTCTACGCTCAAACATATTCCCAACAGTATTGGTTTACACTCCCACAAAAAAAATACGCACACAAAAATCTGCTGCCAAGGCACAGTACAACCTGTAGCAATTGCAGGTAAATGGGGTTAGCATAGTTTCATGTGTGTTGCTCGGCATAGATATGGTGGGCTGAAGGGCCTGTTTCTATGTTCTATGACTCTATGAAGAAATAGGAAAAGTAGTAACTTGTGCTTGGGTCATAAACGTCCAAACATTCATTGTTACACTTGATTTTGCTACATGGAAACTTGAAATGGTGAAGGTCTGAAGATTCTCTTCAGTTCACTCATCAATTGGAGATTGACACTCTCTGATTATGGACTTATCCATTCAGAAGAAAGTTTCTGGCTTCACTCTAGTCTAGCTGAAGTTGAATTCTTGTAGTGAGTTTAGTCTTCAAAATCAGTAAGTAAAAGCTAGCCTTCTGGTGAATTTGAGGCAGGGTCTTTCTATTACTAGTCTCCCCTGTCTGCCAGATTGATTGAGGTACTTCTCAGAATGTGTGTGATAATTACTACTGATTGCAACCTGCCTTCTTTTAGGTGACAATAGTATCTGATTCTCATTGTCCACACAAATGTTCCTGATAACATGAGCATTGTTTTGAGTTTCATTCATTTGTTTTTCTTGAAAAGTGGCTTCCTTCTATAATCATAGAGACAACAAGGTGTAGAGCTGGATGAACACAGCAGGTCAAGCAGCATCAGAGGAGCAGGAAGGCTGACGTTTCCGGCCTAGACCCTTCTTCAGAAATCA
>NC_063332.1:56575128-56590311 GCF_021869965.1 Rhincodon typus | reverse complement strand
TCGACCACTTCCTCCCTGCCTGACAGGTACATACTTCTCAAGGACACGCAGTAGCTGTTCCTTGAACAAGCTCCACATTTCAATTGTGCCCAGCCCCTGCAGTTTACTTCTCCAAGAATAGTCAACAACGAAAAAAAATTGCTGCGTTAATATTTTTGCATGATTTGAAATAATACTATTTTTCAGTTCACATATCTTGTTAGTATTTGAGTGGTAATTGCTTGTAGTCTAATATTTTAGGACCTCGTTTATTTTGAATGGAAAATCACCAGCTGCTGTAATTCCTGCTGGGAGTGATGAATTAAAGGTTTCAGTAAGGATTTAGTTGATTTTGAGTCATTGTGCAAATTCAAATGACTATACTATTTTCAATCAGACAAGATAATCTTTAATCATGTTTTCACTGTGAATAATTGACTCCTACACACTTAAAACTCATTTCCCAGTGACTCCCCCTTAACATCTCTGCTGCTGGCATGTCATAGTACCATGACACAAAATCTCATTTGGACTGGGTAGATCAATCTATAACCAGTTATCACTTACATCGTTGACTGCCAAACCTTGATCTATCCAGTTTCATTCAGATTTCAATGTCAAGAAATCAATTGGCCATGCAACAGTTTTGTAGTTGTGTGTGTATGGGGGTACATGTGTGTTGTGCACGAATGTATTTGTATATACATTGAACCTGTGAGTATATCAGTTGTTCAGTGATTTTCACATCCTGGTAATGGGAATGAAGCCTGCTTTTCAGTTCTTTTAAGCCAACATTTGCACCACACAATTGACAGGCAATGACCATCTCCAATAAGAGACTATGTAACCACTGCCTGTTGATATTCAATGTTATTACCATCACTGAATCCACCACTATCAACATCCTGGGCATGGAGTGGTTACATTTGATCAGAAACAGTCATGGACTAGCCATATAAATACAGAGGTTACAACAGTAGGTCAGATGGCAAGAATCCTGCTGCGAATAATTCTCCTCCTGACTGTCCAAGGCATAAGTCAGGAAGGTGATGGAATATTCCATACTTGCTTGGATGGGTGCAGCTCCAACAGCATTCAAGAAGCTTTACACCATCCAGGGAAGCCTGCTTGATTTATACCATATCCACAAACATCCACTGCCTCTATCAGCAATGCTCAGTAACAACATTATTTACCATCTCCAAAATGCACTGAAATTCACTAAAGGTCCTTAGGTAACACCTTCAAAACCCACCACTGCTGTCTGGAAGCATAAAGGTTTTGGATACATGAGAACACCATCCCTTGCAAGTTTTCCTCCAAGCCACTCACCATTCTAACTTTGAAATATATCTCTTTTCCTTTCGTGTTGCTGAGTCAACATCCTGGAACCTCCTCCCTAACAGCAATGCAGGTCTACCTGTTGCAAATAGCCTGCAGCAATTCAAGAAGGCAGCACACCACCACCTTCTTAAGGGGAATGGAAAGTGGAATGTTGGCCCAGTCAATGACAATCACATCCCATGAATGAATTTCAGAAAAAGGTTTGCTCGAATGCTGTGAATAATCTGGCTGGCCATGCCTGGTAAAAGCAGGTGTATGTGCAGTCTAAGCCATCACTACAGACCACCAGCAAAATGATACGCTTGTTCAAAGTTTCTTCAATCTAAGCCAGGTGGAGCAGGAACAGACATTTCAGTTACACTATTGTGCCAGAGATTCTCGTGGCTCCTGTTCGCCCCTTCTCTCCCAGTTGTCCTGCCCCATCAGGATTATTTTATCCTTCATGATATCTTTCCTCATCTGGCCACGTCACTCTTTCAGATTTCTTCCCTTTCACCATGATCATTCCATCCCTTTCATTTGCCTTCATTCCTTGTAGGTTGTGTCTGAGAATGGTCGTGGATTTTAGGCCAGTGCTGTGTGGGGTGCCCAGCACATCCATATTTCATTAAATGATGCCTGAGACCCACAAGGCTTGTAACACTTATTCCTTTCAGCACATTTGATTAAACCACACTAGCTTCACCATTGCCAGTTACTAGTCTATAATCTTTCAAGAAGTGACTTGTATTAAGATTGATTTGGAATGTTGGGTTGTATGGATGTGAGGACTTGGACATAATAGAAATAAGAGATCAACTTGGTGAATAATCTTGCAATGTGTATTTGAAAAAGATACAAAAGATCAACAGGACAGAAAGAGTAATAAATGATGAACAGCAAAAAAAAACAAAGTTGTTTGCTTAATGTGATTGGGAAAATGCTGTGGAAAAGAGTAAACTGACTCCTAAGAGGCATATGGAAGGAAGAATTAAAGGGAACAGAAAAGGAGGAAGGAAGAAAGTATCAATGCTTCATAGCTCCAAAATTGAAGGAAGATATTCTAAAATTAAAAGACAGGAAGACATGGAGGAGGCTATGAGACATGAGTTGTCTTTGGGCAGAGTGCATGTGATGATGATGATGATGATGATGATGATGATGATGACGACAATGAAGAATCTTTCAAAATGCTGCCTCACACTCAGCAAATATCAAAACCTAACCATAACTTTAAGATTATATAATTGTGATATTCATGTTAATATCATGTCTCATAAATTAAGAGACAAACTCTTGCAAATTAAGTGATATAGTACAAAAAGCTATGCCAGAATTTTCCTCTCAACCTCGCAAAAACAAGAGGGGGGTCCTTTTGTGGCTTCTGAAATGCCCATCTAAATTCCGGCTGATGTGCTCATGTTTTTAAGTAACACTCAGGTTTGATGTAATATTTGTGAGCTGCTGTGCAGTGCAGGAGGACTGTAGATGTGGAGTCGGGCTGCTTAGAACACTCACCTCTTGTCTCGCAACTACATTGCAGCTACCAATGTCATTCTCATGCCCTCTATAATTCACCCCTCATCACCTTCATCCATGTCTCACCATGTAGCCTCCATTGCCACTCACCCAGCATGCATTTGCATGGTATTGGAAAAAAAATCTCTGCTCCTATGATGCTGCTTGGCCTGCTGCGTTCATCCAGCCCTGCACCTTGTTGTCTCGGATTCTCCAGCATCTGCAGTTCCTACTATCTCTTAAGTGGTTGTCAAGTTGTTTACACAAATAGCTATGTATTCAGGAAATATAGCAAAGGCAGATTATGTTGTTACAAACTCTTAAAACTTACATTCACTCCCCTGAGCAATGGACCGGAGTACTCTTTTGGAACTGAGCCAAGCATTCATAAAAGGCACTTGCATTCAAACTTCAGCTTTTAGCTGCAGAATCTCTCAAAACTGAAAGTCCACATGATCTTTCATTTCCATTTCAAAGCAATGTCAATCAATGAAATGGAACATCTGGTTAGATTTATTTTAATGTTTAACAACTGAGCCATTACTTTTTGAAAAGTAATAGATATGTAGGCTTTTAAATCTCAGTCCAAAACATGTCAGGTGAGTTTAACAGCACATTTTTCTACAGTTTGGAATATATTATAGCACTTTCTGTATTGGGAAAATATTGTCATATACATGTCAATACTCACAGAACAGTGGCCAATATACTGATCAGCATATTCTTTGAGATCTATAAATGCATTCAAAACACAACTACATAATAAATGCATTAAACTCTGACACTTAAAATTTTTACACTGTCATTACCTTTCTGGGGATTGCTGGTGATCTGGAGGACAGATATTTTGAATGTGTGAGATAAGTATGCGGTCTGTTACTCAGAAATTAGAATAGGAATTTAATAGTCAGACTTTTCCTGAATTGCATAGGAACCCGCCAAATTCTCTGATTTAATTGGAGACTTTTGGAGGGTTCCTGGCACAGTCAAATTGCCTTCTGGAATCTCCAATTTCTGGGGCATTCCCTTTGGAATCTGCTATTTTGGGGATTCCACAGGGGTTCCCATGCACAACTCCCCTCTGCTCTGCAATAATGACCGTCTTGTCATTGGAAAACCTGGGTGTTTAATAATTAAATCACTGACGCACCATTCAGAATGAGCAGGCTATCCATCATAGACAGCTAGCAAGAATGAGGCGGAGGGCAGTTAGGGAAGAAGAGATCAGGGTGGTGAGCAGCACAATGAGGGAACCAAAAAGGTGAGAAGAGAGGGAAGTGAAGAATGGGACAGTGAGTGGAAAGTTGAGCTGTAAAGAGGGAATGGGTCAGGGAGTAGGGCAGTAAGAGTTTGCAGAGAATAGAGAAATGAAGGCGAAGCAGAAACAATGAACAACCATTTCCACTTCCAGTGAAGTATGGGTGCACAATGATGATGTCAAGAACATTGACTTTCTATTCAAGTGCATTGGTAAAAGATACACTATAAGTTTATAGAGAAACATGTTGTAATTTTATGACAGTTAGTGTAACTGTTGAGAAATAGGAGTTTTACGCTGGGGGTCCCTAACCTTGTGAACAGAGTAGTTGTGACTTCCATTGTGTCTGTAAGTACTCCAAATTGCAAATTATGGTTAGATGTACTATGTGCGTAAAATTTAATGTGTGAACCCTTGCTGGACTTAGTCAATTTGATAGCCTGCCTGTCTCCAGCAGCATGATGATCACATGCAACCATGCTCCTTCTTAATTATGAAGGTATAGGGGTTCTCACTTGATGGTTATAACTGCTCAGCCCCACAAACTAGAGGGGAAAGCATGCCCCAGGTAATATACACATCTTTATAGAAACTTTTGAACTGATCCCTTCCGAGCAAACTCTGCTACAAACTGACCTGCTTCAGCTTCTTCCTATTTCAGTGTAAAATACATTTAAAAATGTTTTGAATGCATTTTGAGTTCTGTTCTCCCCATTCCTTTCACAGAAGCCACCCCAGATAATATTGGGCCAATTAAAATCTCCTGTTATTCCTGCCCTACTGATACTACACCTCAGATTTGTCTGCATATTTGCTCCTGTATCTGTCTCTGGCTGGTTGGAGACTATAGTACTCTTACAATATTGTGACAGCCCCATTTTTTCATTTCTTAGTTTCATTCATATGGCCTCATTTGCTGATTCTTCTAACTTATCATTTCCCTTCTCAAAGCTTCTAACCAAAATAGATTCCTTTCCCTTTTTATGCCCCTCTGTCTTGTCTGCAGCCTCATAAACAGGAACATTGAGCTGCTGTTTTAGGCAAGTCGTGTTTCTGTAATCGCTGTGATACCATATTACTGTGTTCTATATGTGCCTCAGCTCATTCGTTTTAAGACCGCTTGTACTGAAGTTGGTATCTTTGAACACAACCAAGCTTATTTTTGTTTCCTAACCTTTGTTTCTTATGCTTTCCAGAGCTATTGACTAATTTTCTGCCTTCCATTTCCATTTTTTTGGTTTTCCCATCTGAATTCACACTCAGATTCCCTCCCTCCACCAAACTAATTGAATCCCTGCCCAACAATGCATACAAACCTGGCTGCGAGGAATTTGTCCTTGCCCTGTTTAGGTGCAAACCATTGTCCAATTGCAAAACCCCAGAAGTCTAAAGCCCTGCCTTCCGCGCCATCTCTCTGGCCGTACTCTAATCTGCTATACCCTTTGATTTCTGTGCTCACTCATGCGTGGCACTGTGTATAATCCAGAGATTACTAACTTCTTAAGGTCCTGGTTTTTCAATTTTCCCAACTCTTAATCACTACCCGTAGGGTCTCATCCTTTCTCTTCGTTTGACATTTCTAACAGTAGTTCAAATGATTCAGTTTTATCTCATCTGATTTAGTATGTACTTTGCATTGAAAAATGTGCTTTTCTGCTGCCTATTTCTTTATTTTACCTTTATATTCAGACAGAAGTTACATCACCATTATAGTCAATTTAAAATCATCCTGAATACTTATTAATACTTCTGACTGTCTGGTTTATTTTGAATACACAGTAAATTTACATTCACATCCCACAAACCTAACTCATATTTTTGGAGTCTTAACACTTAAGCATTTCCTGATTATGTGAGTTAAATTTTTGGCATTACTTGCCTTTTCTCCTTTGGCAGTAATTTCTCACTATTTCAGTGAATCATTTGCATCTATGAAAGCTGATTAATTAATCCTTCTCTCCTCATCTCGTTTAAAATCAAAGATATTCCACACCATCTGCCACATTTGTTGAAATCTTCCTCCAGTACGGTCCACAAAAACCCCTGTGGAGGGCTGTAGAGGAGGATTGATCCAAATATGAAGGATGGTGGTGCATCTTGCTCTTTATTCAGAGCTGGTCTCATTGCTGTGGGAATGTAAACCCTTACTCCATTCCCTAGCCCACAGCCACACATTATTCTTCCCAATCACACTCTCTTTAGTTTGTTGAGTATATAGCATAGGAAGCAATCCAAATTCCCAACTAATGACTAAGTACAGAAACTGCAGTTTCTGTTGAGTGACTAACTGTGTAAACTCTTCCTTCAAGGCTTCAAATGTAGTTCTATACTTCATCCTATGTTAGTAGTGCCAAAATGCTCCAAGCATACTTTTGATTATTACCATCTCTTCATATTATAGTTCCAGTTTCTATGTTTCCTAATCATTCATGAAAAGTGGGTTTTGCTGGCCAGGCCAGCATTTATTGCCCATCCTTAAGTGCCCAGGGAGCAATTAAGAGTCAACTGCGTTTCTGAGAGTCTGGAGTCACCCATATAGGCCAGACCAGGTGAGGACGACAGATTTTCTGCCCAAAGAAGCATTAGTGAACCAGATCATTTTTTAGAACAATCAACAACAGTTATTAAGCCAGCTCTTTATTCCAGATTTTATTGAATCAGATTTCAACATCTATCATAGTGGGATTTGAGCCCATGTTCCCAGAACATTAGCCTGCATTTTTGGATTAATAGCCCAGTGACATTACAGTATGCCACCATCTTCCTTCTGATGCCCTTCGTTCTGGCATCAGGGATGCTAATTAGCATTCATAACTGTACAACAGGCCTCAGCTGACAGAGGGAAGGAAGGAAGTGGATTTCTGAGGAGGTAGTCAGGGGTAAAAGGGAAGAGGCAAGGAGTGAAAAGGACAGGGGTGGCTCTCAGCTGCTCCCACTTTCTGATGCCAGGTTTCTCAGTCAGGCAGTGAGGGCCTTTGAGTGAGAAACCCCACCCCTTCCCTGAAGACCTCGACAAACCTCAACCAGATTTGACTGTTGTACTCCTGCATGGTGAGATCCCATCCACTGCTGGATGAGACCAACAATGTGCAAAGGAGGCCCTTATGTGGACATGAATTTCTCACACCGTGACTTGAATTGACCAATGGAAGGCCTTTCTGTCCTGGACCAAATGAAGTCACAGATAGGAATGCAGTGGGGGCCTACCTGCCATCCTCCTGCCCAATTAAATGCCCCCTCACTGAACTCACCATGGCGAGGGCGTCAAATTTTGCCCAGAATGTCTGATTTTAATCCTGCCTGCCTGACTGGAACAGGGTGGGTGCATGGTTAAAGTGGTGTGCTCCTGCTCACCACCATTTTAGCAAGAAAAGGTTTTACTTTGAGGATGAGAAGCAAGGCACCATGAAGTTCAGTCACATGTGTCCCATCAAAAATCAATGTAGTTTCCAAACATTAGGCTGCACTCATGCTGGACAGAACTGTGAAACCTGACAAAACAAACAGGGCTGTGGCAGAAAAGACCTATCAGATACATTAGGGACATTTAAGCGACTCTTGGATAGGCACATGGATGATAGTAAAATGTAGGGTATGCAGGGTAGTTTGATCTTAGAGTAGGATAATAGGTCATCACAACATCGTGTGCTGAAAGGCCTGTACTGTGCTGTACTGTTCTATGTTCTTAAATAGACCCTTTCATTTATTGTTTGCCTGTGGGCCAGGAGAAGCAAGACAGTTTCTCCTAACTCGCCAAGAAAACTTTGATACTCTTCTCTGTGATTCACTCCTTTGACCCCACCAATGCTGGCTAACCTTGGTGCTGAGACCCATCCCCTCAGGTCCCAAGCACACAGCTACCTGCCCTATGAAATTGCAGTCCCCCGAGCCATCCAAGAACTGATTGCTGCTAGGTTTGAATGCAACATTAGCATTCCACCTGGAAATGAAGCTCGATAATTCAAATTTCCTTGGATCAGGCTGGCAAGTTGGTGAGGACATCCTGCAAGCTCCATCTCCCAGTCACCTAATTTCCAGAATAAGAGGAGGTTAATACCTCTTAAACAGTTGTAGTAGCTCAGGAGCCAAGTAGCTTCTTGTGAGTCTGCTCTCTTTCTGCTGCCCCTACAGTATTCAGTCACTTTTCGAATTCTACATTATCCCTGTAACTTGAACAGTGTGGCACAACACCTTGTGTGATCATAATCACTGTTTGATGGAGAAATCTCCTATTCTCTCATATGCTGAGCACTAGGACCAAATGTTGCTTGGCAGAAATCTTTTCCAGACACTTACGCAGGTAGACAGTCCTTGAATACTGAGAACCTCTGATTGCCCCATATGCCCACTCCACATGCATTGCAAGGTTTCACTGCACCATCATCTCACTTTATTTGTGTCTGTTTTAAATGCTTGGAGTGTTCTTCTAAACTCTCCAAGACACCAAACTGTTACATGATTCAAATTCCACATGTTCACTTCACAGAAGAATTAATTATAGAAAGCTCCTCTAACTTACCATCCTTTGTACTCTAACCTCAAGCCAAATACCCACTCCATTCTGATTCATGAATTGTGCAAAACTTTGTTTATTAAATATGACGTTTTTGTTTTTCACCCAAAATAAAAAGCAGATGATTTTGTTGTACTGTTGGATGATGGCAAGAATACAATCCATTGAAGCAGGTCATTAATCTGTTTTCACCTTCAGCTCATAGTGAGCACTCTGCATGACAGGGGAATGTCTTCCATCACATTCAAATAGGCTTAGCCCTAAGTTTATTCTAGGGTGGGACTTGTAGATCCAGGCAGTGAAGTGAGTGGTGTTCGATGCAGCCATCCCTTGACCGTGACCATAGTTTATTTTACTCTCCTCTCAGTGACTTCCTGTAGAAGTCAGTGGGCAGCAGCAGGAAATTAAGCATTTGAAGGTCACCAATATGGATACTCATGATTCTCCCTCAAATTTTAATAAATTTTAGTAATTTACTAATCCCATTGAGAAATCAAACTCGTACCAACAAGTTAACATCATCACTAAGGATTAGAGGAACATCGATATTCCTGTATTCTGAACAGAATATGCTTTACCCTGGCTATCATCAAATTCCTTTCTCTCTGACCTTCAATGCTGAGGGAACTCCAGCTCTTCTTGTGATGCCATGAAAAATACGTAACATCTACTCAAACAGCTTAGAACCATACCCTGTGTGAATGGAGTGACACATTTGAAAATAATTTCCTTGAATTAAGTGACTCAATCATTGTAGTTGTCCTGCATATTCACTTGATTGTGAAATAAAACAACTGAATAATTGCCATTGTTGGTGAATAATTTATTCTTGTTTTAGTTTCACAGCTTGGTATGCATTCCAAAATCCAAACTCTTCTGGGACAATGTTGAAAAGGGACAAAGGCTATCTGATTTTTTTTTTACATGGCAAACTATTTACGATATCAAAATGATTTAAGGATTTTTCTTCAAAACACATTGCAATAAGAACTATCAAAGTGTAGCTGTTAATTGCTTACATGAAATTGACTAATTAATTTACAAAATTAATCAAGTAATTGATTTCCTAAAACTACCTCTTCAGACTTGGAATATTCTCCATCTGAATCCCCAACATTTATTGACATAAAGGCAATTAATCTTAAAGGCAGGATGTGCCTTTGCTGTCTCCATTCAATTGTAAACTTATTTAACTTTCTTCTTTAATGCTTTGATATGACTGAGTGGCTTCTGGTCGATTTCAAAGTGCGATCAAAATATTTGCCAAGCAAGAATATGAAAGAGCAAATTACTGCAGATGCTGGAATCTGAATTGAAAACAACAAATGCTGGAGATCATAGCGGGTCAGACAGCATCCATGGAGAGAGAGCTAACTAACGTTTCAAGTCCAGATGACTCTTCATCAGAGTCATGAAGGATGTGGGAAGAGAGTGGTGGAGTGACAGTATGTGAATTACACTGTAGGAGGGCCAGCCCATGGGCATGATGGGTTGAATGGCCATCTTTGGGGTTGTAATGATTCTATGATTTTATCATGGTCTGAAATACTGATAAGAAAAATGACAAAAGCAAATGACTATTCCCAAGATCAGTATGTTTCCAGTGTAAGAAGAGAAAGTATAGTTCCAGCAAGTGGTAAAGTAATTGACTTAAGAGTAGAAAATCATAGGGAACAACAGCCACAACAGTAGTAAATTCAAGGTATGAATGTAAAAGGATATAAAGAGATAAAGATAAAGAGGTTGGACTAGAGAAACAAAGTTTAATGACGTTGAATGGAATCTGGTCTAAACTAACTGTGGAAAAAAAGGAATGAGGAATATTCAAATAAGAGTTGTGTAGAACACAAAATAACTGGGACTGGGACTGATGGAGTGGGGTGTGTTGATGGGAATACACTGCGGGAAGCTGTTTGAAACAGAAAAGGGAGATCTGTTCAGGCTCGTGAAAAAGTGAAGTAAATGAAGATGCTGGAAGATGATTAAAGCAAGTGATAAGATCTATTGATGTGGGCTACTTTAGAATATTTGCTATTTTAAATTATACGGATTGAATTAAGTGACTCAATCATTGTGGTTGTTCTGCATATTCACTTGATTGGGAAATAAAACAACTGAATAATTGCCATGTGGAGACATTCTTATTAAGTCTTTTCTTGATACTTCTTTTGAGAGATTGAAGAAACAAAAGGGTGAAACATTTTTACTGGGCAAAAGAGGATGAATCAAAAATCAAAGTTTTGCAGGGAAAGAAATGAAAATGAAAATTAAAATGAACGTAAAATAGAGGCATGAAACAAAATTAGGGCTAACAGTACTGATGGTAATCATGAGAAATATGAAAAGTTATGCAAAAATAAAAATGAAATAGAATTCACATCATCATTTGAGAAGTAAAAACTTAGTCAGAAGGCAGAATTGATGGAGAGTTTTCTCGTGGATGATGAAAATATATGGTAGAAATTAAATAACATGAAAAATCACTTTTTATAAATTACAATAGAAGTGACACCATTGATCTAGCAGAGGAGTATACAGTGGAATTGTCAAAGATATTTGTAGAAGAATTGTTTCTGATCATCAAATTAGTAAAAATAAGTTAGCAGAATCTGATTACTTGCATCGTAAGCTGCTAAATAAAATCAGAGAGGTGATACCAAACACTGCTCATAAATTTTTAAAAACCTGAATATGCAAATAGTATAATTGGACTCAGTGGAAGGAAGAGAACATCTTTGTTTAAGAAGGGAGAGAAAGATAAACTGGTTAGCTATGCGTCCATTTGTCTCATGTCAGTTATGGGTAAATTCTCAGAATTCATAATGAATGTGAAAAGTACTGACATTTAGAAATGCATAAGTTAATAAAGTTCAACTTGAGTGAATTGTTAACTATGAGGCATATTTGAGAAGTTTAACCTCTTTATATAAGTGGCTGATAGAACAGATAACCAAATGGAGGTTAATATAGTTTATATGGAATTCTGTAAAGCATTCAATAAAGTGCCTCAGAAGAATTTTATTCTGGAAAAAAATCAGGTGTCTACAGGAAGAAGCTGCGATGAGTGAGATAACCAGCATGAGAGTTTCTTCCTATGTCCTGCCTCTCCAACCTTGAATACTTTGGACCACTGCAAGTTGGTCCAACAGAGGCAATTACATGGGTATTAATTGACACATCCGGATCCTTCTCTTTCATATCCATTTCTGTTCAGACCTTCTGCTGAACTCCTGACTACCTTTAACTGGACTTAATGATACTTTCTGAATTAGCTTATATGTTCTTGATTATTTGAATTAATATATAAAATACAGCACATGGAGAAAATGTAAGTATACTATGCCTTTAAAAGAATAATATTAATGATGCACATCAATGATCCAATCTTGGTTTAGAAAGTAGATTTAAGACTCGAAGGTTGACAACCACTTGTAATGCTTTTGTCGGTTGTGGGATAACGGGATAATATAACGGGACTAATTGGATACCAAGTGCAGAAATGACCAGCTGCATCATCATCTTCTGTGCTGTATGTATCTATAATTATGTAGTAGGTGGAGATTATCCTACAAACTATTAATAACTTGTTTTCAGATATTCGTATGCTTTAGCTTAATTGCTCAAGGAAAAACTAACCTGGAAGCACTTGAACAATTGAACTTCACAGGAGAAATTACACTCTTGCTAGTAACTACTCATAGGCTGGCAGCAATCCTAGTGCTTTCCACCCTCTATTTTGGTTACATAGAGGCACCAGCAGCACTAGCCTGGTTGGAAAGAGCTGACTCACTATTTTGAATAAATCATGAAACCCGAAACCTTCCTGTTTTGCAATACATTGTGGAGTTGCTCTTCTGTGAGTTGCTCAGTAGACAATTAATTCAATAAATGTAATCTTCATTTATGATTATCTATGCTATCAATCATAGATAAAACAGTGTTTGAGTTTGGCATTGGTCCCGTTTTTACTTCAAGATAAAAAATGGTTAATGATGCTGATTTCTCCAGAGGCCAATCAATATGCTATTTGTTAAATATGTGCAGATAACCATTAACAAAAACTCACAAGTGACCTTGGTCTTTGACTGAAGGCAGAAAGATGAAATAGGCAGAAACCTGGAAAGCAGTGGAGGCATGTGGGAACTACGGCCTGGGTATAGTGGAGTGGGATGTCCTGATGGGAGTGCACAGCAGGGAAGCTTATTGAAGCAGAAAAGGGAGATCTATTCAGGCTTGTGAAGTAAATGAAGATGCTGGAGGATGATTCAATCAAGTGATAAGTTTCAGCATATTAGCTATGTGGAATCATATGGATTGATTTAAACAACTGAATCATAATAGTTGTCCTGAATGTTGACTTTACCGTGAAATAAAACACCTAAACAATTGCCACGTGGACACATCTCATTAATTCTTTGCTTGATATTTCTTTTGAGAGTTTAAAGAAATAAAGATACGAAACATAGAAAATAAGAAGAGGAGTAGTCTATGTATTCCATCAAATCCATTCCAGTTCAATATGGACATAGCTGATTTTCAATCTCAATGCCATGTTGCTGTACTTTCCCCATACACTTGACACCTTTAATTTCTAAAGATCTATCCTTTTCTTTACTAAATATATTCAGTGACATGGAAGGAAGGAAGTGAATGTACTGTGGCTGAATGTGCAGATGGCATATAAGTAGATGGGGAGGCCGATTGCGAGAGGGATACAAACGGTTTATAGAGAGATATAGATAGATTAGGTAAGTGGGCTAAAGTTAGCAAGCACAGGGTAATGTGGGAAAATGCTATGTTGTTCATTTGGGAAGGGAGAACAAAAAAACAGAATATTATTTAAGTAGAGAAAAGCAGCAGAAAGCTACAACGTGAGGGGATTTGGGGTATAATCAACATTCCCCAATCTAACACCATTAAACTAAGATTTTTCCATTGTGTTTTTTTCCTGCTGAAATGGACAATTTCACATTAATCACATCATACTGCGTCTGCCTTGAATTTGCCGTCTTATTCAAATCGTCTAAATCACCTTGAAGTCTCTTTACATCCTCCTCACCACAACAATCTCATCTAGTTTTATTATCAACAAATGTAGAAAGACTCAGTTATTTTTACTTCCTTTTTACTGTCTGCTAGCCATTTCAATCTCTGCCTGTGTATTACCACCAAATCACGTGTGTTTTGATTTTGCACACTAACCACCTCTCTGGCACTTTATCAAAGCTTTATGAAAATCCAAGTATGCAACATTCATTCGTGCCCCTATTCTACCTAATATATCCTCGAAATCTCCAATTGATTTGCCAAGCATTATTTCTTAAATCTATATTAACTTTGTGTAATGCAGTTGGTAATTTCTAAGTGTGTTATCACATTGTTCATAATGGAATCAAACACTTTTCCTGCTGCTGGTGGGAAGCTGACCACCAATTGTAATTTCCACTTTTCTACATTTTTACAAAAATAGTGGGGTTACATTTGCCAACCTCCAACATTCCCAGACTATTGCAAAATCTATAGAATTTTGGATGATGATAACCAATGCTTAGTCATTGTTAGTCAAGGACAGTATTACGGTGGCAGAAAGAACATTTGATGACAACTCGTCTACTGAGGTAGTATGGGCTGAGGTTAGAAACAGGAAAGGAGAGGTCACCCTGTTGGGAGTTTTCTATAGGCCTCCGAAAAGTTCCAGAGATGTAGAGGAAAAGATTGCAAAGATGATTCTGGATAGGAGCGAAAGTAACAGGGTAGTTGTTATGGGGGACTTTAACTTTCCAAATATTGATTGGAAACGCTATAGTTCGAGTACTTCAGATGGGTCAGTTTTTGTCCAATGTGTGCAGGAGGGTTTCCTGACACAGTATGTAGATAGGCCAACAAGAGGCGAGGCCACATTGGATTTGGTACTGGGTAATGAACCAGGCCAGGTGTTCGATTTGGAGGTAGGAGAGCACTTTGGTGATAGTGACCACAATTCGGTTACGTTTACTTTAGAGATGGAAAGGGATAGGTATATACCG
This sequence comes from Rhincodon typus, assembly GCF_021869965.1. NCBI lineage: Eukaryota > Metazoa > Chordata > Chondrichthyes > Orectolobiformes > Rhincodontidae > Rhincodon > Rhincodon typus. Next base: position 56,575,694 of record NC_063332.1, on the reverse strand, counting down.
CAGGGCAAGAGTTATAGCTGGGGGAAAGGCAATTATGAGGTGATTAGGCAAGATTTAGGATGCATAGGATGGAGAAGGAAACTGCAGGGGCTGGGCACAATTGAAATGTGGAGCTTGTTCAAGGAATAGCTACTGCGTGTCCTTGAGAAGTATGTACCTGTCAGGCAGGGAGGAAGTGGTCGAGCGAGGGAACCGTGGTTTACTAAAGAAGTTGAATCTCTTGTCAAGAGGAAGAAGGAGGCTTATGTAGAGATGAAGCGTGAAGGCTCAGTGAGGGCGCTTGAGAGTTACAAGTTAGCCAGGAAGGACCTAAAGAGAGAGCTAAGAAGAGCCAGGAGGGGACATGAGAAGTCTTTAGCAGGTAGGATCAAGGAAAACCCTAAAGCTTTCTATAGGTATGTCAGGAATAAAAGAATGACTAGAGTAAGGTTAGGGCCGGTCAAGGACAGTAGTGGGAAATTGTGCGTGGAGTCCGAAGAGATAGGAGAGGCGCTAAATGAATATTTTTCATCAGTATTTACACAGGAAAAAGACAATGTAGTCGAGGAGAATACTGAGATACAGGC
>NC_063332.1:56543311-56560128 GCF_021869965.1 Rhincodon typus | reverse complement strand
GCTGCTTGGCCTGCTGTGTTCATCCAGCTCAACACCTTGTTATATCAAACATCAAGGTTGACTTGTTTTCAGTGTGATTCGATGCATTTATCCTATTTTGTCTGATGATGTCAAATGTTTGAATTTTGAGAATGCTAATTTGATCTGCCGTTGGACAGAACTCGCTGTTGCTACCAATGATAACTGCTGTTCTTATGATCTGCATCTGTCCTGCCACTTCTGAAGCTTCATTCCATGTTGATGGAGATGACGCTGATTCATAATAGTGATCAAGAATGAAACGACTCTCCCACCATAGTCCACAAAGGGAGTAGGAGAGACAGATCATGTGATGGTGGGAGCAGATTGGGACATAAACAAGGCTGAGAATGGGCTGCTCTGCAGAAAAAGTCAAAATTTAACCTACTCTTCATGATTATGAAGCAAAAATGGACAAAGACATAAACTGAAGTGTTGATAATAAGGAAACATTGAAGAATTAATTGTAGAAAAAAAAACTAACACATATAAAGGGAGAAAATGGGAGAGGAGGAAAATAATGAAACGTAGAAACCAGGAGCAAGCATTTGGCCCTTTGAGCCTGCTCTGCTATTCATTGGAACACTCAATATCATTTTCCTGCGTTCTTCCCATAGCTCTTGATGCATTTAAAATCTAGAAATGTGTCTAAATCTTTCTTCAAATAGACTACATACATTAGAGTTAGAGTTAGAATTAGGTTTACTGTCACATTGCTATCTTTCAAATTTGGAAAAGGTATTCAAGCAGACGTTAAGCAAGAACATAAAACAAGGGAAGCCATAATGTGATGAGGAAACAGAATGAAGAAAAAGAAAATTGAGAACTGTAGTTTGATCATCATAGCCTATATAAGTTCTGAGACATAATGTTAACTTAGACAACATTCCAATGTTTTACAGGCTTTGTTATATAACTTGGACAAGCAATGACAAATCTCCAAGCCAGTCATGTAGTCCTCTATAAATTAGGTTACTGGTCCCAAATTTACCCAGAATATTTCCCAATTGCTAGTTTACTTGCTGAAATTATGGGCCAACATTAGAACCTCATCCCTGTAAACTTGGAATTGGCATGGATCCTCTCTAGGGAATTCCTGTTTCCAGGAAAAAAAATATGCACTTACTGTTGTCCTTTATTATGGAGAGTTCAGCAAAGTCTAATATTATCCCAAATTTTCAAACAGTGTAAAATATTATCACTGGAAATGTTAGGGTAAGCAAATGCTTCCATGTTCGTTCTGACTGCATCAAACTGTTGTGGTACCAGTTATAAGCTGTTCAAAGCTGTCACCATTACAAGGCTGCTTTTCTCCGTACTGTATCATCACAGCCTTTCTATTATCTCTTATCAAGTAGTAGCACTCCACCGCATGAAGTCAGCATTTATGATCAGTGAAATAATTTTCTTCAAACATAACAGATACTCAGTCTTTCTGAATAAATTGCAATTGAGATTTTTCTCAACTTAAGCATTATGTCACCAATTCGCAATACGCAAGTGTCTACTAAACAAAATACACTCCTAGCTGGCATAAATGAACCTGTTAGAGGTGCTCAACATTTTGAAATTGGTTTTGAATCCACTTCTGAACAGACTGAAATAATTCTCAGAAGGTGGAATAAAAATTGCATGAAAAACCTAATTGTGTAAAATAGTTTGAACATTTTGTGACCGTGGCACACACATTTAATTCGGGTATAGATCTAAGATTACAATGAGCACTAATGGAGTGAAATTGCATTACGTAGCATTAGCATTCAAGGGTATCATTGCTATGTTGTATGCTCACTGGGTAGCATCACTGTGATATCACAGAGCAGTTTTACTCTACAAGGATAATGTCTCACAATTGAACATCTGAATTACAACATCATGCATTTGCTTCAATTCCGTAACTGCTAGATTCTAGATCTTTCCTCCTGCACTGAAGAAAAAGAGCCTGTAAACAAGAAACAAAATACAGCAAGTACTGGAAAACTGGAACAAGAAACAGAAAATGTCACAAATGCTGCACTATCTTCATAGATCCTTGTGCATTTAATATTTCAGATTTATCACTTCACCAGAACAAATAACAAATCTGAACAAAGCAACAGGTGCTAACTGACCTGCTGCAGGTCTTCAGATTTGTAACATGTCTTCAAGAATTCAGCCTGGGAAAAAGGACTTGTGGTTTTAGCTAATCCTTTGGAATTAGACGTGTAGCAAGCAACCTGTCCCAATGTGGTTCTCAGGCATGTGATCAGATGAAATTGAACATTACGCAGGAAAAAATTCCGATGATTAGATATTCTAGCTTTTATTTTACCTCTTGAAATCAATTTGAGTATTACTGTTGCGAATTTTTGATTGACTTTTACTTGTAATTTTTAGGAAGGTATTGATCAGGGGAAACTGAGCAATGTTAGAGGAAGGACTGTACTGAGAAGATGAAACTAAAGGGCATGTAGCCTATAATTTGGAAATAAGTGACAGAAATATTGCTGTTGCAAGAATATGGACTGCACAGGTTCACAGTGAGTTCTAAGCACCCTACCTTTCAATATAAAGTCTGCTACTGTTGTGGTAGAATCATAGAATCCCTACTGTGTTGAAGCAGGCCATTTGGCCCATTGAGTCCATATAGACCCTTCGAAGAGCATCCCACCCTGACCCACCTCATCCTTGTAACTGCATTTCCCATGGCTAATCCACCTAGCCTGCACATTCCTGGACACTGTGGGCAATTTAGTATCGCCAGTCACCTAACCAGCACATCTTTGGACTGTGGGAGGAAACACACACAGACGTGGAGAGAATGTGCAAACTCCACACAGTCACCCAAGGCAACACTGAGAATCCCTGGTGCTGTGAGGCTAACCACTGAGTCACTGTGCTGCCCAAATACAATTGAGCCAAGTAGGAGTCAAACCTACAATCTTCTGATCCATTGTCAAATATGTTATCCATTGCATCACTGGCTCATACTGGTAGGAAACATAAATCTGAGGTATTAGCCACAATTTACAGATGCCGAAAAGAATGAGCCTATATCATTGAGTTCTTCCTTTGTGAAAGTGACAGATGTCTGTGACCATTATTGCACACCCTTTGAATTCAACCCATCATCGAATGGAATATACAGGAAGGTAACGTCAATGGAAACCAAATAAACTATATTGAAACCTTTGCCGTTTGAGTAAGTCTTTAGAGATTTATAGTTATCTTGTTAGTGTTTATTTTTATTGAAATTTTGCATGTTGAGTGAATGATCAGCAGAACAGGTGTAGGGAACCAATCAAGTCTATTGACAGTTTCATCCTCACCAGCACCATTTGCTTAATGCAATGACTGAGCATTTATAGAAGTGTGAGCAATTTCTATACTGGACAGATAAAAGTTGAAAGTGAGAGCTGTTTAGTCATTCAGCCCTTCTTGCATTTGAAAGGTCATTTAGAATGCAGTTACTTTATGAGAGGAGATTTTGTTCTTATTATATGTGAACCATTTAAGTTCAACCCCACAAAAACAGAAGAATACTGAGAAACTTCTCAGGATCTGTGGGAAAGAAAGATGATGACTTCCATTTATATAGCATCTTTCACAACCACAAGATGTCCTGCTCTCTATAACTAATGAAGTACTTTGAAGCATAGTCACCACAGAAATGGACGAAATGCAGCAGCCGAGTTGCACAGGGTAGTTTCCCACAGAAACAATAATGAACAGATCATCAGTTTTTTGTGATGTTAACTGAGGGATAAATATTGGCCAGGGCATTAGGGATATCCCCCCTGCTCTTCTAAAAAATAGTGTGCTTGGACTTTTTGGAAGAGAGCAGACGCATACCATGTTTAACATCTCAGGTGAAAGATGATCCCTCGAACAGTCAGAATGCCCTCAGTCCTGAAGTAAAAATACTGCAGACGCTCAATATTAGAAAGAAAATATAAATTTTGCATTTACTCCACCAGTGTTGCCCTGGAGTGTCAGCTTGATCTTTGTACTGAAGTTGTGCTTTCAGACTTGAACTAACAACTTTCTGATTCAGATCTAAGAGCGCTGGAAACTGAGCATAGTTGACAGAATGAGTGAATAGAATTCACAGTTTCATGTACAAACTCTTACTAGGTTTTTGTTCATGAAAAGTTCCAACCAAAACATCAATCCATTATTAAATAAAACAAAGAACTGCAGTGCTGGAAATCTGAAACAACCAAAAGCATACAAAAAACAGCTGGAGAAACTCAGCAGGTCAGGCAGCATCTTTGGAGAGAAAACAGAGTTAATGTGAAGAAGGGTCACCAGACTTGAAATGCTAACTCTGCTTCCCTCTCTGCACATGCTACCAGACCTGCTGAGTTTCTCCAGCAATTTCTGGTTTGTTTGTATAAGTCCATTCTTTCCTTCCACACCCAGCAACTTTGGCACACACATATCCAGACACTAGGGCCAGCTTTTGTTGGCTGAAGCAGGTTGCTTGAGTTGGGACTTTTTCACTGGTCCTGCCTGGGTAAAATGTATTCTAAATCATGCAATTTTCGCATTAGTGTGTAAATGGGAGTTGTGGGTGTGGGCTACATTCTGACCCAACAACTAGAAAGTAGATGACCTTGAGTACTGAGGCAGCCTGGTTAGAAGGCCCAATCTAGTTTTCTGAGACAACATTGCAGTTGTTTAGAAATTGTTAGATCCTCTAGTTCTCACCCTTCCTATCTGCCCTCATTGTCTCCCATTCCCTCCATGCCATTTTCAAAGTCAACTCATGCCAACCACCTACACCAATGACCACTCTTGTCAATACCAACTAATGTCCCTTCCATCCCCAGACCTTCATTCCTTCTGTGCCATCTCTACACCATTCAGGTAGTATCTACCATGGATAGAAAGTAGGAGCTATGCGGAGATGAACAAATAAACTTCTAACAATCTATTACAGCTCTCACTCCTACATACTTGATAGTGGAAAAAAAAACTCCTACTCATAAAATCCATTCTTAGTTTAAATCTCAGGTCGTTAATCGCTTATAAAAACAAACTTCTCATCAGGCCCCGTATCAAAAATAGTTAATCCTTGATTAGCTACTTTGAGCTGTCAAATAGTAAACACTGAACATTGATGCAGCAGCCTTTTTTTAGCATTAAAGCTTTTAAAAACTTCAGACTATGGTAGTTATATAGACCTTACTTGCCTTTTAAGAGTATCCGTCTTGCATTCTGTGTGTTAAGGCCCTCACACCAGCCTAAATAGGGTCTATTTAAACTCAGCACTAAGTTCAAATGGACCCAACTGATTTCAGATTTCCCTCCTGTGAATAACTACCCTACCCTCCCTCCACTTTCCCTTCTTGACAAAAATTGGATCTGTAGGTAAGGGGAGCAGGATTTCCACATCTGGGCCCTTCCCACAACATCTAAATCTCTGCAGTGCCTTTCCAATCGAGCCCCTAGGCTTAGGGAGAAAATGCGAGCTCCAGGTTGTTTGTTCACTGGAGTCAGCTCTACTTTGTCAAGTTTTCATGTTTCTCTTTCTAACTATCCTACTTTAGATATTCAGAGGTTGTTTTGGGTTTGGACATATGACTTCTATACCTTTTTCTCATTATTCTTTCCTGATGGACATTACTTTTACTAATCAACCATCTCTTAATTACTTTAAGGAGGATTATAAAAGAGCACACAACAGAAGCAGACAGTTCTGCCCAATGAGACTGGGCCAGCTCTTTGGAAGAGCAATCCAGTTAGTCCCATTCTTCCATTCTCTCTCTATATTCCTAAAACCTTCATCCTTCACATACATAGATCCTGTTACCTTTTGAAGGTTACTATTTAATCTATTTCCCTCACTCTAACTGTAACTGCAGTTGCTAAGAAGTTATTGGGTAAATTAGTTTTTCTCCATCTCCCTAGTTCTTTGGTGAATCACAATAAATTTGAGCTTCTGTGGCTATTGATCCTTCAACCATTAGAAACAGTTTAATTTTACTTACTCAATCTAAACCTGTTATCATTTTAAATTCATTTAGTAAATGTCTGTTTTGCCTCCACTGCACTCAAGATAACAGCCCCCAAATTTTCCAGTCTATGCATGGAATATATCTCTGGAACCAACTGCTTACAGTCAACATGTTATTTTTGCCTTTTCCGATCGCATCTTTTTTAAAAGACTATTCCAAGGAAGATTTTAATTACCTGAAATGTTGAATTCTGTTCTGCCTATAGTTGCTGGCTGAGTGTGAGCAGCTTTTTCTGTCTTTGAGTAAGATACCCATCATCTGCAAGATTTTGTGTCTGTTCAGTCTAAAATTAAATTCAATACAACACATTATGAAAGATCTCTCTTTTGGGAATTGATTATAGGAGGAATGTGATCAGTTGCTTAAAGCTGAAACCAAAACAGAAATTGCTGGTAAAGCTCAGCAGATCTGGCAGCATCTGTGGAGAGAAATCGGAGTTAACGTTTCAGGTCGAGTGACCCTTCCTCAGATCTGGGAATGGTGCAGCCCTAGCCAGTGTGATGCGATGCTGTTGGAGAGACGAGTTCTGAGGAAGGATCGCTTAATCTGAAACATTAACTCTGATTTCTCTCCACAGATGCTGCCAGACCTGCTGAGCTTTTCCAGCAATTTCTGTTTTTGTTTCTGATTTACAGCATCTGCAGTTCTTTTGGTTTTTATTTAGTTGTTTAAAGCTGTTTGTCAGAACATAGATTATGTCAGATTATATGATTCTCAAACATTCTTTTATTTCAGAAGATTATTTTTCAAGAATAGCTGATATTGTTGGTACAAATAAACTTTTTTTTTGCCATGCTAATGTCACAGCACTTTCACTATCTCTGCTATAAGTAACTGAGGTTTTTAGAAGCATGTATATAATCAAAATGGCAATGACAAGATGCCCTCCTGCCTGCAAAATTCAGATCCTTTCCAGACTGTTTATTTAAAATAGGACCTTGCTATAGTCTTACTGGTGTTCACTTACAAATGGTTATGAGATACATTTGTAAAAGGTACTTTTTTTATCTTAAAAGGTAAATAAATTAAGGCTAAATATTTCAAATTCAAGTTTGGAGGAAGTGGGTTACATTTGAGCATTCTCGTAGCATCATTAGCTATCTTCCATTATTTCTGAAATTTCTCCCCAACACACAGGTTCCTTTCTTCCCTTTTGCAAAATTTGCAACATAGTTAAAAGCCAATCAAAAGATGCCTTTGCCTGTGCGATCAGGTGCTTGGCCTGCCACAGGTACTTCTCACAGGTTGACATTTATAACATCTAAAAGTCTGACATTGTCCAGTATCCTAGGTTTCTACTTTTCGTTACTTAACGAAATTATCAGTTGTTTAAAGGTTTATGAGTAACATTGTTAGTGACAACCAAGTTCCAAGGTGTACCCTTGCAGTTGTGCAGCAACCTGGAAGGTTATAGGCCATTCAGAAGTTGGATTATTTACAATAATGAATGTCTGCCACTCAATAAGATTTAAAGTCACTGTAAATTGAAATGAACATACATGCTGTCACACACGTTAAATAAATTTAGAGGGAACAGCAGTTACTACTTGCAATTAATTAGCAATGCCCAGGAACCCAGCTTATTTCATATCTTACAACTTGGTTGTGTCTACACTTATGCTATATATTTAAGCTGACAAAATCATGTTTTAGCCTTTTCTAAGAACAAATCTTAGGTCCAGACCCAACTAAGCTGTTTTTGTTCAGTTTTACTTGGAAAGTGAATTTCACCTTTTTTCACTGACAACAAGCTGTTATGATTTGAAACTCGAGAAGTTTGCATCTCGCAAGAACCAATGTTATAAGTATTTATCAGCTTTGTCTTTCAAATGTTGCAGAACCAGTTTTTTTAGTTCCCAATTTGCACAGTTTTCTTTCTTATTAATCTTCCCCAGCCCCATCCAGTTATCGAGGATGACTTCCAGAGGAAAAGTAGAATGCCCTGAATTCCTGTTAAGAAAATGTTTCCTTTATCCCAAGGATGACAAGAGAAAGTAACATTTATATCTCAGAATGACTGGACATCTTTAGAGCTGATAAATTATTCTTGAGGTGTAGCCACTGTTGTAATCCAGGGAATGTAGCAGCCAATTTTCACATAGCAAGGTTTAACAACTAGTAAAATGATATTGACTATTTGAAAAATACATAATGGCCAGATACCAAGGGAAACCCCCTTGTTTTATGTCATTTGTTCATAGGATGTGCCCATTGCTGGTTGGGCCACCATTTATTGCCCATTCCTAATTGGCCTCGAGAAGGTGGTGGTGTGTCACCTTCTTGAACCACTGTAATCCATAGAAGGTAGGTATACCCACAGTGTTGTTAGGAAAGGATTTAATCTACTGCCAGTGAAGGAATGGTGATATAGTTCCAAATCGAGAGGGTGTGTGGCTTGGAACGGAATTTGCAATTTGTGATGTTCCGCTGCATTTGCTGCCCTTGTCCTTCAAAATGGGAGAGTTTGTTAAAGGAAAACCAAAAGAACTGTGGATGCTGTAAATCAGGAACAAAAAAAGAAGTTGCTGGAAAAGCTGAGCAGGTCTGGCAGCATCTGTGAAGGAGAAAAACAGAGTTAACGTTTCGGGTCCGGTGACCCTTCCTCAGTACTGGACTTGCTCAGTCACCGGACCCGAAACGTTAACTCTGTTTCTTTTCTTCATATGTATATGCTTGTATTTAGTGAAAGAAAGGCCCAATAGTTAATTGTAAGGAGATTTTTGGTAATTCCTTAATTTCATCAGCTATTAGTCTGCAAAAAAACGTGCTTGAGTTTACTCAGAGTGAGCCAGAACATGTAGTTCATATGATTTATGGTATCAAATAGTTGAAGATGATATAAGTTTATTTTTATGTTGGAAATGTGTTGTTCAGCATCACTGCAGTTAGGAGCATTTTGCAAAGTACATTCAAACAATAAGGTGGATGGCTACTGAAGCACGTTGTCTTTAAAAGAACAACTCAGTCTAAACTGTTTTTATAAAACTGCAGCATGTGCATAAAATTAATCTCCCTCCACTTAGCTTGTGTTGCCCACAACTAACCCGGCTTATTATCAGGGCACACATTTCAAAAACTTCACTTGTCTCAGGTTGCATTCACAATAGTCCCATCACGTCAGCCCTATATCAATATTTAGCTGACTTTTTGAATTTCCCAGAAGGAGATCCCAACAGATGGAGCAAAACCTAGCCTCTGACTCTACAGCTTAGTGTTGTCAAAAATTATATGACAATACGACAAAGGTATACATCATATGTTGGTTCAAAAACTGAGGAAATTAGTTCTTTCTGCATTAACAGTTCACATCAGGAACAAGCTCTTCTTGATAAATGACAGCAAACCTGTGTCCCCAGAGCCAGCCAAGACAAATCTAAACAAAATATACAATTGCAAATTTCCTTAATTGATATTGTGCATGTCAGATGAAAATTATGTCACTTCTGAAAATATTTTCAGAACATAAATGGATGTGATCAGCCTGTCGTTTTACCTAATGCAGAAAGAGGCAGAGACTTGAGAGTTAGAATTGCTTTCCAACATCTATCACATGAAAATATGTTTTAAAAATTATCTCCTCGAGTAAAATGCAAGTTGAGTACATACATATTTTTGAAAAAAGGTATTTTTGAAAAGGTATCCAATTATAACTTTACCTGTGAAGATAAAAATAACCATTAAAATCATTTTTATCTCACTAATTTGACATACATTAGTGAGCTGTTTGACAGCTGGCTTGGTCTTTAAATCCTCATTTATTTTGTTCATAACCATTAACTGTTATGATGACTGATCATATCTGTTGCAACTGCACTATTAAACAGGATAAAAGTTAGGGCTTTCAGGCATTCGACATGATTATGATGGTGGGAGTTGGGCAATGGGTAGTGGTGAGGAAGAGGCGATGGTGTACTGGTAATGTCATGATACTAGTAATCCAGAACGTTAGTTTGAGGATTATGGGTTCAAATCCCACTATGGCTGATGGTGAAATTAAAATATAATAAAAGAATTTGGAATTGAAAGTTAACTTAAGTGTAACTATTGTCGTTCAGTGTAAAAACCTATCTGGCTTACTAATATCCTTTAAGGAAGGAAATCTGCCATCCTTTCTTAGTCTGACCTACATGTAACTCCAGGCCTTATCTTTTCCTCTCTGGGCAATGAGGGATAGGCAACAAATGCTGGCTCCATCAATGACATTGACATGCCATGAGTGAATTAAAAAGGTGTTTTGTATAATATTCTTGATGTCTTTATGCTTTTAAGTGATATTTATAGAGTCTGAAGAGGTGAAAAAAAAACATTAACTTGACTTAAGAAAGTAAATTACTATGGTTTCATCTTGCCACGCAACTGGAAGACAGTAGCAAGACCATGTGACTTTGTATTTCTTCCTGTAATGATGCATACAGTCTTATTAGCAAATCACACAATCAAACTTAACTCCATTTAAGACAATTTGGAGATTATGGCCTCAAAACTTCTTACTACACAGCTAATTAATTAGTTTTAAAGTGAAGTTACTATACTGCAGAGAATCGTGACAACCAATTTCTGTTCATTAAACTGCATTAAAATAAATGCTAAGGCTTCTACGATGTTGATTGAGAAATTAGAGTCAGCTAGAATACTGGATGAATCCCCTTGTACTTTAAGTAATTCCCTTTAAATCTACCTGAACAGGCAGATGGGGCCTCTCATCTGAAAGACAACCTCTCGAGCAGTACTTAATTCCCACAGTGTGCATTATAATACCAGCATAGGTTAGACGTTCAATTTTCTGGAATTTTGCTTAATTTCAAAGTATTTCAAAAGGTTACACTGCAAGAAAGAACTTGCATGTACACAGTGCCATTCATGCTCGTAGGATTTCCCCAAAGCATAAGTGAATGCTTGCAGAAAGTTTACATTTCTGTGACCATGAGTGAGGCAGTTTTGCAATCAGTCTGAGGTTCACTCAGCCTGTTCAAATGCTAGCAGGGTCTGCAGGGTGGATAAGAAAACTAAGCATGGCACTGTGGTATAGGGAGCCATTCAAGTGGAAGGAGAAAGAAGGAAAGTAGTCAGAATATGTGATTGGATAGTGAGCAGGACTGACATCTTTCTCTGCGGCAATGAACGAGAGTCCAGATGGCTTTGTTGCCTGCCCAGTGGTTTGGGACATTTCCCCAGGACTGGACAGGGACTTGCACTGTGAAAGTGATCATGTGATCATCATCCATGTAGATACCAATGGCATAGCTGGTACTATGAAAGAAATTCTGCAGAGAGAGTATGAGGAGCTCAGCACTAAGTCAAAAAGCAGAACTGTAAAGATTACAATCTCTGGATTGTTACCTAAACCACATGTAAATTGACATAAGGGGCATAAAATTAGAGAGATGAATACATGGTTCAAAGATTAGTATGAAAAAGTTCTGGTTCAGGAGTGCTGGGAAAAGTGGGAGGCTTTACCATTGGGACAGTCGACACCTGAACTGTACTGGGCCTAGTATCCATGCAAACTGTACATCTATGGGAAGAGAGAGGGTTTTAGACTAAGTAGTGGAAGCAATGCATCAAATGTAGAAAGATGTAGTACATCAATAAGTAGAGACAATGTAAGAGAGGAAAATAGTAGTATGGGAAATGTGAGTCAGAGAATAGCAGGAAGGAACAGAGAGAATGAAATCTAGAAATACAACAAGAATGAAGATATTACATGGATAACAAAAACACAAAACTAAAGGTTCTGTATCTGAATGTGTGTGGCATTTCTAACAAAGTGAACAAAATAATAGCACACATTGAAGCAAAGAAATATCATAAGTACGGATTATGGAGATATAACTTCAGGCTGACAAGGATTGGGTACTGAAAATTGAGAGGTATATTGCATTGAAGAAAATTAGGCAGTTAGGTAAAGGTGAAAGGGTAGCACTATTAATCAATTATGGCATTTATTCAATAGCTCAATATAACTTGGTTCAGAAGACCAGAGCCTAGAATTGGTTTGAATGGAAATGAGGAATAGCAGGTGAAATAAGTCACTAGTAGCTGGGCTACAGACCCCTTAGGAGTAACCACAATGAGACACAGTGCCAGACATTTAAAGGGATATTTCAGAGTACTCAGAATAAGCATATTCCTAATATTAAAAAAGTTCTAAAGGGAGAAAAAGTCCATGGATAACCAAAGATCCTAAGAAAAGCATCAAAATTAAGAAAAAAAAATCATAACTGTGCAAAGATGCATAGCAGGTTGGATAATTTGTTGGAATGTACAGACACCAAAGAAAGACTAAGAAGGTAAATCAGAAAGAAGAAATTACGAGTATGAGAGTAAGCTAGATAGTATCATAAAAACAGATAGCAAGACCTATGATCTTATACCCTCTTTACTATTCACTTTCCTGCCTACTTTTTTGTCATCACCAAATGGTCGCTTCATCAAATAATTTTTATAATTGTAGTTGAGGCTCCAGCACAGATATTTGTGGCACACCACTGGTGTCATCTTGCCAGCCTGAAAATGACCCATTTATTCCTGCTGCCTCTTTCCTGTTAGCCAGCCAATCTTCTATTCGTGCCAACATGTTACTCCCTACAGCATGAACTTTTATCTTCTGCAATAACCTTTGAGGTGGAACTTTATCAAATGTCTTCTAAAATCTAAATGCAATACATCACTGGTTCGCTCTTATTTCGAGAGGGCTAGAATACAAGAGCAGTGATGTACTGCTGAAGCTGTGAAAGACTCTGGTCAGTGCATATTTGGAATATTGTGTGCAGTTGTGGGCCCTGTATCTAAGGAAGGATGTTTTGGCTTCGACGGGGTCCAGACGAGGTTTACAAGAGTGATCCTGAGGATGAAGGGTTTGTCATTGAGGATTCTGGATCTGTAATCGATGGAGTTTAGAAGGGTGAGGGGGTATATGATTGAAACTTACAGAATACTGAGAGGCCTAATAAGTTGGACATGGAAAAAATGCTTCCATTAGAAGGAAAGACTGGCACCTGGTCACAGCCTCAGAGTGAAGGGAGGACCCTTTAAAACTAGGATGAGGAGGAATTTCTTCAGTCAGAAAGTGGTGAATCTTTGGAACTCATTGCACAAAAGGTTGTGAAATTTAAGTCATTGAATGTATTTAAAACAGAGATAAATAGGTTCAAGATTAGTAAGGGGATCAACGGTTATGGGGAGAAGGTAGGAGAATGGGGTTGAGAAATATATCTTAATCGAATGCCAGAGTAGAGTCATGGGCCGAATGGCCTAATTCTCCTCCAATATCTCATGATCTTGCAGTCTATTTACGCACAAATTACTTCTTCAAAGAACTCCAGAAAATTAAAGTGATTTCCTTCTGACGAAACAGTGTTGGCTCTGCCTGATTATCTTGAACTTATCCAAGTGATATGTTATAATGTCTTTCATAATTACTTCTAACATTTTTCCTAGAGCAGATATTAAACAAACTGGTCTGTAGTTGCTTGCTTTCTGCCTCCCTTTTTGAATAAAGGAGTCGCTTTAGCTACTTTCCAATCCAAACGAACCTGTCTGAATCCATTGAGTTTCAGAAAATTAAAACCATGTGTCTATTAACTATTTCTGTAGCAACTTCTTTTAAGCTCCAGGGATGAAATTCATTAGGACTTGGGGATTTGTCAATTTGTGGTACTGAGTAAATCAGGAGATAGAAGGGAAAGAGGAACTCGGTGAAATTACAATAACAAGTGAGTGGTATTGATTAAACTGATGGAGTTGTGGGTAACAAGTCTCCCAGTCTAGTAGGAATTCATCCTATGGTCTAACAGCAGGTTGCTAATGAGGAAGTAGAAACATTGGCATTAATTTTGTGCAATTCCCTAGATTCTGGAAAGGTTCCCTCGAACTGTTAAGCACCAAATATGGCACTATTATTCAAGAAGGGCGGAAGGCATAAAACAGGAAACTGTTGACTAGACAGCTTGAAATCTGTCATTGGGAACATGTTAGAGTTGATCATCAATGAGAATATAGCTGCATGCAATGAAAAATCAAGGTAATTGAGAAGAATCAGCATGATTTTCTCAAAGGTTTAATCAAATCGTGTTCAACCAATTTATTTGAGTTATTTGAAGTATAGGTTACTATACTTGGACTTCTAGATGGTATTTGATAAACTGCAAGATCAAAGGTTATTATTGGAAATAAAAGCTCCTGCTGTAGGGGATAATATATTAGTCTGGAAAGAAGATTGATTGGCTGGCAGAAACAGAGAGATAAATGGGTCTTGTCAGATTGGAAGGATATGAAAAGTTGAGCCCCTCAGATACTCCTTGGGCCTCAGATATTTTTAAAAAATTACCTAAGTGATTTAGCAAAGGCATGGTAACTAAATTCAGAGACAACACCAGTACGTGGGAACATACAGGAAATTTGTAGATAGGTATAGATAGGGTAAGTGAGTATGCAAAAATCAGGCAGGTAGAGTGTAATGTAGAAAAATGTGAAGTTGTTCACTTTGGCAGAAAGAATGAAAAAGTAGATTATTACTTAAATGGAGAATGACTGTAGAAATTTGAAGTGCAGAGGGAATTAGGTACTCTGGTGCATGAATCACAACATGTTGGTATTCAGGCACAGCACATAATCAAGAAGACTAATAGGATGCTGTCCTTCATTATTAGAGGCATTGAACATAAAATGAAGAACATTATGTTTCAGTTTAAGGGACATAAGTGAAACCACAGCGTTAATGCTGTGTGCAGTTTTGGTCTCCAAATTTAAGAAAGGACGTTAGTGCATTGGAGGCAGTTCAAAGGAGGTTTACTAGATTGATACCTGGAATTTGTAGGTTGTCACGTGAAGATAGGTTAGATAATCTGAACTTGTTTCCATTGGAGTTCAGAACAGTGACTTGATTAAAGTACATATGATGTTGAATGGTCATGACAAGGTGAATGTGGAGACAGTGTTTCATTCTTGTAGGTCAATCCAGAACTAGGGTGCACTGCTTTCAAGTTAGGGGTCATCCTTTCGGGACATTGTGCGAAGATTTTTTATCGATCAGAGAGTTGTGCAGTTTTGGAACTCACTGCCTGATGAAACCCACCGCTGTCCAATCATTCCAAATAAAATCTATTCATCCCCTGCCACCTTATTGCAATTATAGAGTCATAAACATGTATAGTTCGGAAACGGACCCTTCGGTCCAACTAGTCTGAGCTGACCAGATATCCTGAACTGATTTGGCCCATATCCCTCTAAAACCTTCCTGTTCATATTCTCATCCAGATGCCTTTTAAATATTGTAATTGCACCTGCCTCCACCACGTCCTCTGGCAGCTCATTCCATACGTGCATCACATGCTGTGTGAAAAAATTTTACCCCTCAGGTTCTTTTTAAATCTTTCCCCTCTCACCTTAAACCGATGCCATCTAGTTTTGGAATCCCATAATCTGGGAAAAATACCTTAGCTACTCAACCTATCCATGCCCCTCATGATTTTACAAACCTCTATAAGGTCACCCCTCAGCCTCCGATGCTCCTCCGATGCTCCAGGGAAAATAGCCCCAGCCTATTCAGCCTCTCCCTATAGCTCAAACCCTCCGACCCAGCAACATCCATTCAGAAGTTCCCTATCCATTTGAATGTACTCTCTTTAATATTAATTTTCATGCACTGGCATCATTCTTTCAGGGTAAAAACTTTTACACACGCTGGTTAGACGCAATGCAATTCATTGGCTCTCCTGTATATTCCAGGCAAATTATTCTGAGGTAACAGATGGCCATTTCCATTCGTGCTGTGTCCTTCCTTTGCTCCAGTTTTCTGTTGATTGTGTTTGAGGAGTTAGCTCCTGTCACTGTTAGAGAACACTTATTGTGCACATCTTGGATGAGGCAGCTCAATTAAGAGGAAAGTTGTCTTTCACTCAGTCTATCTGAAATAGTAGGACTGGAGGACATCTCAAGAACCATTTAGCATCATGGTTAATGAGGGCTTCAGTGATAGTCACGCCATTAGTTCTGTTCTCATGGGCTTCCTTAAGAATTGAAGCCTCTGTAGGCATAAATCTTTTGTCAAAGTTCTATGGGGACCTGTTGGCAGTGGCAGTACAACTATGGAAAAATGAAAACTGCTGGGCAGTTGTCACAAGCTTATGAAATGTCAGCAAAAAAAAAACAAACAAACAATGCTGAACAAAACCAATGCCGAATTAGCATTCAGGCTAGAACCTGCTCTGTCATTCGAATAGATCACAATAGTTCCAAAGGTCAACTCTAGTTGCCTGCTTGTATTACATGGAGGAGACATTTATTTGCATGGTTCCAATGTTACAGGTGTCACACACACACTTGATTGATAGCAAGTGGACAAGCACGATCTACAATCTTCATTGATATTATTTCAAAATAATATCACATTGGGAATCAACGTAGTTCTGCCAGGAGTGATGCTACTTGAACTAATTTCTTCTCTAATATCTTTTGAAAGTTTGACCAGCAAGAAATGCATGATGCTTCCCCACTTCCAATATTCTTGGTTCTTCAGTATGCCTGGTGGAAATGTACAGAATGAATTTGCTTGTTTCTGGATCACAAGATAGCACCAAAAATTGTTTCTATATGTATATTTATATATTTTAACATTATACATTATAACCTTAATAACATTAATGTTTTCATAGCAAGTCACTTACGTGGCACCTTCTTACATTTCTTCTGAAAACCCACATATACATAACAAAATCAATTTCAGCTTTGACAGAGTTCTTCATTGATGAAACCCAATACTGGTTAAGTATTTGACAGCATTTATTGTCCATGCCTAAT
>NC_063332.1:56532811-56542811 GCF_021869965.1 Rhincodon typus | reverse complement strand
GAAACGTCAGCCTTCCTGCTCCTCTGATGCTGCTTGGCCTGCTGTGTTCATCCAGCTCTACACCTTGTTATCTCAGATTCTCCAGCATCTGCAGTTCCTACTATCTCTGAAACAACCTTGATGTTTGAGTTCGCGGAGATTTGCCCAATATGGGTATCTTGTTAGATGAGCTCTTCAGAATTAGCCATGTCAATGCAATCCACGTAAGCAAGTGAGGTAACAGTCAACACTCGCTCTCTATCACTTTATTGTATGTCCTCCAGTCAGCAGTTGCTTAACATCACTGCTATTGCTCGTACCCTAAGTAGTCTATCAACCACACTCAGAAAATACACACAAATGTGAAATATCAGAGCGAATCAGAAAACGAGGGCAAAAAATGTAAAAATAAAAGCATCCTAATATAAGGGCATTGTTGTCCCACTGGGAAGAGTGAAGGGGAGAGTGATTAATAACAGCACAAGCTGTTGCCAATAGCAACACAGCTGTAGAGCATCGCGAAAGGACTGCAAGTCTGCCAAAAGTGTTTTCAGTGACACGAGTCTTGAAAAGAACTAAACAGCCTTATCAGCATTTGAAAATAAATTCTACAATGTTTAGCAGCATGGAAAGCTCCCAGCGTCCAATTGTGACGGGCTTACTAATGATAAAGCAAACAAAAAATGAAAAGGTCTATAAGAATCTGAGCAAAGCAAGTTTATTTTTTATCTTGTGTTTATGTGGATGAAGTCAAAAACATATAAATATGAATGTTATTATTTTGCATTATTATTTTATTAAGATTCTGAAAACATAAGAAGTACCTGTTTAGTAAAGGTGATAAGAGAATCAAATGGTTTTGAACAATTCAGAAGAAGGCCATTTGGCCTATCGAATCTGTGCCAGCTCTTTGGAGAAGCTAACCAATTCGGGTCCACACTCTAATTCTTTCCTCATAATTCAGTAAATGCTCTCTTCCAGCATTAAAGTTACCTATTTCCACCACCTATCATATTCCAGATCTACATTAATATATTTCCTCAACTTCCTTTATCTGAAATCCTCTTTTTTATTTATTGATCCATCTATTGATAGAAAAGTTTCTCCTTATTTAATCTATTAAATTCCTCAACACTTTCTATTAAATATTTGCTTCAAGGAGAATGTTCCCTTTGGAATCCATAGTGCCATTTAGTAAATCTCCCCTGTATCCACTTCTTGAAATTCTCCCTCAAGTTTGGGGGCCAGAAATGGTCCAATACCTAGCTGGAGCCTAACAAGTAAAGGGTAGAATTTTAGTGTAAGTTCTTTCTTTTTCTCTGATAATTCATTCTCTTGCTTTGATGGATCAATATTCAGCAAAATAAAAATGATCAGTCCAGGTTAGTGTCTGATTAGTGCCATCAGACCAAGTAAAAATTTGCATAACCAATTGCAAATATATAAAAATAAATTCTGGAATTAAAAATCTTATGATGCCCATGAAAGCAATGTCAATTTGCCAGTAAAACTTTGTCTGGTTCACTAATGTTCTTCAGAGAGGAAATCTGCCATCCTTACCCGTTCTGGCCTAAATGTGAATCCAGAGCTACAGCAATGTGGTTGAATCTTAACTGCACTTTAAAATGGCTTGGTAAGCCATTCAGCAACACAACTGCTACAAAGTCTCAAAAAAAATGGAACTGGGTGGACCATCTGGCATCTACTAAGGTACTGGAAACAACAACAGCAAACACAGAACCATCAACCCTGCAAAGTCCTCCTCACTAACATCTGGGGGTTACTGCCAAATTAGGACAGCTGTCTCACAAACTGATCAAGCAATACCTTGACCCTGTCATCGTCACAGGTTCACACTTTACAGTCAATGCTCCAGACACCATCATCATCCCAGGATATTTTCTGTCCCACTGACAGGACAGACCGAGCAGAGGTGGCAGCACTGTGCTATACAGTCAGGAGGGAGTTATCTCGGAATTCTCAGCATTAATTTCGGGCCTCATGAAGTCTCATAGCTTCAGGCTAAACATGGGCAAGGAAACCTCCTGCTGATTACTCTTGGTGATAGAACAGGGCTGGACGCTAAAGCATGAATTGAAGGATGGGGGAATGGGAGGCTGCCCTGTCCCAGTGACTGAGAGGGTGACCATAAGACCAGTAGGATATAGGAGCAGAATTAGGCCATTCAGCCCATGGAGTCTATTCTGCCATTCAATCATGACTTTTATCTTTCTCACCCTATCCTCCTGCCTTTTCCCCATAACCCTTGATCCCCTTACCAATCAAGAAACTATCTGTCTCTGTCTTAAATACACTCAGTAGCTTAGCCTCCACAGGTCTCTGCGGCAATGAGTTCCACAGATTCATCACCCTCTGACTGAATAAATTCCTTCTCATCTCAGTTCTAAACAATATTTCCTTTACCCTGAGGCTGTGCCTGCAGGTTTGGGTCTGTCCAACTGGAAACATCTTCTCCAAGTTCACGCTGTCCAAGACTCTCGGTATTCTGTCAGATTAGATCACCTTCTAAACTCCATCAAGTACAGACTGCTGCTCTGAATGGTTATGCTGGTGGCTCCTCCCTGAAATGACCCGCATGAGATCTCTCAGTCATGAGCCCATGAATGCATCAGGGCAGTGACCAATGCCATCTGCGCAAGGTCAGATGATTTGTTTCCTTCAGACAAGCTGCTTCAGTCTGGGCAGTAGGATTCAGAAACATAGCTGGCTTTCCCCAGGTGCGGCATGCCATTGACTGCACATATGTAGCAATGAGAGGGCCATATCAAATCGCTGTGGAAGTCATCAACAAGAAGGCCTTCAATGTGATTCATGTTCGGGCGATCTGTGATCACTGCTACCACTTCCTGAAGATGTGTGCCCACTACCCTGGTAGCTGCCATCACTCCTACATCCTGGAGCACTCTTGTTGTAGTTGCGAATCCAGGGTATTATAAAGATAGTTACAGAGGGACAAGCATACCCACGGCAGCCATGACTTGTGACACTAGTCCACAATTCGTTGACATATGGAGAGCATGGATACAATGTCATCCATGCCTTGACTGGATCCATGGCAGAGCAGAGCATAGGATTGTTGAAGATGTGTTTCTGCTACCTGATGGATTTGGGTGGGGGTGGGGATTGTGGAATATCAAACTGCTGTGCTATGCTCTGCAGAAGTGAAAGAGCGAACGGGGTGATGTGATGAGGATGAGGATGAGGAGGAGCAGGAGGAGAAGAATAATAACAATACTAATAGTAATATTGGGGAGACAGAACTTAGCTGCCTGTGGTGCTATAAAATAGAACCTGATCGACATCTACTACCATTAATGACAGCTGAATGCAGCAGACATTTGCAAACCGTTAAATATTCATCGCTGATGATGCAGAGATCTGGTTTGCATTGTTGGGGTGAACTTCAGCCTCTGTTAGGCTTGTTATTGCTGTCTGCAAATTAAAGCTTGTGTTTGGAATTATACGAATGCTTCCCTGTATGTGATGTTTCCCCTACAAGATGTGGGTCTACACTGGGGTCCTGGGGAAAGGGTAGCACTGACCTAAAGGGTGTTTAGATGGGATGTGACTATAGACAGGACAGTGTGTTGTCATTAGTTAAACTGATTAGGATGAGAGAATGAGGTTACATTTGCAAAGTTTTCAATGCACAGGCCTTTGACTACAGGAGTTGGGACATCATGTTGAGGCTATACAGGATGTTGGCGAGGCCTCTTCTGGAGGACTGTGTGCAGTTCTGGTCACCCTGCTATAGGAAGGATATTATTAAACTGGACAGAGTTCAGAAAGGATTTACCAGCATGTTGCTGGGAATGGATGGTTTGAGACTTATAAACAGACTGGCAAGACTGGGATTTTTTTGCATTGGAGCATAGGAGGTTATGGAGTGATCTTAAGATTTATAAAATCATGAAGGGCATAGACCAGGTGAATGACAAGAGTCTTTTCCCTAGGGTGGAGGTGTTCAAAACTAGGGGGCAATTTTTTAGGTTGAATGGAGAAAGATTTAAAAAGGACATGAGGGGCAACTTTTTTACACAGAGTGGTTCATGTGTGGAATGAACTGCTAGTAGAAGTGGTGGTTGCAGGTACAGGTACAATGTTTAAAAGACATTTTCTAAAGTTCATGAATAGGAAAGTTTGGAGGGATATGGACCAGACACAGGCAGGTGGGACTAGTTTAGTTGGCAACATGGTCGGCCTGGGCAAGTTGGACCGAAGGGTCTGTTTCCATGCTGTATGACTCCATGACTGAGAGTCAGCCATGAGTGGACAGCATTGCTTCATGGCTGCTGTGTCATTTTCCTGCTGGTGACAGACAATGTCAGATTGGCGACATTTGTCCTGGCTACCCAGTTGACTTTTAAAGATGGCACAGCTGCCAGAGACGCTAGTCTTTCAGGGAATATCTGCTGAATGGCGAGTTGTTCTGGAATGGCTTGTGTTTAGATCCAGCCAGAATCAGACATGACGGACACCAAGGGCAGGGTAGGTACTTAATGCCATGAGTTTGGTAAGATATGGCGAGAAAACTCACTAGGTCCCGCAGTGGAAACCCTTTCAGAAAACACAATGCAACTTGGACTCAGCCAAAAAAAAAAACATACAATTCAGAACAAAGAGGCTGCAAAGGGATGTAGATAAGTTAAGTGAGTGGCCAAAACATTGCTACATGAGGTATAATTTCACAAGATGTACACAGACTGCAGAATGCTATAATACAGAGGGATCCCGGTATTCTTGTAAATGTATCACAATGTAAGTATGCAAGTACAGTATATAATTAGAACAGCAAAAGGAATAGAGGCATTTATTGCAAGGAATTTATAAGTAGGAAAGTCTTACTACAGCTATATTGGTCAGTGGTAGGTCTGCACTTGGAGTACTGTGTGCAGTTTTGGTCTCCTTTCTGAGGCAAGGATAGCATTAAATTGGAAGTAGAACGCAGAAAGGGCTCACTTAGCTGATTTCTGTGAAAGATGATTATCTTATGAGGAAAAGTGGAACAGGTTGGGCCAGAACTCATTGGAGTTAGAAGAATGAGAGGTGATCTTATTGAAGAACTTAGATTCTGAGGAAACTTGACAGGGTGGATGTTGGAAGGATATTTCATCTCATGACATAATCTAGAACTAGGCAGCACAGTTTAAGAATAAGGAATCTCTTTGTAAGATGGATATGAGGAGAAAAAATCTTTCTCAAAGAAAGGCTTTGAAATTCCCTTTCACATTGAAGATCCTCGAGGCTGAATTGGATAGTTTTTTGATTAACAAGGGAATTAAGGGCTATGGGGAACAGAACAGGAAAATGGAGTTAAGGCCACAATGAGATCAATCATGATCCTAACAAATGACAGGACAAGTTCAATGGGCCAAACTATGTGGTCGAGATTCTTTTTCCTTACTTCAATAATCAATAGTCAATAGAAAGCAATGAACACAGCTGCTGAGAGATACAGAAGTGTTTTTGTTGAATTACAGCACACAAAACCCAAATTTTGACTCTTATTGAGGCCTTCTCCTGCTTGATAAGACAGCCTTGCTGATTGGTTAGAATGCAGCTGATAAATGTCACAAGATCACTGAGGATCAGGTGACCTGATCACTGCAAGGGTTTTCACTCCAACACAACCACAACATCCAAAATCCTAAAATTGGTGCTAGAACCCTCATAGTACTACTGAATGCAAACAGATGCAAGTAGGCAGTTGCATATTGTACTGTTGTTAAAGCACTTTTACATAAATCTAGCCCTTCTCCAACATTAACCAAGACCTCTAGGCAAAGGAGTGCAACGGTTGGTGAGATACTAATAATTTTCATGATGACTAAGCTGTAGGCAAGTACACTGTGAATATATTTTTGTAATAATATCGACAAAAGCCCCATAGTTCTGTCTACATGCCAAGAATGAGTTCAAAACAGAGTCAAATGCTTGGAGGTTTATTAAAGATTAAATGAACAGACATACAGCCAACGCTAAGACTAAATATGATGCATTTAAAAGTGATATAAATGCTACAGCTGTGTCTCTAGCACAGCAGAATATTTATTAATTTCATCTTCATTGTGACTGAAAAAAACACAACGGCAGCTTAATAGCATGTTTTATTTAACAGTACGAACATCCCTAGACGTTACTCAATGAAGCATTTAATTTATATCACACCACGGGATTACAATTGCTCGATATATTTGTTATTTGCATAATTTATTCAAAGTGCAGATGAGGATCAACTTCCATTACCCCACTCACTCTTGAAAGCTACTTCAGTTAAAAGACACTACCTTCCTGAAACATGTTTAGTCTTTTTATTTAGTTGTTAGAAACAGGTCCAAGTTAAACTAAAGCACATTATGACAACTTGCAAGTGTTAGCATAATGATAGACAACAAGGCGTAGATCTTCTCACTTTCCCAGCCCAATACTCTAGCTGTGAGTAGGATAAACCTGGTAATTACAAGCTAGTCAACTGTGGAGAAGCTTTTAGAAACAATAATCCGGAAGAAAATTAATAGCTGCCTGGGCAAACAATGAACTGATAAAGGGAAGTTAGCAGAAATTTGTTGAGGGCAACTTGTGTTTGACTAACTTAGATTAGCTTTTTAATGAGGTAGTTCAAAGGTGGGTGAGGACAATTTAGTTGATGTGTATTTTGTCTTTCAAAAATTGATTGGTAAATGAGCACTTGAAAGACTTATCAGCAAAATTGAAGGCAATGTGATAAAAGAAGCATTGGTAGCATGGATATAAAATTGCTATAGGTCAGAAAACAGAGTTGTAATAAATGTCAATTTTTTGGGTTGGGGAGACCAGCCAGTGTATTCTGTTCAAATCTCAGCACCATACTTTAGGAAGAACATGTACACGAGATACAGAAGGGATTTTCAAAATTTGTTCTTGGGATGGGGGTGACACTGACAAAGCCAGGATTTATTGTCCACACATTTCCAAGATGGCGGCAGAATAGGATGTTTCTGTCAGAGCTCCTCTGCTCCGCCTTTTCTTTTTCCTCTCGTTTCCATTTTTTTTTTCCCTCTCTTGTTTCTTCTCTCCACTCAGCACCGGAAGTGAATACTGCAGCAGCAGGCAGCAGCAGGCACCAGCAGCAAGTCCCCAGAGCAGCGAGCCCTGGAGCAGCGAGAGCGGGAACAGGCAGTCCCGAGGCAGCGAGAGCGGGAACAGGCAGCCACGGGGGACCTGCGGCGAGAGCAGGAGCAGAGAGCTCGAAACAGCGGTGGGGGCAAGGCCAAGTCCTTGTGAGGAGTGCGAGCCCAGCATGGCCAGGCGCTTATGGACTGTGATGTTGAACTATTAACTGTGTTTCTGTGCTTTAGAAAGAAGGACTGTAATGTTTAACTTCTTAGCTTGCATTTTTCATTTTTCTGCTTTGTATTAAGATTCTGTGCCGAAGTTCATTTGTACCTAAGACGGCGCCTTAAGTGGCAGCTCGTAAACTTCTCACTGTACTTATGCGATGAATATATGTGACAATAAAAGCTAATTCTAATTTTTCTTGAGAAGGTGGAGGGAGACGAACCACTTTCTTAACCAGCTGCAGACCATATGGTGTTTTTAAACAGCCAGAATATTTTTAGGGATGGAGTTCCAAGATGTTAAACCCAGTGACAGAGAAGAAATGGTGAGATAATTCTAAATCAGGATGATGAGTAACTTGGAGGTGTTCCCACATACTGCTGACTTTCTGCTTCCAAGTGGTAGAGTTTGAGAGTTTAGAAAGTGCTGTGGCAAGTTACTGTAGGTGGTACACACTGCTGTCACGACGCACCAGTGAGAAACAAGGTAGGCCCGAAACGTCAGCCTCTCTGCTCCTATGATGCTGCTTGGCCTGCTGTGTTCATCCAGCCCTGCACCTTGTTGTCTCGGATTCTCCAGCATCCGCAGTTCCTACTATCTCTACCAAACAAACATGCTGCTTTATCATTGACAATGGTGAACTTCTTCAGTATTTTTGGAGCTACATTCATTGAAGAAAGTCGAAATGATTCTACCACAGTGAGGGCTATCCTGGAGATTGTCTTGTCAGGCAAATATTCCAGATCCATTTAAATCCTCACAAATTTGGTCTCTTTAATCTGAATGCAAGCACCCAACTTTTGCATCTTGTATGGCGAAGATTGGAGACTGGTTGCCTCAGCCTCTTTGCCCTTCTCTCACAATTCTGCAAACTGTCCAGATAAATATGAGATAATGCACTTGGGCAGGACAAACATCACAGGGGAATACATTATGAACAGTACGATCCTGGAAAGTACCAAGGATCAGCGGGAACTTGATGTATATCTTCACCAGTCCCTTAAGGTAGCAGGTCAGGTAGATAAAGTGGCTAAGAAGGCATATGGTATACTGGGCTTTATTCACCAAAACATGTGGATTAACAGCCAGGGACGTTATGCCGGAACTCAATGAATGGCAAGACAGTAGGAAGTTCAGAGGGATCTTGGAGTGCTTGTGCACAGATCCCTAATAGTGGCTGGACAGGTTAACAGGCTCGTTAATGGCAAGCATCCTGTATGTTTTCTAATCAGTTACAGCAAAAGTTACAAGTGCAGAGAGTTTATGTTGCAATACAGGTTTTAGGTTAGGCCACTGCTGGAATACTGTGTGCAGTTCTGGTCACTATGCTATAGGAAGGATGTGATAACATTGGAGGAGGTGTACAGGAGATTGACCAGGATGTTGCCTTGGATGGAGCATTTCAGCTATGAACAGAGGTTGGATAAGATTGGGTTGTTTTCTTTGCAGCAAAGAAGGTTGAGGGGGTGCCTGACAGGTGCATAAGATCATGAGGGCCATGGTCAGGGTGAACAGAAAACAGCTGTTCCCCTCAGTTGAAGGGTTAAGAACAGGGGGCACACTTTTAAAATGAAAGGCAGGAGGTCTAAAGGGGATTTGCGGAGAAACATTTTCACCCAGAGGGTGTGTGGATGTAGAATGCATAGCCTGGCAAGGTAGTTAAGGCAGGTAACATCACAACCTTTAAACAGTACTTGGATAAACTCTTGAAGTGTCTCGACATTCAAGGCTTTGGGCCTAGAGCTGGAAAGTAGGTAGTAGTATATTTTTGTGATACAGACTGAATGATTTTACGATTCTAGGAATGGCCTTCCTTTAAACATTTTGCAAGGCCATATCTGTGTGTACTGACACACCCAAAACAAAGTCATACACTTGGTTGCTGGCCAACTGTGTTTCAAAAATGTAGCTTCTGAGTTCTGCTTTTTCTGTTTATTCTGTGATATAATTATTTCTTCTGCCCTCTTTTAGAAATGAATTACAGTTTATTGCTCAGTAACTTCCCCTTTAGACACATTCACTTTCTATTCCAGTCAGGGGTTATTGACAGACTCAGAAGATGACTACACAGTTTTTCAGTTGTTAAGATGCCATCAATTTTTTAAAAGTTATACATTTTATTTTTTAAACAATTAAATTCCAATGAACACAGTTCCAGTCACAGCAACTATCCTGTTCTTCAGATTTCTGAGGACATGGAACAGTTTAGAAATCAGCAAAGGGAGAACAAGACATTAAGAGGGGAACAATAGAGAATGGGAGTAAATTTGCAAGTACCCTAAAAGCAGACTATAAGATATTCCATTAGTTTATAAAAAGAAGGAAAAGTATTAGTGGAAACAAATGTGGATGCTTTCCAATCTGAAATGAGAGAATTGATAATAAAGAATAAGGAAATGTCATAGCTATTAAATAATACTTTTACTTTAGTGCTGACATCACAGAAAAAGACACAAATAACTTGCCAGAAATGCGAGTGAAGCAAGGTTGTAATGGGAAAGAAGAATTGAAGGCAATTAGTATTGGTAAAAAAGATCTGAAGAAGTTAATAGGACTGAAAACAGATAAATCCTCAAGGCTCAATAATCTATATCCCAGGGTACAAAAGGATGTGATTACAGAAATAG
The DNA here is from genome assembly GCF_021869965.1 of Rhincodon typus. Taxonomy (NCBI): domain Eukaryota; kingdom Metazoa; phylum Chordata; class Chondrichthyes; order Orectolobiformes; family Rhincodontidae; genus Rhincodon; species Rhincodon typus. The sequence continues at coordinate 56,532,867 of NC_063332.1, read as the reverse complement.
TGAATGCATTAGAACATAGAACATAGAACATTACAGCGCAGTACAGGCCCTTCGGC
>NC_063332.1:56504057-56532311 GCF_021869965.1 Rhincodon typus | reverse complement strand
CCTGCTTGGGTGGCGCAAATCAAACTTCCCTCGTGCTTATGCAAAGTAATAGCTCAAAAAAGAATCAACCAAAAAACATGGGGCTTAATTTAGCCAAATATAACATTGAATCAAAATGTATTATCAGATATAGATCGTTCGCTTTTTTTATATAAAAATGTGAAAACTGGCTTGCTGGGTTCAAATCTGTTTAAGGATTTCCAGCAATTCTTTGATCATTTGGAACACTTTGCCTTGCAAATGCTTGGCACCTTTGGACTGTGATACTACATGTGTGTGACAGATGTAAGACTCTTAATTGTGGTGTGTGTTAATTGCGGTGTGTGTTAATTGCATGATATAATTAGATATTATGTGTCAGCTTGACTCAGATGTTATCAATTTCACCTCGGAGGTAAACGTATTCCAAAACTCAAAGCCACAATCTCAGCCTACACTTCATTAGTGTGAGAGACTGCTGTTATCAAATATTTTCATATCTGACATTACATCGTAGCCTAATCTCTTTTAAAGGTGGATGTTAAGGAGTTCTTGATGTTGTTTGGACAGCAGTCTTGCCTCGAAAATTATCGAAATGGACGAACTGGTTATTTATTTTATTGATATTTGTGGCAAATGTGGAACCTTGTTTCACGTAAAACTCGAAGTAAGGAACATTTCAATTAATTTTTGACATATTGAATGCCATGTTTTAACACATGTAGCAAGACAATATAGAAACCTACCTAAATGCATTTGGACTACTACTATTACTTTCCATATGTTTAAGCACGTAATTATCGTTAAAGTTAAAATTTATTGATTGAAATTGACGTTCTCTTTCTCCTTATAATTATTAACTCCTAGCAATTAAGTGTGAAATGAAAGCTGGTATATGAGCTACACTGCGTAAAATTATCAGTTCTGTGAATGACATCATCATGACACGGGCCCGACTTTGATGAGAGGAGGTTTCCTGAACCAGGAGAGGGGGCATGAATAGAGTCATACAGCTATATAGCACAGAAACAGACCCTTCAGTCCAACTTGTCCATGCTGACTAGATATCCTAAATTAATCTGGTCCCATTTGCCAGCATTTGGCCCATATCCGTCTAAACTCTTTCTACTCATATACCCATCCAGATGCCTTTTAAATGTTTCAATTGTACCAGCCTCCTTCGGCAGCTCATTCGATACACGCACCACCCTCTGGGTGAAAAAGCTGCCCCTTAGGTGTCTTTTAAATCTCTCCCCTCTCACCTTAAACCTATGCCCTCTAGTTTTGGACTCCCCCACCCCAGAGAAAAGACCTGATCTATTAACTATATCCATTCCCCTCATGATTTTATTAACTTCTTATAAAGGTCACCCTTCAGCCTCTGATGGTCCAGGGAAAGTAGCCTCAGCCTATTCAGCCTCTCCCTTTAGCTCAAACCCTCCAACCCTGGCAACATCCTTCCTATAGGATAGGAAGGGTTTAGAAGGATATGGGCAAAACGCTGGCAAATGGGACTAAATTAATTTAGGATATCAGGTCGGCAGAGCCAAGTTGGACTGAAGGGTCCATTTTTGTGCTGTAGAACTCGATGACTCGGACTATGTTTTGCTCAGATGGCCGTACCACGTGGAGTTCAAATTCTGTCGTGTGTATAATGTTTACACAGCAGATTCTTCACCAGGAAGGCTTCCTAACTGACCAGTTGAGCTTCTTTTTATTCATTTATTGCTAACTCTTAATGGTACTTGGGGAAATGCTGCCTTGAACCTCTGCAATTGTTTGCTGAAGGAATGAACACAATGTTGTTTGGTAGAAGATTTGAGTGTTTTTGACCCAGTGATGAAGAAGGATGGAAGTATGTTTCCATGTCAGCATATGGAGGTGCCCTTGTTCTCAGTGGTAAATGCTACAGGCTTCAAAGAAGAAGTCTTAATGAGCTGCTGCGATGTATCTTGTAGATCATACATCTCTTTTTGTGACTTGGAACTATATCACCAGATCTTCACTATCACTGGGACAAAAGTACCAGAGATATTTCGCTGCACCAGAGAGACTCCAAAAGCAATTCAAGTAGGCAGGTCATCTTTTAAGAGCAAATGCTCCTATGATGCTGCTTGGCCTGCTGTGTTCATCCAGCCCTGCACCTTGTTGTCAGAGATAGGCAAATACTGGCTTTGCCAGTGACTCACATCCTGTGAGCAAACAAAAATATTATCCACAGCTTTCAGCTGCATGTTATTGCCACTAAGTACTGCACTCATCCAGGCAAAAGATTAGCACTTCATTTTTACATAGCAGTGGCGTTGCTCCTGGCATGTTGTCCTGCATTCTTCATTGAACCAGGGATGATCCCTTGACTTTGTGGCAATGGAATGCAGAACTATAGTTGAATATAGCTCTGCTGCTGATGTTCCTGCATGCCCCATAGATGCCAAGTTTTGAGTGACTAGAAGTGTTCTGAATATATCATTCAGCAGTGGGGTAATGTCACACCAAAAGGAGGGTGTTGTCAGTGTGGAGCTAATTTCCAGACGAGGTGTGCAATGGTCATGCCAACCGGGAATGTCATGAGTAGATGCATCTGAGACTGTCATTGTCAAAAATTAGCTAAAATAGGTTATGTTATGAACTTGCCACTAGGTTAGTCTGGTAACTATAACCTTCAGGACTCAGCTATCTTGGTCAGTAATCATGTTACCGAGCCATTCTTAGTGACGAGCATTGAAGACCATGATGTACGTTCAGTTGGCTGGGGTGGGCATGCATAGAAAATAAAAACTCAGGCACACAAGTCTATCTCTATTTAAATGATCAATGCGTATCCCAAGAGCAGGGTGGTTACCGTGTGTGAGAATGTTGTCACTTTAAAAAGTTATTTTGTCCTGTTTTTTTTTTGAGGAGAGGCAGAGGTACCAAATTAGCTACTGAAGATAGCTTAAGTAAACAGCTTAGGAGGCTTTGGTTTTTCTTCAACAGCATGAATAGGTGTGGCCAGCTCTCTCAGATCAGGATTTCTGGGTTTTGTTTACTTCAGCAGTCAGAAGCTGTTTGGGGTTTCCGAAGAGTTAAAAGCTTAAGTGAATGATTCCTAGCTGCTACTTTCTCTGAAATCTCTCTTGATTTGTTTCCTCCTGGATTAGAGAACCGCATGTAAGAATCCATGTCTGAATTTGTCTTTTTAACATAAGGTGCGTTTATAGGATGTTACTAAATTGGAACAGTTAATTAGCAATAGGTACTGTTTCTATTATTCAGTATATTCCAATAGTTAAGTTATTCTAAATTGTGTGTATTTTAACTATTGTGTTTAAATAAATTGCGTTTTGCTTAACATCAAGTAGTTTGAGCTGCAGCATTGCATCTGGAACAGGCACTTCCATCTACCTTTAAAATAAGAAAAAGGTAAGGTCTAGGCTACCTTCTTATTATATTTTGATGGGTCTGGTCTGGTTCATACCATCTGCCTCCATCCAACCTCCACTGAGGCTGAAGAAGAGTCAGATCAAACTTGCAACAATAACTTGTATCTCTCTCTGCACAGATGCTGTTAGACTTGCTGATGTTCTCCACTATTTTGTGTTTGTTTCATTAAACCCAGACCTGGGCAGGATATAGGCTCACTTGAGGTTTTTAAACATTTGAACATCATTTTCCCAGGCCAATCTATTTTTAGGTATTACAACTCCACCTATAGGATGAATCATCATTAGCTTGAAAACTGATTAAAACTGTTCGTAAACAAAACACGGTAATCAGTCTCATGGTTTAACCATATCTAAAGTCTTCAAATTAGCAATTAACAGTAATATCACATTCTCTGACAGTTTGATTATTATATTAGCAACATTGATTCCAGCATTCAACAGTCCCTTCACTGCATTCTTCTCTTATTCATGAACATTTATTGCTGGAGTTATTTGCTTACAAATTGTACTTCCTGAGTGGAGGTTGAAGCATTCATATCCATATACTGTGTTCCCTCCCTCCCCCATTTAATTGATGTATGAATTATGCTAATGTTGCAGCACAAATAGCTGGAGGAGAAAGTTCAACTTCAATGTGAATTTACAGTTAAAAGCTCTTTGTCCTGAGATGGCACTGCTACCTACAGAATAATCAAACCTTTAAGTGTAAAGTAGCAGTTAATTCAATGAATAGTTGAATGAGTAATGTGTTGCATTGATGCATTATGTCACAATGACTTTTCATATACCCAGATCACTTAAGGACATACTGAACTTTACACTTTAAATCTACATCCTCTCGCTCTTGATTCTTTATAAGCAGGAACAGTATCCCCCTATCCAGCCTATCTGCGCTGTTATGATGCTAAAAATATAGAGTGATCTCCTCGTAGCCTTTTTCTCTAAAAGAAGAGCAGTCAATTTCTCCAATCTATCCTCATAGCTGAAGTATCTCATCTCTGGAACCATTCTTGCAAATCTCTTCTGCACTCTCCCCAGTGAGTGCACATCCTTACTTGAAAACTCTCAGCAGCTCTGACAACATCTATGCTGTCAGATACTGCCTGACTTGCTGCGTTTTTCCAGAAATTTCTGATTTGTTTCTGATTTCCAGCATCTGCAGTTCTTCGTTTTTTTTATTACATCCTGCCATCTTAGAGAGGCAATTCCAGGGTTTCAACCCAACATTGAAGGAGTTGCAACATATGATGAGTGGCTTGGAGGGCAAATTGCAGATGATGGTATTCCTGTGTATCTGCTGCCCTTGTTCTCTTAGATGAAAGTGCTTGTGGGTTCACAAGGTGCTGTCCATGAAGCCTTTCTGCAGTTCAAGTCACTTTCCCTGTTTAAAGAGTTTGGTTGATGAGTTAGAAGATGTTTAAAATCTGAATAGGTGTCTGCCTATGTCTAAACCTTCGGGGAGGATGAAAATGTGACAATCAACCAAAATGCCTTCCTTTTGATGGTGGAGACTGTTAATTCATGTACATGAATCTTTTGCAAAAAAAAAATAACATAAACAACATAATTTAAAAAAAAACACTTTGTGGGCTACAATAGACAGTCATTTCAGTTATGGCATTTCATAAGTGGGGAAACAGGCACCTTTAAATAGTTTCCAAATGTCTCAAGCACTAGGGTTTCCTCACATCACATTTCTCTCTGTAGACTAACTGTGATAAATCATTCCATTGCTATTATGTGTTGAGACCAAAGTTTTGAGAAAGTAGAATGGACTATTGCATATGAGAAATTCCTCTCTTCCTATATGTACAACATCTTGAGTGTAGCAATGGCCAGATCCATTGGGATTTATTAACATTCTTATACATTCCTGAGCTGAGCCTCAGAGAAGATGTTGACACTTTGAGGAACAAGAAGTGAGACACTTGTTGAAAAGTTCTTGTCTGCCCTTTTTGTCAGTGTTGGGAGCATTGGTTCCAGTTCAGATTCTGTTTAGTGGTAACACCCTCCCATGATGTTGATGATGATTATTAGAAGCATATGATACAGGGCAGAAGGAGTGCATTCAGCTCCTCATGACTACAGTGGCTCTTTGAAAAATTTAACCAATTAGCAGTTCTGCAGTTCTTTCCCTATAGACTGCCAATTATTTTTTGTGTTGAAGTACTGCTCTAATTCCCTTTTGAAAGTTCTAATCAAGTATATAATAAAATGACACTAATGGCCTTAAAATCCTGAAAAATAATTACTGAATACTACAGAAATAGCTGTGATTCAAAGTTTCCAAGAAAACTGCTTCAGAAATGAATGCATGGATGTACGTCAGAGTTTTATCAGGTCAAGGATGTTACAAAATGTAGAAACACACCGGTTTGCTAAAATGTCTAAACTAGAGAAGAAGTTTGGAGATTGAGCCATGACCCATATTTCTTGTTTGCTTTTGTATCTATGCATCTATTTATAAACCAAGGATTTTGTGTTCCTTTTAACAACCCTCTCAACTTGTCTGCCCCCTTCAAAGACTGGTGTACATCTATCTTCAGTTCATTCTGTTTGCAAATTCGCCCTGAAATGTTACAATTTAGTTTATTGTGCCTCTTCTCATTATTCCACTCAAATGAATAACTTCACACTTTTCAGTCTTAACATTGAATGGCCTTGTTTCTTCCCTTTTCACCAGTTTTCTGAAATGGTTTCTTAAAAAAGTTATAAATGTAATGTTTTATCCATGGAGTTTCTGGACTTGCTGAAACTCTGTATTAAAAACAATAAGAACAATGCAAATGCCAATCCTGCCAATTTTGTCCAAAAACATTCACCATTTTTCACATATCCCTTGTCTAGACTGACCCCCTACTTTTAGCCAAAACAAAAATCTAACTGCTATTACTTACTACCTGCTTGTTGCTAAAGCCAAATTCACCACAGTGCAAACCCACTGATTGATAGAATCATAAAATAGCACACCACTGAAAGCAAATGCTCAGTTCCTTGTGTCTGCACATATTTTCAGCATGGTTTATGCTACTTTTCAGGTTGGGGTTAGTCAGAACGGATTCCAAGCTTGCAACCCTGTGACAGTGAGACAACGGAAGAAGGTGGATTTCAATCTCTTCAAAATGTTACTAGTATAAGTTATTACCCCGCCCCCTGCTACATTTTGACTAAGAGTTTAGTATTAATTAGGAAGTCAATATTTAGATCATCATGTACGTGGCAAAAATCAGGAAATGTGGGGCATTTTGTTTTGGTAAGAACATGGAGAGACAATAGCCCAGATCTTCTGGTCTCTAGATAGTTGGCGAACAGACGTACCCTGAAATATCTGTGTCAGGACCCTTCAGAAGTCCAAAGGCACTGACTATGTGGAAACTGCCCACAAAGTTTAAACTTCCAGTAAGCAATTACCCAGTGTCTTGAGCCCTCCAAAAAATCCACAGCTCAAATGAGAATTGGAATCTTGAGGATACCAAATGAGTTACTGGTTAATTAGGCAAAAAAAAACCTTCACAGAAATTTAAATCTATACTCTCTCCAGTCTAACTATATAACTGGCCCCCAACCATTCATAACAGCCTCCTCTCCCTGGAGGCATGATCCAACAGCCCTTCCTGGACACTCACGCCACCACCCACACACCAGACCCTTCCGTTACTACAATAACCCACATCTTCCACTGCCCCACCCCTGACGCTCTACCACTCCCTGGGCTTTGGACTACATTGCTTGACCTCCTCCTCTTTACCTGAATGCCCTACAATAACCCAATGACGCAGGCTGTGTTCTCACCGACTTCTCTGTCACTTGTACCCCCTCACCCACCTGCTGCCTGTGCCTCCTCACACATCTGACACCCAACTCACTTATTACTCACCTTCTCCACCCTCACCCACCAGAAATGTGACTCCAAGACTCAGCAATTGGGACTCCCATATCCTCACTCACTTTGCTTTTCTCAACAGTTGTCATAGAGAGATTAAGGCTTTCAAAATGTGTTTATTTTCTGAAACGCAGCAGATAGTCATGTTTAAAAGGGACACTGCCTCTGTGAAGATTCTCTCGGATGCTATCTGCATGGCCTGCTGCACTGCATTTGTTGGGAATGGATCTTGCATTGGAAATTTGGGCCAAAATTAAATGTATAAAGGCAAGATAACTTTTTTGTTGATCTGGGTCAGAAGTAGTGATTCTGACCGAGATTGTCTTATTTATATTGTTTCAAATCTTCCAAAAGGCCCATTTTTAAAGGGATGCAGGAGCGGATGGGTTAAGCGTACACAAATCACTGAATGTGACAGGATAAGTTGAGGAAGCAGCTAATAAAACATTCAGTACTCTGGGCTTTAATAATAGCAGCATACTGTACGACATAAGGTAGGTTATATTGAACATGTAGTACTCAAGCTGAGGCTGAACTAATACATTCAGTTTAGGGTATCACTCTTCAGGAAGGATGTGAAGGCATTGGACTGACAGCACAGCAAAGATTCATGAGAATCATTCCAAGTGATGAGGAACGTCACTTATGAAGACAGACTGAACTAGTCAGAATTGTATTCCTTGGAGAGAAGTAGGCCGAGAGCAGATATATTCAAACCACAAGGTGCCTGAACAGAGCAGGTAGGGATAAACTGTTACCACTCATTGAAGGATCAGAAATGAGAGGGCACAGATTTCCTCATTATTTTTGAATGATCTACCAAATTACAAGTTATGCTTTCCACACCCCATACCTCAGCTGTTAAAGTTTATTTTTAAAAAAAAAAAAAATCAGTGGTTCGGAAACTCACTCCTGGTTGAGATCACTATCGGTTCCCTCCAGTCATGAAAACAACTAATCACAAATAATCTCCGCTTTCTGACTCAGACAAATTTGAATCCACTCAACCACATCCACTTTAATCCCATGGGTTTAAAGTTTGCTAATCTATTACGCATGGACTGTCTCATTCTATGAGTGGCTCCTTTTAAGGCCATAAAGATAAAAGGATCAGAATTAGGCCATTCAGGCCATCGTGCCTGCTTCACATTTTGATCAGGCTGATATGTTTAAATCCTTTTGTCCTTCAGATTTCCGAAGCCTTTCCCAATCTAGAAAATAGTTTATAAGACCATAAGACCATTAGATAGGGGAGCAGAAATTAGGCCATTTAGCCTATCAAGTCTGCTCTGCCATTCAATCATGGCTGATAAGTTCCTCAAGCCCATTCTCCCGCTTTCTCCCCATAACCCTTGATCCACTTGACAATCAAGAACCTATCTATCTCAGTCTTAAATATACTCAATGACCTGGCCACCACAGCCTTCTGTGGCAGTGAATTCTATAGATTCATCACTTTCTGGCTGAAGAAGTTTCTCCTTATCTCCATTCTAAAAGGTCTTCCCTCCACTCTAAGGCTGTGCCCTTGGTTCCTAGTCTCTCCTACCAATGGAAACATCTTCCCAACATCCACTCTGTCCAGGCCATTCAGTATTTTGAAAGTTTCAATTAGATCCCCCCCCGTCATCCTTCTAAACTCTATTGAGTATAGACTCAGAGTCCTCAAATGTTCCTCATATGTTAAGCTTTTCATTCCTGGGATCATTCTTGTTAACCTCCTCTGAACCCGCTCCAAGGCCAGTACATCTTTCCTGATGATATGGGGCTCAAAACTGCGCACAATACTCCAAATGTGGCCTGACCAGAGCCTTATAGAGCCTCAGTAGTACATCCCTGCTTTTATATTGAAGTCCTATCAAAATAAATGCCAAAGTTGCTTTTGCCTTCCTCACTACTGGCTCAACCTGAAAATTTACCTTGAGAGAATCCTGGACTAGAACTCCCAAGTTGCTTAGCACTTCAGACTTCTGAATTTTCTCCCCATTTAGAAAATAGTCCATGCATTTATTCTTCTTACCAAAGTGCATGACTGCACATTTTCCCACGTTGTACTCCATCTGCCACTTCTTTGCGCACTCTTCTAACTTGTCCAAATCCTTCTGCAGCCTCCCCACCTCCTCAAAACTATCTGTCCCTCTAACTATCTTTGTATCATCTGCAAACTTAGCCAGAATGTCCTCAGTTATTTCATCTAGCTCATTAATGTATAAAGTGAAAAGCTGTGATCCCAACACTGACCCTTGTGGAACACCACTTATCACTGGCTGCCATCCTGATAAAGACCCTTTTATCCCTACGCTCTGCTTTCTGCCAGACAGCCAATCACCTATCCATGCTAGCAGCTTGTCTCTAACACCATAGGCCCTTATCTTACTCAGCAGCCTCCTGTGCGGCACCCTGTCAAAGGCCTTCTTGAAGTCAAGGTAGGTAACATCTATTGGCTATCCTTGGTCTAACTGCTTGTTATTTATAACTTATAACCTCACACTTTGCCACTTCTTTGACCAATCTCCCAGATGTCCAAGTCCTTTTGCAGTCTTTTCGCGTCCTCAACACTACCTGTCCCTCCACCTACCTTTGTGTCTTCTGCAAAATTAGCAGCAATATCCGCAGTTCCCTTGTCCAGATTGTTAACATATAACATGAATAGTTGTGGTCCCAACATTGGCTCCTGTGGAACTCCACTAATCATCGGATGTAATCCTGAAAAAGATCACTTTATCCGCATTTTTGCCTTCTGCCAGTCAGGTAATCCTCTACCTTAATAGCATGGGTTCTTTATCTTATTCAGTAGCTTCCTGTGCGGCACCTTGTCAAAGGCTTTCTGCAAATCCAAATAGATCACACTCACTGGCTCTTCTTTGTCTAGCTTTCTCATTACCTCCTCAAAGAATTCTAACAGATTTGTCAGTCATGACCTCCCCTTGATGAAGCCGTGCTGACTCAGCTCTATTTTACAATGCGCTTCCAAGTAGTCCACAATCACATCCTTAATAAAGGATTCTAAAATATGACCAACAACTGAGATCAGGCTAACAGCCCTGTAGTTTCCGGTCTTCTGCCTCTCTCCCTTCTTAAACATGAGTGTTACATTAGCTATTTTCCAGTCCTCTGGCACACTCCCAGAGTCCAGTGATTTTTGAAAGATCACCAATAATGCTGCTACAATCTCAACTATTTCCTTCAGAAATGTGGGGTATAGGCCATCCAGTCCAGGTGATTTATCCACCTTCAGACTACTCTGCTTCCTCAGCACCTTCCTTACACGACACTCACCTCTGCCCACTGACTGTCTTGAAGTTCTGGTATGCTGCTGGTGTCTTCCACTGTGAAAACTAATGCAAGGTAACCATTTAGTTCCTCCATTATTTCTTTGTTCCCCATTGCTACTTCTCCAGCCTCATTTTTCAGCAGTCAAATGTCTACTCTTGCTTCTCTTTTACCTTTTAGATATCTAAAAACTCTTGCAATCTTCTTTTATATTACTAATTAGCTTACTCTCATATGTCATCTTCTTCCAACCCCTAATTGCATTCACAGTTATCCTCTGCTGGTTTTTAAAAGGTGTCCTAATCCTCTGGCTTCCTACTAATCTTGCATGTTTTCTATGCTTTTTCTTTCACCTTTTATGCCGCCCCTGGCTTCTCTTGTCAGCTATGGTTACCTCATCCTCTCCTTCGTATGGTCCTTCTTCCTTGGGATGAATTGCTGATGCATCTCTGAATTAGCCCCAGAAACTCCAGCTATTGCTGCTCCACTGTCTTCCCTGCTAGGCTTTCCTTCCTTCCTATCAACTCTGGTCAGCTCCTCCCTCAAGTCTTTGTTGCTACCTTTACTCAACTGAATCAAATATAATGATATTACAATATTCAACCTCTCAAACTTCAGGGTAAATTCTATCATATTGTGATCACTGTCCCTTCACCTTCAGCCACCTAATCAAATCTGGCTCATTAAACATCATTAAATCCAGAATTGCCTTTTTCCTAGTGGGTTCTACCACAAGCTGCTCAAAAAAGAATCTCGTAGACATCCCATGAATTCCTTTCCTTGATATTCACTACCAATCTGATTTTCCCAGTCTACTTACACATTGAAGTCTCCTGTGGTTATTGTAATTGTGCCATTCTCAGATGCTTTTTCCTTCTGATTTATTTTCTTCCCCACAGCCTGACTACTGCTTGGAGGCCTGTACATAACTCCCATCAAGTTCGTTTTTGTTTTGCAGTTTTTGTCATCCAGCCACACAGACGCTATGCCTTCCAACTCTATATTACTTCTTGACATTGATTTAATTTCATATTTTTTCTAACAAGGCAACCACTCACCATCTGCCCAATTGCCTGTCCTTTCTATAGGACGCGTATCATTGGCTATTTAGTTTCCAGCCCTGATCCCCTTGCAGCCACATCTCTGTGATACCCACAACATTGAAATAGGCAGGTACAATCTGTGCTACAAGCTTATGAATTCAATATTCAGGACCAGATTTTCCAAATGTTTTCAGCTCCATTGTAAAGGTGGCCATTTCCCCACAGCTCTCCACAATTTTGTTGCAAGTTGGGTGGGCATTGGATGTTAAGATGTCAAGGGATTGAAATTTATTTGTATTGACAGATTTATGAGCTCTTAAGAAGGTAATGTTTTTATTACATTTTTTGAATGATTGTTTGTTTGTGTTAACAGTTCTATTTTGAGAAGAATAGCTAATGTTATTATGGGACTTGTGAATTTTCCACATAGTGGATACTTGCTGCACAGACATGGGGCAGTAAGAGATGACTTGGGGTCAGTGGAAGGGCACTGAGATATGGAAGTCATACAGGTCGCTGAGGGGGTATACGGGCTCACATGGGATTCTTGTGTGAAGAAGCTAAAGAATGGGTAGTGGAGTGCCCCATATCCATCTCTATATCTAGACCGATGTACCAGCAAGAGAAGATGGGCCTTTAACCTGCTGGCTACACTACTTGTCCTCTGTTCTGGCCTTGGTCTTGCTTTCTGAGGTACCAAACACAATTCCAGCCCTCTCCCAATATCCCACCATGACAATAAAATGATTGGACACTGCTCGGCAGGAGGTGAGATTGTGACATTAACAAATGAACTGATACTCAATTCCCACCTCTAGAATAGAGTCCTGCCCTCAATGCCCAATACAATTATTCATTGGTACTAAAACTGGCAGAGGATTCTAATTCAGATACATAAACACTTGCCCAAGTGTTTCAGAAAGACTTGTTGCTCACCCAATTACTGGTCCACCAGAAAAATGGGCGGCATGGTGGCTCAGTGGTTAGCACTGCTGCCTCACAGCACCAGGGACCTGGGTTCGATTCCAGCCTCGGGTGAATGTCTGTGTGGAGTTTGCACGTTCTCCCCATGTCTGCGTGGGTTTCCTCCGGGTGCTCTGGTTTCCTCCCACAGTCCAAAGATGAGCAGGGTAGGTGGATTGGCCATGCTAAATTGCCCATTGTACCTAGGGATATTTGGGTTAGACATGTGAAATGCAGGGGAATGGGTCTGGGTGGGATACTTTTTGGAGGGGCAGTAATAACTTGTTGGGCCAAATGGCCTATTTCCACTCTGTATTCTATGATTTCTATGAAAATGGCATCAGGTCGACCATCAGAGATATCTGGATACCTCAGAGACATCCTAATCCAACTTAATGAATTAATTGAGATAACAAGGTGTAGAGCTGGATGAACAGAGCAGGCCAAGCAGCATCATAGGAGCAGGAAGGCTGATGTTTTGGGCCTGGACCCTTCTTCTGAAGCTCTACACCTTGTTATCTCAGATTCTCCAGCATCTGCAGTCCCTACTCTCTCTTACTGAATTAATTGTTGTTTAACTGCTTCTAATTTTGCAAGTGAGAAATAGATCAATTGAAATTAAGTCACCCACCAAATGTCTGTAATCTGGTACATTTTGACTCTCACCCAATATTTGCTTTCAAGATAGCTTGTTTGGAATTGGAGCTACGTAGCTGGAAAAATGCCTGCCCTAAAACATTCTGAACATTTCTCATTATGTAATCTAATAATATCAACATCAATTATACCAACTGAAGCTGTATCAAACATGCATACTAAATGCTACTGATGTTACAGAAGCCTCTAGGTCAACCTTGCCATCTGGATTCATCAGATCCAGGAATGCAATTTCGTAATTTGTTCAAGACATTTGCTACCTTTCTGACTTCCCAGGGGGAAAAAAAACAATAGAATTAGCAAACGAAACATACTGATCCCATTTTGGTATACTTCAAAACTGGATGACCAATATGATCATTACCATCATTTCCAAGTATTACTTATTTTTTACCATTCTTTTTCGTGTGAGATGCTTATCCCAAGCTATGAGAAGTTAAAACCCCATTTTACATGAATATCTAATTTGTACACCATGCATTGATAGGTTTTGCCACTTCATAGATGCCTAAGAGCTTTTCACTGAAGTCATAAATTATTTTTCATTTCCCAATTCTGAAATTCTTAAACTGCACCATCTACTCACCTCTCATTATTGGCAATTTCCTGGTAAACGTTTTTAAAAAAGGAAAATGCAAACAAATCCTGGGTGATAAGGCTGGGATTGGCTGGTAGCTTTTGGAGAAAAGATTCACTGTCCGATGGGTACAGAAGTCTTGCCTCAAGCCAAATGATGGCTTCCTAAGTGAACAGTTAAGGATGGGAAGGCTCAACCTGATTTTTATAAAAAGGGGATGCAGTCGTGGACTCTGCTTCCAGTATAAAATTCAGCCCTACAGCAAGTATCTGTGGAACATGTGAAGGATATACGACCAACTTGGGATAAGGCATCACCACTATGTGAGAGAGTATTGCAAAACAGGCTGAAATGAAGTCAGTAATCCTACCCTCTAAGTGCTGATTAATAGGTCCAATGGGTTACAGTTCTAACAGTATTCTAGTAGCAATTCGAATGCCATAAAAAGTCACATTATATTTGGCCATTAATGTAGCATATCAATTGAACCTGGGCTTGAAAGAGACACTTAAATAGTCAGATTCATGATTATTGGCTTGGCCAAACAATAAGTTGGCTGAGTTGAAGGGCATCATTGAAATTACAGTTCATTGATCTTCAATCCCACTGTAGTATGACTCACAAAATACATTTTTAAAAACTGTTTCCATTTCTGGGTTTTATACGTAGACAGGAAAAAAAAGCAACAGTTAATCAGCAGCCCATTTCATGCCATGCTCAATGATTTCAAACTTTCATCATGACTCAATTCATGCCTTTTAAAAGATACAATGTCAGAAACAGTCCAATTTAGCATAGCTTTTTTCATATTTGTATTTCTTCAGAGCAGGTAGCATCCTTGTGAAAATGGCAATTTGTCTACCTGGACAAACATGACGCTACTTCCAGATTAGCTGTCAATCTTCTGCACTCTGTCCTGGGTTAGTCTCGTCAGCTATCAATGCAACCTAGGTTCAACGATGTGGGGATAGCAAGAATTGCAGATGCTTTGTTTTTGTCCAGCATTAGAGCATAATTATTATAACTTTTTTTTAAAACCCAAATGCATCATCACCCACTTACTGACATTCAATTGTAATCAGTCATATTTCACCAGCCTGCCTATTGCCCCCCAAAAAAATGATGGTAGGATGGCAGATGGAGAAAGCAGCATCTTCCCCCTCCATGAAAATTTGCTGAAAGATTGAGTAAAGGCTGCAGTGGGCTCTGCCACAGTTTCCGGCTCTTCTTCTCTCAAAGTTTCTGATCTTCACTTCAAAAAGCAAAGGTTCGAACTATGGCTAGAAAACAATCTCCATCCACAATCAGATTTTTAGATTATTCAGGTCATTATCTTTCAAAACATCATCTGTCACTTATAAGCAAGGGAAATTAGATTTCATACAGGCAGGTAATTATCTGTGAACAATTTAGTATTAATATTTAAGCAGAAATATCGTTTGATGTATAGTTATCACAAAAATCATTTGTTGCATCCATTGTGAAACCTTTTGATTTGACTGGTACAAATTTAATTTTGTGGAATTAGCAACACACAACCCTGGACTTAGAATGGGCAGTGATAACTTTCAGATTATGAACATAAGGAAACAGGACTTGGATGGAATTCAAATCCCATATGTTTCAATTACATATGTTGTATTCTCTGGTTTTGTATGCAGTCAGGGTTTTACAGAAAGTAGCTGACAAAAGTAAATAGGATGTTATCCATGTAAAAATTAACAGTGTGAGAAAGGTAGAAGGAATGAGAATGATTATTTTTATTTATAGAATGGCATAGCTTTATACTACCGGGAAGTACTGGGTAAGGTGTTGTACATCTGTCTGATCAGAAAATTAAATAGCTCTCAATTATCCACTGCCTCAAATTTATGTCCATGTCTTCTTTCACTTTTTCTGAAGTATCCACCTTTCTGAGAACACCTGGGAATCTGTTCCATGCAGTCATTGCCCTCAGTCTAAAGTAGCCAGTACTGATGAATAAGGCACCAGTGATATCAGGTCCTGACCTCAAAGGACTATCCAAGGTCAACATAGGACTACCTAGCAGAGTATAGAACAGGTATCCATCAGCAATGACACTGATAGGAAGAGGGGCTACCCCGAAATGTTAACTCTCTCCTCAGAAGAGAAGTATACTGAGCACTTCTAGCCTCTTCTGTTTTAATTTCAGATTTCCACCATGTCTAATATTTTATTTTTACATTCTGCAAACACTCTTGTTCCGTCAATGGTGAATAATGCTAAATTTTTGACAATCAAGTCAAGGCTTATATGTTTATGCACTAATTCCAGCATTACTGCTGCAATCATAAGACAATTTAGTAACCATACAATGAGATGAGCTCTTGATTTAATATCCTGAGAAAAATGTCCATACTTATTGCTTCTCAAAGCTCTCCACCAAATTCCAGAATATCCATCTGTTTTCGCAGCTTCCCAATTCTATCCTGGCTTGCAGCTCTCTACAGACAAATTATTATTCTAATAGCTGTAAATATCTGGAAATTCTCCAGAGACATTTTTTCCAATTGGCAGACTATTTAAAAGCTGAAGGGACTTATTATCAAAAAATATTTATATATTCTTCCATAGTATCTGGGCATCACCAGCAATGTCAGTACTTGTTGCCATCCATAAGTGCCCTTAAAGGTCAATCACATTACAGTAAGTCTGGAATTATCTACAAGCCAGATAAAGACAGCAGATTTCCTTCCATTACTGAAGCAACAAGGCTCTTTGCAATCAATGATGGTTTCATGGTCACCATTACTGAGCCTAGCTATAATTCTGAATATCCTGTGATCAATTAATTGCATTTAAGTTAAACCAACTCTTGGAAACTCTTGTGGTGCAGTGGTAGTGTCCCTACCCCTGGACTGGGAGGCCCAGTTCAAGTCCCACCTGCTCCACAAGTGTGTAATAAAATCTCTGAACAGGTTGATTAGAAAAATAGCTTAACCAACTCCTGTGGCTGGATTTAAACTCCTCTCCTAAGAACATTTGCAGGATTACGACGCCAGTAGCATTGCTACTGGGCCAATGTCACCCTCTATGTCATACC
The DNA here is from genome assembly GCF_021869965.1 of Rhincodon typus. NCBI lineage: Eukaryota > Metazoa > Chordata > Chondrichthyes > Orectolobiformes > Rhincodontidae > Rhincodon > Rhincodon typus. The sequence goes on along the minus strand of NC_063332.1, from coordinate 56,515,450 downwards.
GGATAAATGATAAGCAAAATAAAAATGAAACAAAGAAAAATAAAAACAAAGAACTTCAGCTTCCAGCATCTCTAACACAAACTGAATGTGCTGGGGAAACTCAGCACGTCTGGTGGCAATTGCAGAGCGATAACAGAGTTAATGTTTCAGTTGCTTAGGGTCCCTGGACTGAAAATGTTAACTCTACTTTTCTCTCTGCAAATACTGCCAAACCTAGTGAGTTTCTTCAGCACTTTCAGTTTTTGTTAAAGTGAAACAAAGCCAGACAAGTGATTCAGCAGGTTTATACCTAACCCACTCTTGAAGCCACACTAATGTAGCAGGATATTGCAAGCATAGTACTGGTTTGCTTTTCTACTTCAGGAACAGTCCCAGGAGTGCAGCCTTTGCAAGGAGATGGAACCAGGTTTCAGTGCACAATTGACAGCTGTGAGCTTTTGAACAGAAGCAATGTATAAACAAGGATCTGAATAGAAGTATATTCAAGATAGATATTAAGAACACAAGAATCTTGCTGGTACTGTAGAAAATAGAAATCATTTCTGCCAGAGGTAAGAATTTTTTAGCATAAAGATTAGTTTTCTTTAGATAGGTTTCCTCTATAAATTTCAACATTTTCAATGAAAACTTACACAGAAATTCTGGTGCTTCTAATAGATACAAATTGCAAATTCTCCATTCCTGTTACTTAAATTTTCTATTCCCTGGTAAAGTTAGAAGTATCATAAATACAAGCACCCCTGGGATAATGATAACAGCAAATATATCATTTTACATGTTAAATATTTTTAAAAGATTATGACCTGTAGGGTTAACAAAATATTATAATTCAGTTATGCATTATTCAGTAGATGTGTAATAACATCAAGGTATGCTAATAAAGATAACTGATATTTACTGCTTCAGAACAACAGTAGAGATATCATTGAGGAGTTGTTATCTTCTCCAAAGGAAGAAAAGAAATTCTACTTTGGAACACAAAGCACTGTACATTTAAAACTACCCCAACTTTATATTTATATTTATATTGTGCTTTACAGACAATTTATCAATATAACATTATACGTTGACCGGTAAATATAGGGAAAGATATCCCTTTTTTTCCCCTTATAATCAGTTTGCTGACTACCATTCAGCGACATGGACTACATTTAAAGAACTGCAATATTTTTTTTAAAAAAGCTGAATATAAGAAATATGGTCTGACTGCAATAAGTTACAGACTTAGAAATTATGTCTTTGTTGAAGTGAGCATAGAAACAAATTATTCAATGTCATACTCCATTTCTGGGAGCGAGCTCAGGGTTTCTTGGACCAAATGGCTAGGCATTGTGGACTGGATTGCTTGGTACAGTGAAGTGTGATGAGGTCAAGATTTTGGCTGACTGCATTAAATATCATTAATCATTTTAACAAGCAGATATAATATCCTTTGGTAATTGCTATGACTGTTTGAAAACTTCCATTACGGCCTCATCTTGCCTGGTGACATAAAAGAATAAGAGCAAAAAGGAGCAATAGAAAACAGAGTTATCAGCACTGTCTCTACATGCCAACTTGCACTGTTTATAACATTCATTTTGATACTGGAAAAAGTGATCCTGACACTTTGAAGCTAGTGTTGAGTAAATCCAATGTTCAGCTGTTTTATTTATCTTTTAATAGTGTATGATGATAAATTACAGTTGGCCCATGTAGCAATAAACATGTCAAGTACACTGATATCACAAAATGTCAGCATCCTTCAAGCCTGTTCAAAAAATTCTTGCAAGACCAAAGCAAAATATTTCCTTGCAGTGGTTACTTCTAAAGTAGGTTTCTGAATTAAGTTTCATGATTTGTTTGTTTCCTTTTCTCCCTTTTTTCTCAAAGTTGTCAAGAAATTGAAACAAAAGGGAACATGGTATTGGACTATAAAGTAGTTTTCTTAGTTTTGTAGTAGCTAACCCACAAATGCCTTTACATTAAAATATCTCAATGCACCGAGATTAAATTTTGCCTTATTCTTTGTAATTAAAATGTAATTTATTAGTAAGTATACATTGCAATATTATCATTACCTGAGGGATACTGCTCCAGGCCCATAGATCTCTCTCACAGCTGCCAGATCAGCTTCGAGCTGTGGATGCTTATGAAGTTCTCCATCATAGTTACCCTGAAATCACAAACACAACTGTGTTCACAGGTGACTAGATTCCAGCATTGTATGAACAGATGCAACAAAGAAGCTAAATAATGTCTCTTATTTCAAATGAAACATTTAAATGATGATTGTACAATTTGGCATATCAGAGGCACATGGCCGATGATTTGGCCAGGAGAAAAAGCATAGTTCTGTCACATACACATTGACTAAACACTCCTCGTCATACTCTGGAAAGAAGCCAAGAAAAATATGAAGTCAATTTTGGAGGTAAAATAAAAATAAATCTCTTAATTGTCAAAATGCATTGTGAAGCCAAAATCAGAATGAGTGCCTGTGATAACTGCTAATAAAACTACATTCATAGAATCCCTACAGTGTGGAAACAGGCCCTTTGGCCCAACATGTCCACACCGACCCTTGGAGCATCCCACCCAGACCCATCCCCCTATAACCCACCTAAGCTGCACATCCCTGAACACTATGGGCAATTTAGCATGGCTAATCCACCTAGCCTGCACATTTTTGGACTGTGGGAGGAAACCAGAGCAAATCCACGCAGACACGGGGAGAATGTGCAATCTCCACACAGACTGTTGCCCGAGGGTGGAATTGAACCCGGGTCCCTGGTGCTGTGAGGCAGCAGTGCTAAACACTGAACCACCGTGCCACCCTATTCTTATGTCCCAAAGTGTTTTCAAAGTGTAATTATTGCTGTGATAAAAAAGACAGTAACCAGCTTATAAACACCAGCCACAAACACCAAAGTGGGCATAACCCAGTAATTTGGTTTTAGAATCATGGAGATGTATGGCACTAAAACAGACCCTTTGGTCCAACTCGTCCATGCCGACCAGGTATTCTAAATTAATCTAGTCCCATTTGCTAGCATTTGGCCCATATCCCTCTAAACCCTTCCTATTCATATACCCATCCAGATGCCTTTTCAATGTTGTAATTGTACCAGCCTCCACCACTTCCTCAGGCTCATTCCATAATACACCACCCTGTGTGAAAAATTTGTCCCTTAGGTCCCTTTTAAATGTTTCCCCTCTCAACTTAAACCCATGCCCTCTAGTTTAAGACTCCCCGCACCCCGGAGAAAAGACCTTGTCTATTTACCCTTTCCATCCCCCTCATGATTTTATAAACCTCCATAAAGTCACCCCTCAGCCTCCAGTGCTCGAGGGAAAATAGCCCCAGCCTATTCAGCCTCTCCCTACAGGTGACATCCTCCAGCCCTGGAAACATCCTTGGAAATCTCTTCTGACCCCATTCAAGTTTCACAACATCCTTCCGATAGCAGGGAGACCAGAATTGCACAAAGTATTCCAAAAGTGGCCGAATCAATGTCCTGTACAGCCGCAACATGACCTCCCAACTCTTATACTCAATGCACTGACCAAAAAAAGCACGCATGCCAAATGCTTTCTTCACTATGCTATCTATCTGCGACTCCACTTTCAGGGAACTATGAACCTATTCTCCAAGGTCTCTTTGTTCAGCAGCACACCCCAGGACCTTACCATTAAGAGTTTAAGTCCTGCCTTGATTTGCCTTTCCAAAATGCAACAACTCATATATATCTAAATTAAGCTCCAGCTGTGAAATCTCGGCCCATTGGCCCATCTGATCAAGATCCCATTGTACTCTGTGGTAATCTTCTTCACTGTCCTCTACACCTCCAATTTTGGTGTCATCTGCAAACTTACTAACCATACATCCTATGTTCACATCCAACTCATTTATATAAATGACGAAAAGCAGTGGACCCAGCACCGATCCTTGTGGCACACTGCTGGTCACAGGCCTCCAGTCCAAAAAGCAACCCTCTACCACCACCCTCTGTCTTCTACCTTCGAGCCAGTTCTGTATCCAAATGACTAGTTCTCCCTGTATTCTATGTGTTCCAACCTTGATAGCCCGTCTACCATGAGGAATATTGTCGAACACCGTACTGAAGTCCATATAGATCACATTCACCACTCTGCCCTCAATCTTCTTTGTTACTTCTTCAAAAAAACTCAAATTCGTGAGACACGATTTCCCATGTACAAAGCCATGTTGACTATACCTAATCAGCCCTTGCTTTTCCAAAAAGATGTAAATCCTTTCCCTCAGGATCCCCTCCAACAAATTAGGCTCACAGGCCTATAGTCTTCTGGTTTTTCCTGACCAACTTTTTTAAATAGTGGCACCAACTTCCAGTCTTCTGGCACCTTGCCTGTGGCTATCAATAATACAAATATCTCAGCAAGGGGCCCAGCAATCGATTCCCTAGCTTCCTGCAGAGTTCTAGGGTACACCTGATAAGGTCCCAGGGATTTATCCCCTTTTATGCGTTTTAAGCTGTCCAGCATCTCCTCCTCTGTAAAATAGACATTTTCAAGATGTTACTATTTATTTTCCCATGTTCCATATCTTCCACATCCTTCTCCACAGTAAACACTGATGCAAAATACTCATTTAGTATCTCCCCCATCTCCTGCAACTCCACATATAGGTGGTCTTGCTGATCTTTAGGGGGCCCTATTTTCTCCTTAGTTAGTCTTTTGTCCTTAATGCACAGGTATACAGGTAACTGTCTGTTAAAACAGCAAACACAGTTTGAACAGCAGCATAACATTGTGAGTTGCACAATCAGGAGGCCCAATGCCTGAAATAAGCAAAGTCAGAAGTTACACAACACCAGATTATAGCTTCAAATCACAAGCTTTCGGAGCATAACCCCTTCATCAAATGAAGTGAGAGAGAAGCACACAGAACACAGAATTTATGGGCAGAGAGAGATCAAGGGCAGAGAAATCAAAAGACAATACAAATGGTGTGAGCGGAGTGTCGAGTAAAAAGTCCCTGCAGGTGCTCCAAAGTATTAGACTGTGTGAGTAAAGTGTCAACAGCTGAATGTCAAGCAAAGAGATGACCTATAATCCAATTAAATGAGGCAAAGAGACAAACACAAAATATTAAAAATAAGGTGGTGCTGGAGACAAACCAAATGACTGCAAATAACATGATGGGTATAAGAGCCACATGCCAAGTGTCTAACCAAAGTCATAAGTAATCCAAAACTGTGAAAACTAATTCAGGTAGAGAGGTCATAGCAATTTATCCAGGTGATGGTGACAAAACAGGACAGTAAGGAAGATTTTACAGATACAGCTTCTAATTCACCAGCACAGTCACGAAGTTTAAAACCATACTTAATGCTCAATAGTGTTCAAATAACACAACATCATTACCCCTGAATGATTTTTCACACAGTTACTGCAAAGGTTTCAGTGCATGCCGTCATCATCGTCATTATGGTTACAGTAGAACCTCAGGAGCAGCTTTACTCATCTGAAACTTCCTTCTGGGATCATGGGGTCTCCAGCTTCAAATGCCCTGCAGCTGCTGCTGCAGACTTTTAATAGGTCCTTTAATTATATAAATTGGCTGCAAATCTCCAGTGGAAAAACAGAGCTGATAAAGTCCCATTCTTCATCTTTGTGTCAGTGTTGCAGCACCATTGCTGGAATACAGCTTAATATCTCAATTATGTTGATAAAACTGCACAGAATATTTACAGAAGAAATGTAAACACATTCTTCATCCATCGGCACTAATTCATCATGACATCAGCCAGTTAATTGATTCAAACCCCAATATGTCTGTCCGTATTAAAAACAAAGTGCTGGAGAAACTTAACAGGTCTGGTAAAATTTGTGTCGAGAGAACCAGCGTTAATGTATCAAGTATGACTATTTTTCAGAACTATAATGTCTGGTGTGCTTTTCAATAAATCTCTCTTTACTGCAGTACCATAATATCTAAATATTCTTGAGCACATAATTTCACATTTTTAATTAATTCCTTTTCAGTCTATTACTTACACCCAAACATATGGTTCATTCTTATCTCAGTTCCATTCTGTCACCACTGCTTGCCAATTCACACCAGCTCCCTGTTTAATCTCTCACACGTCAACTCCCAGCCAACTGCAGTACCATCACTTTCTCTAAACAGTATTCTATAATGTAAGATCACGATAGGAAGTGCATCAAAGGTCCAAATTGTTGACTCAGGAGTTGCACCCTTTCCATTTATCATAGAATGTGGTTAGTGATCTGACTAAAATCAATAATGATTTCTTCACTCCTTGGTGTCTTGCATTTTCTTCTTCAGTTGCTCATAGGAGCCTTGCATTTAAAATTTCAACTTCAATTTTCCTTCAATTAACTCCTTTAGAAAAGTCTCATGCCTTAGAATATGATAAATCCAAACTTCCCTTAATGATATTTACGAACAATCTGTCCTGTTCCACCATCCGGAGAACTCATTCATTGCTCGTGCACTCTTTCCAACTGACCCACTCCATCATTCTCCAGAACCACATCTGACAACTTTCTGGGATCTACTTTTCTCAAGTTCCATGTTTCAGTGCTGTAGAACAGACACTAACTCAACGTCTTAATTTTTCTTTCTTAAAATCTTTACTTATTCCTGTGCCGAGGAATTCTATCCCATTGGAGAATGCATTCTTCGTCATGGTTATTCCAGCTCCAGTTCCTCAATGTAAGTACTCAGTTTTTGATAAGGTGCTTCCCAGCTACTTAAATGGTGATAACTGCTCCAGCTGTTAACCATTTATCTTGATCTCCATTGATTCTTCCAATCTTCATAACAATTTTTAAACATCACTTTTCATTGTAGCACCAATAAACATAATCAATATACAATGACTCATGCTAACTTGGTAGAAGACACACTTGCGAATTTAGGTTTAAAAATTGAAAAAAGGTTGTTTAACTGGAAACTTCATTAAAGATCTATTTTTCAAAATGAATCTCAAATGGGAAGGAAACAGAAACTGATGTCCCCAATTAATCAAAGGTGCATTTCAGTGCAAAGAGTTATTCTGTTGTTTATTTTATTTATATAAATTCTAACTTTATTTACAGTGAAATATTTCACTTTAATGATGTTTTTGATTTGCATGCAATCAAATAATCGAGTATGATATACCTTGTGGTACTGAGCAACTCATAATTATAGTGCCAGACCCTGTACAGTATACACTACGGGGTAATTGAGAATGGCTCAGTTCTGCAAGGCACTGTATAACCTATGTTAAAACATTTCTGAAGAAGGGTCCTGACTCGAACCATCAGCTTTCCTGCTCCTCTGATGCTGCCTGGCCTGCTGTGTTCCTCCAGCTCCACACTGTTATCTCAGACTCCAGCATCGGCAGTTTTTACTGTCACTGTACAACCTTTGCACCTTAGTGTCAGTTCCTCTACATCTAGAGTACATGCTGTGTAAAGGGGAATGGTTAGCACAAGTCTGAAACACATGTATAACTATAGAACCATAGGAGAGGTAGATTATTTCACCTAGTGGTGATTCTTTGTGACAGAATTCAAATGTAACCTCACTTCACTTCCCTCTCCATACAGTGTCTGTTTCAATCATTCCTGTGAGAAGACACTGCATGCTCCAAAAATTGTTCATGTGAAGAAATATCTTTGAACCTCTCTTCTCATCATCTCAGTGGAATCTTTAAATTGAGATTCCATTTTAGCAGACACTGGAGGAAACAGTCACACAGATTTTAGGAGGTAGCTGGGGATGACACATTGCGTAGGAGGCTCAAAGCAGGAGGCCCGGTTGGCAGTACTAAAAGAAAGGATGTAATTAAAATTGGAGTTCTACTCAAAGTTTAAGAGAATGATGTCCAGACCAGCGGATGGGAGTGGGAATTCAGATGGGAGCAGGTCACCACTGGGTCCTAATGGAAGAGGTCTGACATTGAGGATAATTTATGGGGCAGTGGGGAAGTTGGGTTTCCATAAAAATAGCAGTGTGAGGAGGCAGAGGAAGAGATGATATCAGGCTGTAACTTTTTATTCTATAATAGGCCTTCACTAACCTGTGATGACAGCCCTTCCTGACTCTAGAGTTAAGGGAGAAAACGTGCAAGGGCTTGCTTGAAGAAATAAGCAAATCACAGACTTAGAATCAGATCATAGAATCCCTACAGTGTGGAAGCAGACCATTTGGCCCATCGAGTCAACACCAACCCTCCAAACAGCATCCCATCCAGACCTAGCCAATTCCAATAACCCCACATTCACCATGGCTAACCCACCTAGCTTGCATATCCCTGGACACCATGGGCAATTTAGCTTAGCTAATCTACATAACCGGAGCACCCAGAGGAAACCCATGCAGACACGGGGAGAATGTGCAAACTCCACCCAGACAGTTACCCGATGGTGGAATCAAACTCGGCTCCCTGGTGCTGTGAGGCAGCAGTGCTAACCACTGAGCCACTGTACCGCCAGTAAATTGTGGTGAATTCATTAGCTGGGCATACACCAGGCTCATTAAATCTTCAATGAGCAAGAGGAACTACCTAAAAATGCCAAGCAAGTCTAAAATAATAAAATAATTGTGAGAGTGCAGGAGCAGCAAAAATATTGCTCAAGTATCTGTGTGAGCAATGTGGACCACTGACACACAGGGCTGGCTTCCTGTGTAAACAGTCTCTTTTCCTCTGGATTTATTTTACTGCAAATTGGGTTTGCCTTTCAGCTGGCCAATATTACACAGATTGGAGTTTGAGGTTACCAATGGGATGTTTCTATAAGGAGAGAGTGATGAGGGATCAATTTTAGAATTGCAATAATTTTATTCTTTCATAGAGTAATAGCTAAAGTTATTGAGGTCTACAGCACAGAAAAAGGCCCTTCAGTCATCATGTATGCACCAGTTAAAAACAAATACCTAACTACTCTAATCTCTTCATGCTTTCATGTGATGTTAATATCACCAACAAACTTGTTGCCTATTCTTAATTTGCCTTCAGAAGATGGTGGTGAGTGGCCTTTTTGAATAGCTGCAGACCGTTTGGTGAAGGTAAACTCACTGCACCATTGGGAAGGGACTTCCAGGATTTTAATCCATTGAAAGTAAGGCACAGTGATATGGTTCCACGTCATGATAGTATGTGCCTTGGATGGGAACTTGCATGTGATGGTTTTCTCATTTGTCTGCAACCCTTGCCCTTCTAGGTATCAGAGATTATGCATTTAGAGGTTGCAACTGAAGGAGTTTTGCTGAATTGCCGCAATGCATCTTGTAGATGTTACACATGATGCCATTGTGTATCAGTAGTGGAGGGAATGAATGTGTGAATCGTTGGATGGGGTGCCAATCAAACTTTGTCCTGGATAGTCTCAAATTTCTTGTATTTTTTTGGAGATGCATTGATCCAGGCAATTGGAGAGTATCTCATTAAATTCTTGACTTGTAACTTTTAGACGATGGATAGGTTTTAGGAAGTCAGGAGGTGAATTACCTGCATCAGAATTCCCAGTGTCTGACCTACACTTTCAGCCACCATATTCATATTATTCAAGGAGGCAACAGTCTACAAGTGTTATCACTGGGCTGTTAATCCAGAGACCATGGGGACCACGTTTTGACCTTGCCATAGCAGATGGTGGTATTTGAATTCAACAAAAATCTGGAATTAAGAGTCCGATGATGACCATGAATCCATTCTCGATTGTCGGAATACCCCATCTGCTTCACTAATGTCCTTTAGGGAAGGAGGCTGCCAATCTTACCTGATCTGGCCTGCATGTGACTCCAAACCCACAGCCATGTGGTTGCCTCCTAACTGCCCTCTGGAAATAAATGCTGGCCTAGTCAGTTACACCCTCATCCTGTGAATGAGCAAAAATGATTGGATCCTCCCACTGAGTTTCTCATTAATGATAGCTCTTAGGATGTTGATAATGAGGAATTAGTGATGGCAATGCCATTGAATTTCAAGGGGAGATGGTTAGGTTCTCTCTCTAGTTGGAGATAGTCTTTGCTTGGCACTTCAGCTTAACATGTGATGTATGAATGTTGGCCTGTTTTGCTGCATATGGACTCCATTTGCTTCAGTAACCAAGGAGCTGCAAATGCTATGGAACATTGTGCAACCATCAGTGAATATCCCGACTTCAGGTCTTATGATAGAAACTGCTAAAGATGATTGGCCTTAGCACGCTATCCTAAGGAATTTATGTCGTGATGTCCTGGTACTGAGGTGATTAATCAATACATAGCAATACAAACAACTTGCCGACCAACTGGACTCTCCTCTGATACAGTGTAAATTGGTATTGATGTGAATGGTCATGCTGAGTGCTAGGCTAAAGCTTGACAAAAATGTATCACTTTTCAGCAACAGTGAGTATTTACTTATTCATTCAGACTAAACAGTTTAATTTTGAATTTATCACTGTACTTTTTAAATTCATGGAATTCATTTTAGAAGTGATTATTTTAACCAATACATGGTTGTATGGGATGACTGATTATTTCTATATTTTTGCGTAACATTTCATAAATCACCATATCCATACTTTACTCAACACCATTAATATTTTAGTATTCGACCAAGTCAGATTTGGTAAACCATCATTTCAATTTTGCTGTGATTTTTAATTGCAGGTCATAATTTTCATTTTTAAATCATTTTGGAACATTTTAAATGAATTATTAGATTTGAGTCCAGATTTGAGACAGTGCTGTAGTTGAAGTAAACAATGTTAACTTCAGACACGGTGTATTGTAAGTGGATGACAACTCCAACAGAGGATCAGGACTGATGCTGTCCTTGGGCTTAGCATAAGAAAATCCTATTGTAACTGATAATGTTACTTAAATCATTCACTGTTACCTGCCAAATGTTCAAAGAGACAGTAAGTGGCCTTTTTGAAAGCAGTTAGTGTATGGCTTTGCTTTAGGGTCATATACTTGAATGGAAAATAACAAAACTCGTAAAAGCTTCATATCTTCCTTTTATGTTCTCTACCTGAAGACAGGTGCTCAGCAATTATTTGTGTAACTTTGTATCTTGTTTGCATTTTTACTATGGGTGGGCCGAGGAGGCACACCCTGAATCTACTTCAACTGGTACAGGAATTGAACTCTGTGCTGTTGGTGTTAAGCTGATGTGCACACTAACAACCCAGATAACTTAACAAGAGAATAATTGAACAAGTGAAATATATTAAGCTTGGTTCTGTCCATCACTGGCTAAAATCCACTTTCAGTTCTCCATCTTGGTTCTTACTCATACTGTGACTGTAAGACACTAAACTATTTTTTCTAGGCAACAAGGTGCAGAGCTGGCTGAACACAGCAGGCCAAGCAGCATCATAGGAGCAGAAAGGCTGACGTTTCGGGCCTAGACCCTTCATCAGAAATG
>NC_063332.1:56482311-56494057 GCF_021869965.1 Rhincodon typus | reverse complement strand
ATCTGTGTAGGTAGCCTATTTGTACTGGAAGTTATTTTGAACAGCTTGCTGTTAAAACAACAATGGTGCTGAATTTTCAGTTTTGATTATTTATTGCTGTTCCTGTCCTCATGTTTGCATGCGCAAGCAGGTGCCTTGAGCTGCTTAGACAGAAACTCTTTGTCCTCATTATCCCACGGTTGGCAACAGTTATGTGTAAGGCTGGGGCAGCTCTGTCTGTGGAGGCATGACTCTATACCAAACCTTTGGTAATGCTGTCTCCAATGAAAAGAGCACCACTGTTCTTGTCTTTTGTCAACAACAGCAGTAATATTATTACCTACAAAGACATGATTTTTTTTAGTACAGCACAGTACAGTCCCTTCGGCCCACGATGTTGTGCCGACCTATTATCCTACTAAGATCAATCTACCCTGCATACCCTACATTTTACGATCCTCCATGTGCCTATCCAAGAGTCGCTTAAAAGTCTCTGAAGTATCTGACTCCACTACCACTGCCGGCAGTGCATTCCACATGCCCACCACTCTCTGTATGAAGAACCCACCTCTGACATCTCCCCTATACCTTCCTCCAATCAACTTAAAATTATGCCCCCTCGTAATAGTCATTTCCACTCTGGGGAAAAGTCTCTGGCTATACACTGTATCTATGCCTCTTATCATCTTGTACACCTCTATCAAGTCACCTCTCTTCCTTCTTCGCTCCAATGAAAAAAGCCCTAGCTCCCTCAACCTTTCCTCATAAGACCTGCCCATCAATCCAGGCAGCATCCTGGTAAATCCCCTCTGCACCCTCTCTAAAGCTTCCACATCTTTCCTATAATGAGGTGACCAGAACGGAACACAATATTCCAATTGTGGTCTAACCAGAGTTTTATAGAGCTGCAGTATAACCTCACGGCTCTTAAACTCAATTCCCCTGCCAATGAAAGCCAACACACCATACACCTTCTTTACAACCCTACCAACTTGGGTAGCAACTTTGAGGGATCTATGGACGTGGACCCCAAGATCCCTCTGTTCCTCCACACTGCTGAGAATCCTACCATTAACCCTGTATTCTGCATTCAAATTCCACCTTCCAAAATAAATCACTTCACACTTTTCTGGGTTGAATTCCACCTGCCACTTATTTGCCCAGCTCTGCATCCTGTCAATGTCCTATTGCAACCTACAACAGCCCTCCACGCTGTCCACAACACCACCAACCTTCGTGTCATCGGCAAACTTACTAACCCACCCTTCCACTTCCTCATCCAAGTCATTTAATTAGATGACAAAGAGCAGAGGTCCCAGAACAGATCCCAGGGGAACACCACTGGTCACCAAGCTCCAGGCTGAATACTTTCCATTTATGACCACCCTCTGTCTTCTATTGGACAGCCAGTTTTGTATCCAGACAGCCAAATTTCCCTGAATCCCATGCCTCCTTACTTGCTGAATGAGCCTACCAATGCCTTGCTAAAATCCATATGCACCACATCTACTGCTCCATCTTCATCGATGTGTTTTGTCACATCCTCAAAGAAGTCAATAAGGGTTGTGAGGCATGACCTGCCCCTCACAAAACCATGCTGACTATTTCTAATCAAACTGTGCTTTTCCAAATAATCATAAATACTATCTCTCAGAATCCTCTCCAATAATTTGCCCACCACAGAAGTAAGACTGACTGGTCTGTAATTCCCAGGATTATCCCTATTCGCTTTCTGAAACAGGGAATGACATTTGCCACCCTCCAATCATCTGGTACTACTCCAGTGGACAGTGAGGATGCAAAGGTCATTGCCAAAGGGGCAGTAATCTCTTCCCTCGCTTCCCAATAGTAACCTTGGGTATATCCCATCTGGCCCAGGGGACTTATCTATCCTCATGTTTTTCAAGATTTCTAGCACATCCTCCTTCCTAACAACAACCTGTTCGAGCATATCTGCCTGTTTCATGCTGTCCTCACAAACGTCAAGGTCCCTCTCACTGGTGAATACTGAAGCAAAGTATTCATTAAGGACCTCCCCTCCCTCCTCTGACTCCACACACAAGTTCCCTCCACTATCCCTGATTGGCCCTACCCTCACTGTGGCCATCCTCTTGTTCCTCACATAAGTATAAAAAGCCTTGGGGTTTTCCTTGATCTCACCTGCCAAGGTTTTCTTATACCCCCTTCTAGCTCTCCTAAGTCCATTCTGCAGTTCCTTCCTGGCTACCTTTGTAGACCTCTAGAGCCCTGTCCGATCCTTGCTTCCTCAACCTTAAGTAAGCTTTCTTCTCCCTCTTGACTAGGTCTTTAACATGTCTTGTCATCCAAGGTCCCTTCACCTTACCACCCTTTCCTTGCCTCAATGGGACAAACCTATCCAGTACCTGTAGCAACTGCTCCCTAAACAACGTCCACATTTCTATCATGCATTTCCCTGAGAACATCTGATCCCAACTGGTGTTCCATAGTTCTTGCATAATAGCATTGTAATTCCCCCTCCCCCAATTAAATACTTCCCCATATCGTCTGCTCCTATCCCTCTCCATGGCTACAGTAAAAGTCAGGGAGTTGTGATCAAGTGTAATCTTGATCAATTTGAAAAATGGAATTAAAACAAAAAAATCCAACTTTTGAAAATGAAAACAATACTTTCGCTGGTAACATGGGAATAGAATTCAATCTCAGATGCAGCATACTAATTGCCGATGGCCCAATTTCATGATGTTGACAATGCACAACGCATGAGGCTTCAGGCGTACGTAAAAAATAAGGTTTGAGCCTCATTAGGATATCCCCAGGATTTCATGCAGATGGGAAAACTACTTTTACTTCATCTAATCTCACAGAGACATTTTTTGTTTAAAATGTCAGATTTTCGTTAGGTTTAGGATGCAATGCAGGCTAAATAATTCTGAGTGGATTCTAAATGAAATTGGAGGGCAGCGCATTCAGAGAGATGGTCATACCACAGCTTTGCAGCAAGCAAGGCAAGGGGCAGATAAGGAATGGGTGACTACCAGGCAGTCCAAGAAAACAGGTAAGAGAACAGGAGTCCCCAGAGGTCCCGCTCACTAGCTGATTTTCCATTCTGGATATTGGTGAAGGTGATGGATTCTTGAAGGAGTGCAGCGAAAGCCAAGCCCATGGTCACTACTGGGACGCTTGCTCTTCCTGATATATGTAAATGATCTAGATCTTGGTGTGTAGGGAATCATTCTAAAGTTCATGGATGGCACAAAATGTGGGAGAATTTTAAATTGGGCAGACAGTCTTGAGCTTCAAAAGAACATGAGCAAGTTGTTGAAGTTCAGATTAGTGACAGATAAAGTTTAGTGTTGACAAGCATGAGGCGATACACAGAGAAAAGAAGATAGAGAGACAGGCAAAAACAAAAGATACTTATTGAAAGGGTGTGCAGGGGCAGCAGAGAGACCTGGATTTATAGAAGTCACTGAAGGTGGAAGGAGAGGTAGAGTGAGTTGTTGCTGAAGCTTACAGAATTCTGGAGTTTATTAATAGCGGCATAGCATATAAGCATAAGAACTTGTATAGGGCACTTGTTCGAGCTCAGCTGATGTATTGTGTACAGATCTGTGTGTCATAGTATGGGAAGGATGAGAATGCTTTGAAGAGACTGCAGAAGAGGTCTATCAGAATGGTTCTAGGATTGAGACATTTCAGTTCTTAGGAAAGATTGGAGAAGTGCGGTTCTTAGAGAAGAAGATGGTTATAGGTTACACGAAAATATAGATGGGTTAGTTAGATGGGCAGAGCAGTGGCAGGTGGTATTTAACCCTGATAAGTGTGAGGTGATGCACTTTGCAATAAGAAACAAGAAGAGGGAGTATTTAATTGAATGACAGGACACTGGATAGCTTAAAAGAAGAGGGATCTTGGGGTAATTATTCACAGATCCCTGAAGTTGGCAGAGCACGTGAATAGAATAGTTAGGAAGGCACATGGGACACTTGTTTTCATCAGTCATGGCATCATAGAATCCCTAGTGTGTGGAAACAGGCCATTTGGCCCAACAAGTCCACACCAACTCACTTCCCTACCCTATCCCTGTAACTCCCACGGCTAATACACCTAACCTACACATCCCTAGACATTATGGTCAATTTAGCATGGCCAATCCACCTAACCTGCACATTTTTTGACTGTGGGAGGAAACCCACACAGACACAGGGACAACGTACAAACTCCACACAGTCGCCTGAGGCTGGAATTGAACATAGGTTCTTGGCGCTGTGAAGTAGCAGTGCTAACCACTGAGCCACCGCATACAGTATAAAAGCAAGGAGGTAATGTTGGAGTTGTACAGACCATTGGTTAGGCCACAGCTAGAGTACTGTGTGCAGTTCCGGTCACCTCACTACAGGAAGAATGTGATAGCACTAGAGGTGGATATAGAGTAAATTCATCAGGATGGTGCCGGCGATGGTGTAATTGAGCTATAAGGAGAGACTAGATAGCCTTGAACTGTTTTATTTAGAGCAGAGAAGATTGAGGGGAGATATGGTTGAAGTGTATAAGATTATGAGGAGTATAGATAGGGTGAATAGAGAGCAGCTGTTCCCTTTGGGTTGAGGGGTGAATCATGAGGGGACATAGTTTTAGGGTAAGGGGCAGGAGATTCAGAGAGAACTTAAGAAAAAATACTTTTTCACTGGTGGGATTCTGGAATGCACTGCCTGGGAAGGTAGTGGAGTCCAGAAACTTTACAACCGTTAAAAAAAATTGGATGAGCACTTGAAATATAACATTCAAGGATATAGCACAAGCGCAGGAAATCGGGATTGGCTTGCCTTTAGTGGTAATTATTGCCAGTGTACACTCAATAGGCCAAAGGGCCTTTTCTACACTGCACAACTCTGAGTTTTCCTTCAAGAGGCAATTTAGTGGAAATAATCAAAATGTTACTGCTCATAAAATGATTGAGAAATGGAAGGAAAGGCTTCAAACTGTTTTGAATAAACAAGAAAATGTGAGGTGACAAAATAAATTTTCATACAAAGTAATGAGGGTCTAGAATATTGCCTGAAAGTCTGACAGAGGCAAGTTCAACTCAGCCTTTCAAGAGGACATAAAGTGATAATTTAAATTGTATCAATGTGCAGGATTATGGGGAGAAGGCAGGAGATTGCCCCTAAAATATAATGCTTGGAGAGCTGGTACAGACATGATGGGCCTGGAACCTGCTCCCCTTATCACCTGTTGATTTAATGTAAGGTTCCTGAAACTTACATATGCAAAGTGCCTCAAGCTAATTTCAAACATGCACAACAGGCACCTGGGCAGCCACCTACACCAGTATAGCAACTGTACTCATCGTGTTAAATTGACACATAACCAAACTCCCTAAAAGCATTGCTATTTGTTACTGTGGTAAAATGGTGCAACAAAATCTAATTTGTATTGAAAAGGCACTTATTTTTATCATTCCTTATCGCTTTCTTGTTCAACTTTATTACCTCTCCTTCATTTTGTGCCAATTCCTAATGGAACTGGGCAAGAGGACTTTCAGAATGCTCCCTGCTTTATTTGCAGAGGAAGCTTTAATCCAAAGCTGCTTGATGGACTCAAATCTTTACGCCGTTTTTGGTTTCTTACTGGTTCAAGAATACAACAGAAGGAGAGAAAAAAATGTATCTACAAGGGTCAGTGCTACCATTTTCTCTTTACTATCTCACACTCAAAGTCCCCACTCACTAACTCTGTCATTGCACACATGTCTTTCAAGGCTGTTATGGACTATGACTCTTTCTATTTCATACACTCAGTGGCTCTCACTCACATCATTCTCTCAAGTTGTTAAACTATCATAGAGTCTGAGTCAGAGTCAGAGATGTACAGCATGGAAACAGATAATTTAATCCAACTTGTTCATGCCGACCAAATATCCTAAACTGATCTTGTCCCATTTGCCAGCATTTGGTCCACATCCCTCTAAACCCTTTCTATTCATTTACCCATCCAGATGCCTTTTAAATGACATAATTGTACTCACCAGCACCACTTCATCTGACAGCTCGCTCCATACATGCACCGCCCTCTGCATGAAAAAGACCCTTAGGTCCCTTTTAAATCTTTCTCCTCTCACCTTAAACCTATGCCCTCCAGTTTTGGATTCTTCCACCCAGGGAAAAAAAAGACCTTAGCTATTCACCCTATCCAACCCCTTCATGATTTTATAAACCTCTAAAGGTCACTCCTCAGCCTCCGACACCCCAGGGAAAAAAAGCCCCAGTCTATTCACCCTCTCCCTATGGCTCAAATCCTCCAAGCCCAGCAACATCCTTGTTAATCTTTTCTGAACCCTGTCAAGTTTAACAACATCTTTCTTACAGCAGGGAGACCAGAATGGTCTTCCTGCCCTTTTGTTTTTCCTAATCATTGACTGGTGTCACCTCATACCTCTTCTGCTCCTATATCACCTGTAACTACAGTTCCAGCCACTTCCAATCACACTCAATCTTTGTTTGCCTCACTGCAGAATAAACTGGCCCGTCCCCAGAAGTGATATCTCACAATATCCTAACTGACTTATCCGTGCTCTTGACTTGGAATACTGACTGTGGAGCAAACCCAGACTGCAAAGACAGTGCATAGATCACTGAAAGTTGCCACCCAGGTTGATAGCGTTGTTAAGAAGGCGTACGGTATGTTAGGTTTTATTGGTAGAGGGATTGAGTTTCGGAGCCATGAGGTCATGTTGCAGCTGTACAAAACTCTGGTGCGGCCGCACTTGGAGTATTGCGTACAGTTCTGGTCACCGCATTATAGGAAGGATGTGGAAGCATTGGAAAGGGTGCAGAAGAGATTTACCAGGATGTTGCCTGGTATGGAGGGAAGGTCTTATGAGGAAAGCTGAGGGTCTTGAGGCTGTTTTCGTTAGAGAGAAGAAGGTTAAGAGGTGACTTGATAGAGACATACAAGATGATCAGAGGATTAGATAGGGTGGACAGTGGGAGCCTTTTTCCTCGGATGGTGATGGCTAGCACGAGGGGACATAGCTTTAAATTGAGGGGTGATAGATATAGGACAGATGTCAGAGGTAGGTTCTTTACTCAGAGAGTAGTAAGGGCGTGGAATGCCCTGCCTGCAAAAATAGTAGACTCGCCCACTTTAAGGGCATTTAAATGGTCATTAGATAAGCATATGGATGATAATGGAATAGTTTAGGTTAGATGGGCTTCAGATTGGTTTCACAGGTCGGCGCAACATCGAGGGCCGAAAGGCCTGTACTGCGCTGTAATGTTCTATGTTCTATGTTCTATATTCTGGTAGAACCAAGGGCCTCAGTGAACAGACTAACCCCCTGGACTGCTACTGAACAACCCTTTGACTGCCTGTAGCAGTACCGCATTACTGGCACAAGGAATTGGTTAGTTGTAGCCACCAGGTGCTTACTCTGATTTCCATATTGGGAATTTGCACCATCTAGTTTCTAGGAGGAGTGGATACTTGAAAGCAGTGTATAAATTAGGTGAGTTAGACTATCAAAAGGATGTAAATACATGGAAATAAAGCCACCACCACTCAATAGCATTATTCTGATGTCGCCATCTTAGGCTTAAGGGAAGAAAATCATAAAGGACGTTATTTAACTTTGAGACTCTGACTTTTGCTCTCTTACTGTATTTTCTCAGCCTTCTCAACATTGTCCATTTCTCACTAGAGATGGGAAAGCTTCACTCAATGTGTTTCAATGACATGTTCAAATCATTTATTACATCTATAATCAACTACAACACCATTATTATGCCATAATTGGCAGGAATAAGCTATTGGAGGAAGGGTGTATTTCTGCAATGTAAATTGTTGTGAAATTGTCAGCCTCGTCTTTAGCTGCCAAGATTGTAAAACCTGGAATTCCTTCTTTAAACTTTTTCGACCTACCACTTCCTCCTTCAAAGCACTCCTTAAAATCTAAATTATGCAAAATCTGTTGAGGTGGCTTAATGGTTGTAATTTGTAGAATTTTTCTTTACTAATGGCATTATTTAATGAGAGTTACTTTTATACATGTTAATAAAAGAACATATTTCTAATTTCCTCAGAATTAAATTTCAGAGACAATCCCCTCCTGTTATTAGTTTTCTTATTTCCTATATTTCATAGAAATAAGAGCTGAAACAGGACATTCAATCAACTGGCCCATGATAATACATATGCTTCATAACGGTCCCCTTCCACTGATCTTCATCTAATCCTATCAGGTAAAATCCTCTACTCCTTTATCCTTCATACGTTAATCAAACTTGTCCTTAATCACATCTATTTTCTCCCCTTTTTTCCACCCCAAATAGAACAGTTCTGAACTTTGGTAACATGATACAAAATAAATTTCAGGCTCTTACCTGTTGCTATTCTTTGGAAAATGACTGGAATGGGGTCTCTAGTGACTAGCACATCGTCGTCATTCTCTGAATTTGACACATAGGTATTGTCTAGAAAAGGACAAGAAGACAGCTTACACCAAATTATTTCACATTATTTCCATGCAGGTTAGTTTCTGCATTCAGAAAATGATAGACTTTTATTTAACCGGAAATGATTTTGAAACCGTTTACTTCCAGAAGTTGTGAATTTTAATTCTATTTTATTAGTGCATTTTGAGTGCTCACCAGCAAAAGGCTGAAATCAACACACTCTCCAGTTCAGTGTCACCTGACAGGGGTTTCAGCAAAATTAAGCCCCTGGGACTTTCCAATTCATAAATGTATTGACTGTGGCTCAAAGAACAAATTTGGTTTCCCACTGGTGAAAATTACAGAAGAAACATTGTGGAACAGAGGAAGTGCAAAATTTGGACTTCAATAATACCATCCTTTCATAATGCATTGTATCAAAGAGAAGCAATGTCCATCTTTTAATCTACTCAGAGACATCTAGCATACAGCACAAAAGCTATATTTAGTTTCAGCAATCTGAATAGAAAGCAGCTTACTGTTGTGATTTGTATTTAATTAAATTAGACTTATTCGCTGTCCCTTTACAGACGAATGTAGTGAAGGTTTTGGTAAATACATCCAGAAACTGACTGAAGTAATGAAACACATACATATCCCAAGCACGTTTTGTTTTGCAGCATTGCTAATTTTTAACTTTAAACAATTGATAATGAATAGGATCAGACAGCTCACCGATGAATCAACAAGTGTTTTGCACCCTGTGTTATCAACGGTGTTGAAGTGCATCTTTGAACATAATCTAACAGCCAGGATTGCAATCCAGACTTTCAGGATGTATAGGGCCCAGTTTTCCCATATTTTTGGGCGGTAACTAATATGCCATCCCCCATCAGCATGGTAACTGATCCAATCACCCACAGATTAACTCATTGAGAACCACAAAGTGTACAAGTAAGTCACCCTATCACAGGCCCCAACACTGGCAACCTGGGACTGGGTCCTAAAGTTTGCAGGTTAGCAATACTCCTCACGTGAACCAGCATGATGAGGTAGCTTTTCTTTCTTCTTCTCATGGGGTAGGGTTCACGCTGACAGAAAAGTCAGTGCTGCCGCGGGCAAATGGCTTTCACACTCCTCCCTCTTCCATGCCCCTCATCCATGTGCCTCCATTTGCCCCCAGCTTGCCCCTCCCAACCGGGCAAGATGCCACTTTTTCCCCAGTTGGGAAACCAGCCAACTTTCTCACCCATGGAGGAAGTGACAAGTTAAGGCCCTTAAGTGACCATTATCATTTAAGGGCATATTCGCCGGTGAGTCGAGAATGTTGCACTTGGGCTTTTGCTCCCAGTACTGCAGATGGGCAAGAAGAGGGTGTGTTTTCCTCCTTGGCAAACTCAAAACATTATCCCTCCTCCTCACCACTTTTGCCACTCCCAGGGACAGGAGAATTCCACCCTGTATCTCTTTTTGCCTGCCAGACTGCACTCATATTACATGTTGTAATCAGTGATAAAAATATTGCAACTGTCACATTGTACAGCAGAATAAACAGAGCACAAATCATAGAGAATATACTGTTGCTCTGTAACGTAGGTGAAATAAAGTACAAAGTGGTGAACACTGACGACTAAGAGATTCTGCAATGTAATGACAAAAGGCATTCAGCATCTTCCAATTATTTCCAATTCATTTGCTGTTCTGCACCACAGACCAGAATCTTTTAAGTAGGGAATTTGTACACTGCTGAAATTTTATTTTGTAGGAATCTCAGTAGGAAGTAGATCCAGCAAAGAATGAGACACAGCATAAAATTCAGAGTATTATTATTCAAGAGTGACAAATAAAATTGAATAATTTATGACAGGATTTCCACATAAATGGTCCAGAGTCAATTTAGAAAGGTGATAGCAGTTGTTGATCTCCCTCTTTGTGCACCTTCTCTGCAGCCATAACATTGTTTTCCTCGCTCTGTTCTATTACCCTAATGCACTTCGTATGGTATGATCTGCCTGTACTGCACACAAAACAAAACTCTTCTCTGTAACTAGGCACATGTGACAAGAATAAATCAAATCAAAAAGTATTCTGCTTCCATTTATCAGCAATTTTCCTGAAAAACCTTCTTTGATTGTCTTTCGCATGAAGATGTGAATATTAGAGCTATTTCAATGAATGCCCTATCTTTTTTATTAAAGATTATTTAAGACAGAAGTGTATCTTAATAGGTTCACTTCCCCAAGAGTGTAAACATTTCCTTTGGCAGATGTAACACAAGGCAGAACGCCTTCTGAAAACTGTAAGACTACTTTTGCTGAGGCTATCCATAGAAAAATAAAGTAATGTCAGAACTGTGATTTTGGAATGGGAAATAGTGAGTTAAACAAGCACCAAGTAAATAAATCAAAATTTCCAATCCCAAGCTGTATGATTGTGGCCAGAATAACTTTTCTCCGGATGGCTTCCCACTTGTTTATTACAAGTTGCACAGAGTTAAAAGGCTTGAGCAATCTAACAGGAACGTGTGTATGAAGATTTCAAGGATCAGGTTGCTGTGTCACAGACTGACAGGTTGCAATCTGTGGACTGTATTCCCTAAACAGGGAGCTTCGATTTCAATTTGATATTTGAAAAGAACATAAATAATAGGCAACGACCCTCACTAATGGGACCAGAGGGCGAGCTGTACTAGCTTATTCTGCAATAAGCTGAATTAATGACATCAGCAGTACCTAAAGAAGAAAGTCTTATGGCACATTCGCAGGCAATCATCAGGGAGGTGCTCAGCAGAAGTGAATCTCTTCTCTAAACAGAAAGAAGGGATGCAGGAATAGATTTGTAAATTAGTTCACCTTTATTCAACTTCAGAGTTTTTATTGATACCTTTCCTACAGAAACTATTTTCATGGTGCTAGTCACTTACAGTGCCTGCCAAATAGCAGAAGGTTATCAAGTCAAGTGCAAAGTTGTTGCAATTTGTTAATCATCGTTCTGTGTGAAAACAACTGATTCTCAGAATACCTAATCTGGTGAAAATGAATGAAAACAAGTCAATATCTAATTAACTCCACACAGGCCAAGATCTTGTCACCAAGTCACCCTTTATTAAGACATGGAGCTGGACACTGATCCAGCTCTCAGAGTGAACAGGATGTCTGATGCCCTTGTTCTTATCTGTCAGCAAGTGCTCCCTGATTGAACCAGGTTAACAGCCCTAAACAGGGAACTCATTCTATGAGCTCCACTTGGCTGACCTCATTATAATCTCTCCAAATATTTAACTAATTTCAACAAGGACAATAATTAATGGTTCTAATTGGTCTTCCCTGTTATTAGCTCACCATCTAGATAAA
>NC_063332.1:56445421-56481811 GCF_021869965.1 Rhincodon typus | reverse complement strand
GCTAATTCGTAGTGGCAGTCTGCAACCATTAAAACTTTCACGGATCCTTTGCTGCCTTGTCAAGCATTAGTTAACGAAGCAGGAAACAGGAAGAGGACTTCTACAAGTCCATTGAAATAAAAGAAAAATGCTCGGCATGTGAAATATGTTTACAGAAGCTAATAAAAGTTACTTGCCTGAATAATAATAAGATTGTAATTTAGGATTAGCTGACGATACAGAAACCATTCAGTTGAAAACCATGGAGTGAAGAATTGAGGTGCTGAATAAAGAGCTAGCACTGAGGACAGTGGATTAAATTGTCTCCCTTTTGTGGTGATTTCCATGATTCTGCAAGTCAGGAAGATATAATAATTTCTGAGTAATGAAATAAGCCTGCCTTAATGGTGACTTAAATATAATACTGCAGTTTACAGAATTGTAAAAAATTGCCTCGGGAAGGCAGCCAACCTAATCAAAGACCCCTCCACCCCGGTTATAATCTCTTCCAATCCCTCATTGGGCAGAAGGTACAAAAGCTTATATGTACCAACAGCTTTATCCCCACTGTTATTAGGCTTCTGAATGGACAGGTCAAGGGGGCGGTGTCCGTCCTCCCTGGACTGACCTATCCCCTCCCTAACTCTCCACCTACACTCACCTTTACTGGCTCCATCCCCGCCTCTTTGACCTGTCTGTCTCCTCTCCACCTATCTTCTCCTCTATCATCTTCAATTCGCCTCCCCCTCTCACCCTATTTATTTCAGAACCCCCTTCCTCTCCCCCATTTCTGAAGAAGGGTCTAGGCCCGAAACATCAGCTTTCCTGCTCCTCTGATGCTGCTTGGCCTGCTGTGTTCATCCAGCTCTTCACCTTGTTATCTCATTTGCCAGTAGTTTCTGTTTTTGTTTCAGATCTTCAGAATCCACAGTTCTTTGTTTTCTTTATTATGTAATTTATAATAATTATATAAATGGGTACTGTGTGATTTTGTATAAGCGAAGTATTGCAAGGGGTAGTAAGGATATCGACTAGATTAAAAATATTAGAAATGAGGTGCTGAATGGTTTGCCATCACTCAGAGTTAACAAGTC
This sequence comes from Rhincodon typus, assembly GCF_021869965.1. Classification (NCBI taxonomy): domain Eukaryota; kingdom Metazoa; phylum Chordata; class Chondrichthyes; order Orectolobiformes; family Rhincodontidae; genus Rhincodon; species Rhincodon typus. Next base: position 56,480,738 of record NC_063332.1, on the reverse strand, counting down.
ACTTGGTCCGGAAGAGGTGCAAACTGGGTTGTTAACTAAGGGAAATTTGGTTAGAAATAGTAGAAGCTTTGTCCATAATTATTCAATCCGTTTAGATAGAGCAGACACCTCAGAGCACAGGAGTGCTGCGAATGTTATGGCTCTGTTCAAAAAGGAGAAGAATTTAATTTGGTTACTACAGGATTACCACTCTAATATTAGTAGTGAGAAAACTACTAGAGATCACTGTCAAAGAGAATATTAGAACTTGTTTGGGGAAGCATGAATTGATTCAAGGATTTGTTGAAGGTTAATGATGTCTGACAAAATTTGATTGAGTTCTTTGGTACAGTTGTTGTGCATCTGGACTTTCAAAAGGCATTTAGGAAAATACCACATAAAAGGTGCAAGCGGAAAACAAATTTAAAATTGTGGTTGTAACTTGGGTATAATTGGCAAAAGAGTAGAAGGCAAGGCATGATAGTGAACAGACGTTTATCTGACAGGAGAGATGTGTGCAGTAGATCTCCCAGCTTTCAGTATTAGGATCACGTTCCTTCTATTTTCGTCCCAGATGGTACAAAAGTTAGCAATGTAGTAAACGGTGAGTAGGATTATAGCAGCCTTCAGCAGGACCTGAAAATACTGGTGCAATGTGTAGGCAGCTGGTAGGTACAATATAATTTGGAAGTGGGAAGTTATGCATTTAGAGAGGCAGAACTATCCAAATGGTATTGCTTTGAGGGGGTGCATGAGCAGCAGAATTTTCAGTTACACATTTACAAATTCTTGAGGATGGTAAAGCAAGTTGAAAAGGTGGTTATGGATGAAAATGATGTAAAATACAAGATAAAGAAACAGATCTTAAACCTTTACAAATCACTGGTTAGGCCTCAGCAGGAGTATAATGTCCAATTCTAGGCAACACACTTTAGGAAGGAGGTCCAGGCCTTGAATATTGTGCTGAAGAAGTCTACCAGGATGAAGTCAAAGATGAGACACCTTACTTATGGAGAGAGATTGGAAAAGCTAGGATAGTTCTCTTTAGAGCAGAGAAAACATGAGGCCAGTTAGAAATATTCAGAATAATGAAAGGTTTTCATAGAGCAAGTAGGGAGAAAATCCTTTCGAGTGGATCAATAAGTAGAGGTAAAATAGTTTGCAAAACATCCAAGAGGGAAATGAGTCAGAGAGTTGTAGATGGCTACAGCATGGAAACAGGCCCTTCGGTCCAACTTGTCCATTCCGCCCAAATTTCACAATTAAACTTGTCTCATTTGCCTATGTTTGTTCCATATCCCTCTATACCTATCCCATCCATCTATCTGTCTAAATGTTTCTTAAATGACTAAATTGTGCTTACCTCCACCATTACCTCTGGAAGTCATTCCAGACACTCACCACCCTGTGTATGGAAAAAAATGTCCCTCTGGATCCTTTTGTATCTCTCCCCTCTCAACTTAAAATTATGCCCGCTAGTTTTAGACTCCCTTACCATCGGGGAAAAGCTGTTGGCTCTCTACCTTATCCGTACCTCTCATGATTTTATATACCTCTATAAGATCACCCTTCAGTCTCCTACGCTCCAAGCAAAAATGCTCCAGGGTATCCTTATGGTTCAAACCTTCCAGTCTGGGTACCATCCTAGTAAATCTTTTCTGTACTTTTTCAAGTTTAATTATATCCTTTCTACTGTCGGTCAACCAGAACTGCATGCAGTACTCCAAATGTGGCCTCACCATCATCTTCTACAGCTGCAACAAGATATCCCAACTCCTATACTCAATGTCCTGACTGATGAGAGCAAGCGTGCTGAAAGCCTTCTTCACCACCCTTTCTACCTGTGACTTCAAATGAATTGTTTTTTTTTACACAGGTAGTTATTATGCTGGATGACAAACCAGAAAGGGTGGAGAAATCAGATGCCATAGAAATGTTCAAAAGGCAAATTGACATGTATTTGAAGAGGACTACATTTTTGGATGATGAGGAAAAGCCTGGGTGTGGGACTAAACTGGACATCTCTTTGAAAGAGCTGGCACAAGTATGATGGGCAGAACAGCCTCCTTCTCTTTTCAAATATTCTATATTGCTGAGATTTTAGAGTCTCAAGAAGTGAGCAGGAAGGCTGTTGGGACCAGAAAGTCAGGAGGGAAGGTAAGGTAGGTGGGTGGGATCAGGGGAGGGATGTTGCCATGACTTTTCTGCTATCGTGGCATTTTGCCAGCACTGGGGAAAAGGGCAGATGGCCTTCCCACCCCAAATGTGGTATGAAGGCTATTTCAGAATTGTATAATTAAATACGCACTTGGGTTCAATACTGTGGGAATCATGTGACTAAGCATCTGGGACTAGGTGAGTGGATGGGAGGAGTGGAGAAACAGTTAGAATTGAGACAAAAGCTTGCACTGCAGATAAAGAACACTGTCTATGGTCCATTCCATAGTTTAGGTGGACAGTCATTAACATGTCATCTTATGGGTATCACTTTCAATTCTATTGTTTAAGGATATTTTTTAATCTTTGAAAGCAATCATCTCTGTAGAGGCTGATAATACAATAGCTTGATAGTCCAGTCTCATTAAATGATACATGAGGCATTGTCCAGCTGATGTTGACTTCTGAGCAATTTCTGGAAGGTTTCTACTAAATCCAATTACATGATGATAGCCATGTTTGTGAGGCTGCATTTTTAAAACAGACACTATATATATAAATATAGATAGATAAACATAGATTTATATTAACATTTGGTTTTTAATCTATTCATGACAGAGGCCATTCAGCTCATCATATCTTTGCTGGTTTTCCAAAACAGCATTGCATCCACTGCCATTCCCTTGCCTTTTCTTCACACTCCTGCATATTCTTTCTTCCCCGATAATAATCCAATTTCTTCTTGAATGTCTTACTTGAACCACCACACTCTGTATCCTAACCAACTGCGTGAAAATGTTTTTCTTCCTGTCATTGTTGATTCTTTTGTCAATTAATTAAGATCAGCGCTTTCTTGATCTTGATATTTCCACCAATTGGAACGATTTTTCCCTATCTACTCTGTCCATTCACGTCATGATGATGAATACCTCTATCAAATCACTTCCCAACCTTTTCTTTTCCATGCAAAGCAGTTTTAACTGCCTGAATCTATCTGCATAACTGATGAATGCGAGGAAATACTTAAGAGGAAAGAAATAAATTGAACTTTTGAGATATGATGTATAAAGCCAACATTTTACTTCAGTTCTTTCTAATGTAGTGTCTTATTTTGTCTCTTGGAACCTAAGTTATTCGTGATAAATTGTTTTCCGGTGTAGTGACTGTTATGTTGGCAGCTACTTTAAACACAGCAGAGTCGCAGGAACAACGGAGAGAATGAGCGTTTTAACAGTTTTGGTAATATTTGCATTGGAAAGAATGTTGGCAAGATAGAAAGGGGATCTATACCTTCTCTTTTTGCTTATTTGGCTAAATGGCCAGTTGGAGGCTTGTTTTTACTCCCCAATCAAGGGAAGGTATTGATGACAGTCAACAATATATGGAGTCATTTCTCTGCCACTGGTGTGGAAGATATGGCTTCCACACAGACAGAAGTATTGACACAATACCACATCTCTGTAATTCAGGGTCTTACTGTAGTATTTCTAAAATTAAAGTTACTGACATTTGAAAGAGTTTGATCATTCTAAATACCTTAGCTATTAATAATTTCTGTGGGCGTTCATATAAAGCATTCTCTTTCAGGGAGTATGGAGCAATTGACGATGTGGACATCGACTTGCACATTGATGTCAGCTTTCTTGATGTGAGTAAACAAAACTGTCATTCATTATATTACAACATGATTCATTAAGCAGGGAATTTGTGTGCAAATAAATTGAATCACATTCCTGATTTTATACTGAAGGGCACGTTATTCATGGCTCATTAAATTCCATTCCCAAGTTCCGAAATTAAAATTGTCTGCACTGTTGTGAAAATGTTCGACATAATGATGCTAACTTGTGAGATGATTGCGTACATGGTTAACTCATCCTAGACATCAGTTGAAAGGTTGCAAAGTGCTGGACGAAGAAGCAGGTGCATGGATGAATTTACCCTTGTCCAAAGTGATCAGCAGATTTCTAATAGTGGTCTCTGTGAATTGATGTTTCTTCTGCTGGGGAAACATGAGAGGAAAAATGGGAAAGTGGTCTGATTTAGGTTCTAATGTTTTACCTAGTGTAATAGGCAGAGCTACGGAGAAATTTCCAGCTTGTAATCTCAACCAGGCAACAATGAGTGGCACACAACCAATGAAAAAGTAGAATAAAATGTAACCCTTGAAGGAAGGAATAATAACACATGTGATATATCATATGGTGAGGTTGTGCCACCATTCATAGAGATGAAGGAATGGCAATTTATAATGGAGTTGTGTGAAGTTAGTCCCCGTTGCCAAAAGATGGAAACTACACATGTTGGTGTGAGCCCCCAAATCTTTTAAGTGAAATATTTTAAGTATTTCTTTTATTCTGTTTATTTAAACAATGGAAAGTTAAATTCTTTAACAACATCATGCCACTTTAAGTATAGATTGCAATTTGCTTGTATCGTTCTTTCTTGTTTCTAATTTAGCTTCCAACTTTACCAAAGATACTCACTCGCATAAGTCTCAGACTTGGCAACAGGTCAGCACTGGGACTTCCTTTCAAGAACTCACTAATTGCTGTAGTCACATCTGGAGGCGTTAATTATGTGTCAACAAAGTGTGAGCCCAGTCCTGCTGTTGGCCAGTTTTTTTGATATACACACTTCCCACAAGAATCACTGAACAATGTGGCAACCTTTATTACGTCTTCCCTAGTTCAGTGGCACAACATCGCAACAGTTCATCCAAGCACTGAATCTGACACCAGGCATATCATACAAATGATGAGAATAAGTTGTGGAAGATTGAAGAGAGACATTTCTCCTATAAAGTAATACAGAAAAATGAATTCCAAGGCTGGAAGTTCATCAATTAATCTACAGGGAAAGATTTTATAATGTTCTAATGTTTTAGATGTCCTAAATGTGGAAATGTATTTTGTTTAAATTCTTTTAATGGAGTGTGAACATCTCTGGCAAGGCCCATCTATAATTGATCTGGAGAAGGTAGAGATGAACTACTTTCTTGAACTTCTCCAGTCCTTGGAATGTGGGGGCACCACCGTGCTGTGCAGAGTAGAGTTATGGAGTTTCAGGTTCATGAACAAATGACAGTGGAGATATAGTGATATAGTTCCAGCTCAGGCTGGTGGTGGGCCTGAGGCAGAACATGATGGTGGTGGGGTCCCCATTGCATCTGTTACCCCTTCAAGGCAGTAGAGATTACAGGCTTGGAACCTGTTCTTGAGGAAGGCTTGGGGAGTTGCTGCAGTGCATCTTCTGTGTACTGCACACAGCCACCACTATGGCATGGTGGAGGATGGAGTAAATAGAGTCATACAGCATGGAACCAGACCCTTCGGTCCAACTAGTCCATGCCAAACATAATCCCAACTAAACTAGTCCCACCAGCCTGCTCCTGGCCCATATCTCTCCAAACTTTTTCTATTCATGTACCTATCCAAATGTCTTTTAAACGTTGTAATTGTACCCGCATCCACCACTTCCTGAGGAGGTTCATTCCACATGTGAACCACCCTCTTTGTAAAAAAAAAATGCCTCTCATGTTGCTTAAGATAGTGATGAGGAGCCGATTAAATGGGCTCCTTTTTCAGGATGGTGTTAATTTTCCCAGTGGGTTGTTGGAGCCACTCTCATCCAGGCAAACAATCATCAAGAAACATCCCGAACTCTAAATGTACACTTGATAGCTGCATTTATGAATTAGCTGCACACAGTATCCAGTTCTTTGACAGTGATTGTGTGCAACTTAAATGCTACATTTAACTGTTAACAATGTAGTATGAAGTTTTTTTCCATAATAAAATTAACAGAAAAGCTGAAATGAGTAGAAAATGGAAATTTCTCATTTCAATACATAAGCCAAACCTTGCATGAAAAACAATAGATTTGCCAACAAGATCCCAAAGCAGCCTTTACTGAGTTTCCTTCTGTCTGGAGCATCTAGTTCCTTGCAGTAAATTGTGACAATGGATGGGAACAATTTAATAGGAGCCAAGCATAATTGAGCTGTTAGTATGACAACTTCAACATTGTCAGGTTTAGCACCCAAATAGATTCACCTGCACATTTGTTATGTTAGAAGATGAATGAAGTGCGCACTTAGTGTGATCATTCATTATACATTGCTGATAGATCTTGTTATTTTTATATTTCTGAATAAATTGTTTTGTTTCTGCTTGCCTGGCTATTTGACAGGAGGAGATTGCTGTTGCTTGGGATGTAATTCGCACAGAACCAGTGATAGTACGTCTGCATTGCTCTCTCACGCAGTATTTAAATGGCCCAGGTTAGTACTATTCTGAATCTTTAGGTTAATACCAATATTTATTCACAATAATGTTTTTGAAATCCAAACATGTTAAATGCATATGGGTGTCAGAAATCCACTTTTGCTCTAAAATCTTTCATTTTGATGTTATTGAAAAATATAACTGACATTGGAGAAGTAACTTTCTCACTTAGCTTTCCTGGTACCTGCCTAAAATATAAATTGAACATTTGGGCAGTCACTATCTATAATTGCAGGCCCCTAAGATCATGACCGATAAACATTAATGGTGGAAGCTGCTCCTCACTAAAAGCCTAAGGCCAGAAAATTACTCTGAAAGGATCTGCTTTAGTTTACCTCAATACCGTAGAAGGTGAGCACTTCATTTGTAGTGGTTTAGGTCTAGGGATTGAGTTTCTCACAGGTATACTACCTGAACTCGGTCATCATAGTGTTGGTGCTACAAAGATGCAAGATGGGGGAAAATTCATTATTTAACTGTATTCCTTTGATTTGTGTCTTTTGGAGTCGTCCAACTTCCTATTCAATGATTTCATCATCCATCCAACTGAAACTGTGTGAGTGGATGATGAGGGTTTTGGGTGGCGGTTTTGGCAGGCAAGCAAAGATGTTTTGGAGTATGCTGACAAGCTATCTAATCTCCCTGTGATCCTGCTATTTAAGGCTAACTTTGAGTACGAACAGAACAATGGATTGGATAGGGACAGTTATGACTTTGAAACAGCAGTAGCAAAATGGAATGGTGAGTCAAGGGGAGAGAGGAACTAGTCCTGACCAGCCTTGCCATGGTTAAGCTCTCATATCACAGTCAGAGAGGATATGAGCTCATTCAGAGCTATTTACACAGGACCTGGTTCAGATCTTTGGTGGGCAGCCACTCCTTTCCCTTGTAGATCTTCTCTTGTCCTGTGTTGTACTAAATATGGGAGATTGGACCAGGTTTTCAGCTAAACCCAGCTAACCAATGAAATACTAAGCTGTTCTGTTATACAATATAAACTGTTTGGTCACCTCTCATTTGTTAAGTGACAATCGGTGTCCTTGTTGAACACACATCCATTGAAACAATGGGAGAATCTGACATTTGTCCCTCAATGATTTTTTTTGTGGTTCATGCACTGATGTATACCTGACAGAAAATAGGGGAGAAAAATATTGCAGGCAGTGTAAACTATTTAGATACTGCTGTCATATTCTGATCCTGGTAATAAAAATGGTACGAGCTTGTTTACCTTGTATTTCATAGTTGGGCAATTTGAGATTCGATTTGATTCTCTTTTTTTTTAACTATACAGTCAGCCAAACAAGCCAGTAATGACGGGGTGGGAGGGTGTGCTGAGAGGAGGATACAAGAATGCTTCGTTGTGATTTGAACAAGTTGAGTGAGTGGGCAAATGTATGGCAGGTCCTTTATTCATTTATTCATTCACAGGATGAGGGTGTTACTGGCTAGGCAAGCATTTATTGCCCAGAGGGCAATTTAAGAGTCAACCACATTGCAGTGGGTCTGGAGTCACTTGTAGGCCAGACCAGGTAAGGATGGCAGTTTCCTTCCCTAAAGGACGTTAGTGAACCAGACTTTTTTTTTCCGACAATCGGCAATGGGTTCGTGGTCATCATTAGACACTTAATTCCAGAGTCCACCACCATGGTGGGATTTGAACCCAGGTCCACAGGACAATACCTGGGTCTCTGGATTAACAGTCCAGCCATAATACCACTAGGCCATTGCCTCCCCATGAAGATGAAGTACAATGTGGATAAATGTGATTTTTGGTAGGAAAAACAGGAAGGCAGAACACTGAATGGTGATAGATCAGGAAAGGAATAGGTGCAACATGACCCTGGGTCTCTTTGTACACCAGTCACTGAAGTTAAGCATGCAAGTATAGCTGACGATGAAGAAGGCAAATAGTGTGTTGGCTTTCATAGCGAGGGGATTTGAGTACAGGAGCAGGAATGTCTTGCTGCAATTGTACAGGGAGTAGGTAGCCCACAGCTGGAGTATTGGGCTCCTTACCTGAGGAAAGATGTTCCAGCTAAGGTAAAGGTAAAGTTGCCATAGTCCCACCAGAACATAGGGCTGCACTCTCAGGAGGGAGAGCGATGACTAGTGGTGGTATAAACTGAGGGTCACCACAGCTCAGGTGAGGGGAGAGATTGAGAAGGACAGATCTTCATGGTAACCATGGCATCTTGCTATGGAGGGAGTGCAGCAAAGGTTGACCAGACTGATTCCTGGGATGGCAGGACTGACACATGAAGAGAGATTGGATTAGTTAGAATTATGTTTGTTGGAGTTTAGATGAATGAGGGGAATCTCATAGAAACCAATAAAACTCTAACAGGACTATACTGGGTAAACAGGATGTATGTTGTCTGTGATCGGTGAGTCCAGAACTAGGGGTCACAGTTTAAAGATATGGGCTCGTCCATTTAAAACTAAGATACAGAGAACTTTCATCACCCAGAGAATGGCAGTGTGTGGAAATCTCTGTCATAGAAAGTGGTTAAGGTAAAAACATTGCATGTTTACAAGAGGTAGTTGGATATAATTCTTAGGGTTAAAAGGATCAACAGTATGGGAGAAAGTGGGAACACTGAATTGGATGATCATCCAAGATTACATTGAATGACACAGCAAGCTCGAAGGGCTGAACAGCCGACTCCTGATCCTATTTTCTCTGTTTCAATGGACTTTTTTGCTTTGCTAGGTCTCCTTGATGCCACATAAATAAAAAGTGAAAGAACTACGAATGCTGTAAATCAGGAATAAAAGCAGAAGTTGCTGGAAAAGCTCAGCAGGTTGACAGCATCTGTGAAGAAAAAATTAGAGTTAATGTTTCAGGTCTGGTGACCCTTCCTCAACTGGGTCCAACCCATCTCCCACACTTCTGCCCTTACCCTCTCTTTTCCCACCCACAACACTTCACCTACACATTCGCTGCTCACAATATAGTCTCCTCTACATTGAGGAAATGAAGAGAGATTGGGTGACTGCTTCACCGAACATCTACGTTCTGCTCGCAAAAAAGACCCTGAACTACCTGTTGCCTGCCACTTTAACCCAATTCCCTGTTCCCTGGCTCACATCTGTGTCTCTGGCTTGCTGCAGTGCTCCAGCGAAGCTCAACGCAAGCTGGAGGAACAACATCTCATTTTCCACTTGGGGACCCTGCAGCCATCCGGACTCAATATTGAGTTCAATAATTTTAGGGCTTAAACGCTGCCATATCCTAGCCCCCTACCTCTCACACCAGACCTTGTTATCACACAACCTGCCATTACACACTACCTGTTGTTAGTCACTAACAGTCCCTATTAACAGCAATTCACTCTCCCAGCCAGATCGTTATCAACTCCTTTGTCTATCCAACTGCTCTTCTGTCTCTCTCCAGGCTCTATCTTCTTTATAAAAAAGAGTTCTGAGGAAGGGTCATTGGACCCGAAACGTTAACTCTGATTTTTTTTCTTCACAGATGCTGCCAGACCTGCTGAGCTTTTCCAGCAACTTCTGTTTTTTTTCTTCTCCTTGATGCCACACTTTGTTGAATGCAGCCTCGATATCAAGGGCTGTCACTTTCATCTCACTCCTGGAATTCAGCTCTTCTGTCCATGTTTGAACGAAGGCTGTAATGAGGTCAGGAGCTGAGTGGCCCTGGCGGAACCCAAACTGGGCGTCACTGAGCAGGTGCTGCTTGATAGCACTGTTGATGACACCTTCCATCACTTTACTGATGATCGAGAGGAGACTGATGGGGCAGTAATCGGTCCAGTTAGTTTCGTCTGACTTTTTATGTGCAGGACACACCTTGGGAACTTTCTACTTTATCAGGCAGCTGCATTAGCTTGGCTTGGAAAATGGTAAGTTCTGGATCACAAATATTCAGTACTAAAGTTGGAATGTTGTCAGGGCTCATAGCCTTTTAGAGCGTCCAGAGCCTTCAACCATTTCTTGATATTATGTGAAGTGAATCAAGTTAGCTGAAGATTGGCATCTGTGATGCCTGCAGCCTCTAGTGAAGATGAAGATGGATCATCCACTTGGCACTTCTGGCTGAAGTTTGTTGCTTCAGTCAATTGCACTAATGTTCTAGGCTTACCCATCATTGAGGATGGGGAGAGATAGTAGGAACTGCAGATGCTGGAAAATCTGAGATCACAAGGTGTAGAGCTGGATGAACACAGCAGTCCAAGCAGCATCATAGGAGCAGGAAGGCTGACGTTTCGGGCCTAGACCTTTCATCAGAAATTGGGGATATTTGTGGAGCCTCCTCCTCCAGTGAGTTGTTTAATAGTCCACCACCATTCAATACTGGATGTGGTAGGACTGCAGAGCTTAAATCTGATCCATTCATTGTGGAATTGCTTAGCCCTGTCTATCACATAGTGCTTACACTGTTTGGTATGCAAGTAGTCCTGTGCTTTAAGCTTCATTGATCACAGAAGATCATAGAGTCCCTACAGTGTGGAAACAGGCCCTTCAGCCCAACAAGTTAATACCGACCCTCAGAGCATCCCACCTAGACCTATCCCCCTATCACCCACTGAACACTATGGGGCAATTTAACATGACCAATCCACCTAGCCTGCACATCTTTGGACTGTGGGAGGAAACCCACGCAGACACAGGGAGAATATGCAAACTTCACACGCAGTTGCCGGAGGATGGAATTGAACCCGGGTCGCTGGCGCTGTGAGGCAGCAGTGCTAACCACTGAGCCACCGTGCCATCCTCGTCAGGTTAATATCTCACTCTTAGGTATGCCTAGTGTTACACCTGCCATGGCTGCTTGCACTTTTTATTTAACCACAGTTGATTCCCTTGCTTAATATCAATTATATACCCAGCTGCTTTGGGCTGTCACACAGAACATAGAACAGTACAGCACAGTACAGGCCCTTCGGCCCACGATGTTGTGCTGAACTTTTACCCTAAAACTAAGGTCTATCTAACCTCCACTCCTACCTTACACTATTATCCATATGCCTATCTAATAGCCGCTTAAATGCCCCTAATGAGGCCGACTCCACTACCCTCTCTGGCAATGCATTCCACGCCCCAACCCCTCTCTGAGTAAAGAACCTGCCTCTGACGTCTCCCCTATATCTACCCCCGCTCACTTTAAAACTATGCCCCCACGTAATAGCTACCTCCACCCAAGGAAAAAGTCTCTGGCTGTCCACTCTATCTATACCTCTGATCATTTTGTACACCTCTATCAAGTCGCCTCTCATCCTTCGTCATTCTCAAGAGAAAAGCCCTAGCTCTGTCACCCTTTCCTCTTAAGACCTTCCCTCCATTCCAGGCAACATCCTGGTAGATCTCCTCTGCACCTTTTCCAACGCATCGACATCTTTCCTGTAATGAGGCGACCAGAACTGGACACAGTACTCCAGATGTGGCCGAACCAGGGTTTTGTACAGCTGGAGCATAACTTCACGGCTCTTGAACTCAATTCCTCTATTAATGAAAGCTAACACACCATACGCCTTCTTAACACCTCTATCCACCCGGGTGGCAGCTTTCAGGGAACTGTGGACATGAACCCCGAGATCCCTCTGCCCCTCCACACTGCCAAGAATCTTTCCGTTAACCCTGTATTCTACTTTCAAGTTTGTCCTTCCAAAATGAATCACCTCACATTTTTCAGGGTTAAACTCCATCTGCCACTTCTCAGCCCAGCTCTGCATCCTATCAATATCCCTTTGTAACTGAGAACAGCCCTCCGCACTATCCACAACTCGACCCACCTTCGTATCATCTGCGAACTTACTGATCCACCTTTCCACTCCTAGATCCAAATCATTTACAAAAATCACAAATAGAAGAGGACCCAGAACAGATCCTTGTGGTACACCACTCGTAACTGAGCACCATGTTGAATATTTTCCGTCCACTACCACCCTTTTGACTTCTAAGGTTCAGCCAATTCTGAATCCAATCTGCCACATTTCTCCCTATCCCATGCCTCCTTACTTTCTGCATGAGCCTACCATGGGGAACTTTATCAAACGCCTTACTTAAATCCATGTATACCACATCCACTGCTCTACCTTCATCCACATGTTTGGTCACCTCTTCAAAGAATTCCATAAGATTTGTGAGGCATGGTCTACCCCTCACAAATCCACGCTGACTACCACGAATCAAACTGTGCCTATCCAAGTGATCATAAATCCTATCTCTCAGAGCCCTTTCCAATAATTTGCCCACCACTGATGTAAGACTAACTGGCCTGTAATTTCCAGGGTTATCCCTATTCCCTTTTTTGAACACGGGAATGACATTTGCCTCTCTCCATTCTTCCGGCACTGTACCCATGGACAGTGAGGACGAAAAGATCGTCGCCAAAGGCCCTGCGATCTCTTCCCTCCCTTCCCATGGAATCCTTGGATAAATCCCGTCAGGCCCGGGGTTCTTCTCTATCTTCAAGTTCCTCAAAATTCCTAGTACATCTTCCTTACTAACATCCACCTCCTCTAGCCTACCAGACTGTTTCACACTGTCCTCCCCTACAACTAAGTCCTTCTCAGTTGTGAATACCAAAGAAACGTATTCATTAAGGACCTTTCCTATCTCTTTAGGCACCGTACACAAATTCCCGTTACAATCCTTGATCAGCCCTACCCTTTCTCTGGTCATTCTCTTATTCCTCACATACGTGTAAAAAGACTTGGGGTTTTCCTTGATCCTATCTGCCAAGATTTTCTCATGTCCCCTTATAGCTCTCCTAAGCCCTTTCTTCAGCTCCTTCCTGTCTAACTTGTATCCCTCTAGAGCCTTTTCCAGTCTTTGTTTCCTCAACCTTATATAAGCATCCATCTTCCTCTTAACCAGTCGTTCGACCTCTCTTGAGAACCAAGGCTCCCTCACTCGACCGCTTCTTCCCTGCCTGCTAGGGACAAACAGATCGAGCACACACAGTATGCATTCCTTAAACAATCTCCACATTTCAATAGTGCTCTTCCCTGACAGCGTCTGTTCCCATTTTATGTTACCCAGTTCTTGCCTAACAGAATTATAATTACCCTTCCCCCAATTATAAACCTTACCCTGCTGTACGTAACTATCCTTTTCCATGACTATGCGAGGAGTCAGGGAAAATGAGTGAGATTCTTAATGAGTACTTTGTGTTAGTATTCACTGAGGAGAGGGAAATGATGGATGTTGAGGTGAGGGATAGATGTTTGATTACTCTAGTTCAAGTCGGCATAAGGAGGGGGTAAGTGTTGGGTATTCTAAAAGGCATTAGGGTGGACAGGTCCCCAGGTCCGGATGAGATCTATCCCAGGTTACTGAGGGAAGTGAGAGAGGAAATAGCTGGGGCCTTAACAGATATCTTTGCAGCATCCTTGAGCACGGGTGAGGTCCCGGAGGACTGGAAAATTGCTAATGTTGTCCCCTTGTTTAAGAAGGGTAGCAAGGATAATCCAGGTAATTATAGACCGGTGAGCCTGACGTCAGTGGTGGGGAAGATACTAAGGGATAGGTTCTATTTACATTTGGAAGAAAATGGGCTTATTAGTGATAGGCAGCATGGTTTTGTGCAGGGAAGGTCATGTCTTACCAACTTGATAGAATTCTTTGAGGAAGTGACGAAGTTGATAGATGAGGGAATGGCTGTAGATGTCATATAAATGGACTTCAGTAAGGCATTTGATAAGGTTCCCCATGGTAGGCTGATGGAGAAAGTGAAGTCGCATGGGGTCCAGGGTGTACTAGCTAGATGGATAGGGAACTGGCTGGGCAACAGGAAACAGAGAGTTGTAGTGGAAGGGAATTTCTCAAAATGGAGAACTGTGACCAGTGGTGTTCCACAGGGATCCGTGTTGGGACCACTGTTGTTTGTGATATACATAAATGATCTGAAGGAAGGTATAGATGGTCTGATTAGCAAGTTTGCAGATGACACTAAAATTGGTGAAGTAGCAGATAGTGAAGGGGACCGTTGGAGAATGCAGCAGAATATAGATAGATTGGAGAGTTGGGCAGAGAAATGGCAGATGGAGTTCAATCCAGGCAAATGCGAGGTGATGCATTTTGGAAGATCCAATTCAAGAGCGAACTATATGGTAAATGGAAAAGCCCTGGGGAAAATTGATGCACAGAGAGATTTCGGTGTTCAAGTCCGTTGTACCCTGAAGGTGGCAACGCAGGTGGATAGAGTGGTCAAGGAGGCATACGGCATGCTTTCATTCATCGGACGGGGTATTGAGTACAAGAGTTGGCAGGTCATGTTGCAGTTGTATAGGACTTTAGTTCGACTACATTTGGAATACTGTGTACAGTTCTGGTCACCACATTACCAAAAGGATGTGGATGCTTTGGAGAGGGTGCAGAGGAGGTTCACCAGGATGTTGCCTGGTATGGCGGGCGCTAGCTATGAAGTAAGGTTGAGTAGATTAGGATTATTTACATTAAAAAGACGGAGGTTGAGGGCGGACCTGATTGAGGTCTACAAAATCATGAGAGGTATAGACAGGGTGGATAGCAAGAAGCATTTTCCCAGAGTGGGGGACTCAATTACTAGGGGTCACGATTTCAAGGTGAGCGGGGGAAAGTTTAAGGGAGATATGCGTGGAAAGCTCTTTATGCAGACGGTGGTGGGTGCCTGGAACGCGTTGCCAGCGGAGGTGGTAGAGGCAGGCACGATAGCGTCATTTAAGATGTATCTAGACAGATATATGAATGGGCAGGGAGCAGAGGGTTACGGATCCTTGGAAAATAGATGACAGGTTTAGATTGAGGATCTGAATCGGTGCAGGCTTAGAGGGCCGAAGGGCCTGTTCCTGTGCTGTAATTTCTTTGTTCTTTGTACTATTGTAAAAGTAACAGAGTTATGATCACTACCGCCAAAATGCTCTCCTACCAACAGGTCTAACACTTGGCCCGGTTCATTGCCAAGCACCAAATCCAAAGTGGCCTCTCCTCGTGTTGGTCTATCTACATACTGTATCAGGAATCCTTCCTGAAAGCACTGGACAAAATCCGCTCCATCTAAACTATTACAACTAAAACATTTCCAATGAATATTTGGAAAATTGAAGTCACCCATGACGACTTCTGCACCTTTCCAGTATCTGCCTCCCAATCCGCTCCTCCACTTCTCTGCAACTATTAGAGGGTCTATAAAAACCCCCAACAAAGTGACTGCTTCTTTCTTGTTCAATGTACAAATTTACAAATTCAAATCTGTTACCAAAACACACATTCCTTACATTCAATGTGTTTTGTTTTAATGAAAGTGCAGTTCTGATCATAATTGTACATCCATGTAAGATCAGTGTATCATTTTCCAAAGGTGTTTGTTATTGTCCACACAACCGATTTTGGGAGGAAAATTATAGGTCATGGAACTGAACGGCCAGTAGCAATATGGATACAAGACTGGCTGAGAGATAGGATACAGAGAGTAAAGGTTAATTACAATATTCTGGGCTGGAAGCAGGCTTGTGCTGGATCTCCCCAGGGGTTGCTATTGGGACCCTTGCTTTTTCTGACAGATATAAACGATCGAGATATTGGGATGCAGGGGGCAATTTCAAAGTTTAAGGATGTTGTACAGCTCAGGAGAATGGTAAACTCTAAGGAAGACTAGAGGGATTACAACTTGTTTTTGACTGGTGCAGACTTGATGGATCTTTATTGGTGCTACACTCTTGTATATATGCCAGGACAGGAGGTTGCAGATTGTGTTCAATTCTGCTGCTGCTGACCCACAGTGCTTCATGCATGTCCAGTCTTGAGTTGGTTGATCTGTTTGAATTCACTTCCATCTGGCACAATGTGGAGTGTATCCACAATGTGAAAGCGGGGTTTGTCTCCACACGGGATGTGCTGTGGTCACTCCTACCGGTACTATCATGGACTAAAGCATCTGCAATAGCTGCAGGTGAGAATGGGACTACGTATGTTTTACACCACTTGTTGATTTTGGTTTGATTTATTGTAGCCACATGTACCTAGGTACAGTGAAAAGCTTTACTTTGTGAGCAGTACAAGCAGATCTTAGCAAACAAGGACATACAGATCATAGGGCGCTTAGACAGAGCGAGGCATATTAGTTACGGCTGCGTAAGAAGTGCACGAACCAAGATCAACATTATTTGAAGTTAGAGAGGTCCATTCAGCAATCTAATAACAGCAGGGGAAAAAAAAACAGAAGTTGCTGGGAATAACAGGTCTGGCAGCATCTGTGAAGAAAAAATCAGAGTTGACGTTTTAGGTCCGGTGACCCTTCCTCAGAACTTAACAGCAGGGAAGAAGCTGTTCTTGAACCTGTTAGTGCGTGTGTTCAAGCTTCTGTACTTCTGCCTGACCGAAGAGGTTAAGAGAGATCTCTGCCACAAGCCACAGACCCAGTCTAGCAGCTTTGTCCTATTGGACTGGACCAGCTCAGTCAGTAGTGGCCAGGACATGCTTCATGATGGACATTGAAATCCTCTACACAGAATACATTCTGTGCCCTTGCCACCCTCGGTTCCTCCTCCAAATGGCATTTGACATGGAGGATGACTGATTCATCAACTGAGGGGTGGCAGTATATGATAACCAGCAGGAGGTTTTCTTGCCTACGTTTGACCTGGTGCTATGAGACTTCGTGCGGTCTGGAATCACTTAAGGACTTGTGTTGTGCTGTCACCTTTGTCGGCTCTGAACTGGTTGTGGGACAGGACGTTCTCAGGGACGTGGATTATTTTGGCTGCGCCATATTCTGCAAGTACAATCCCATGATAATGTTAAGCAATTGACTAGTCTGTGAGACAGCTATCCCAAATTTGGCACGAGCTTTCAATTGGTGGCAAAAAGGACTTTGCAGGATTGACTGGCCTGTGTTTACCTTTGTCATTTTCAGTGCCTATATTAGTGCCAGGTGATACATTGACTTAATTTTTTTTTGCAGTTTTTAGTGGTTTGATACAACTGAGAGGGCAGTAAAGAGTTAACCATACTGCTGTGGGTCCAGGTAAGGACAGTAGATTTCCTTCCCTGAAGGGCATTAAAGACCAGATGTCTTTCCTTGTTGCAGTAATCATCATGAGAATTGTACCCATATTTTGTTTTGAATTCAAATTCAAATTTGAACCCTGGTCCCCAGTCCATTACCTTGGTGCCCATATTAGTACTCCAGCAACAATAACACCACATATTCACCTCCCCCAAGACTGATCTTCTTTTGCTTCTATTTTGTTTGTACTTATGTTTGTAATGAAGCAAGTGTGTGTTTATAACAATGCCTGTTAGCTCCGTTGTCACCATTACCAAGACTGGCTTTCAGTTGCAGACTTTATTACAGGACTTCCCAAAGTCGGGGTCAGAAATTCAAGTGGTCCAAGGCAGCAGTAGCAAATCCCAACTCTCCTGCTCTCCTGTCTTCTCTACTATCCTCGCCACTACTCAATAAGGGATCATGACAAGTTCCAAATGTCAAAATGGGGCCAGAGTGGTGAAGAGAATGAGAAGTACTACTTTAATTAATCAAATGTAATTGCCATGGTAGAATTTGAGCACTTGTTCCCAGAGCACTTATCTGGCATTTCCAGATTACAAGTCCAGTGACCACGGTGCCATCCACTTTCCCAGGAGTTGCTGAGCTGCAACAGTGCATTTTCTAGACGATACACACTGAACCCACTGTGTGTCAGCAGTGGGGGGAATAAACATAGGGGGTTCTGATCAAGCAGACTACTCCATCTTGGATGCTGTGAAAATTAGCGTTTTTAACTTGATTGTGTGCCTACAAAACTTGTAACCGCACACATCTTCTTTACCATATGGTTTTAACAAGGTCTTAACAAATGCCGCTCTTTTTCTTCTTAGCTTTCCAAATTGTCATTTGGTAGTGCCAAAATTGAGCTTTTCTGAAATAAGACTCATTTTGTTGAAGTTTCCCTCTTGCGCTCATCAGGGCAATTCATAAGAAATACCAGTCTAAAGGGAAAACAACTTACAAGCTGTATGAGCGGACAGTGTTTTACTGGCAAGTAGATTCTAATTGGTAGAGGTATTGTGTGTACAATTCACTGGTTAATGACAACTGATTGTTAACAGCCAAGCTTTGTTTAAACGTTGTAGCCTATGTGCTAATATACACCGCTTCCAGTATGCCCAAGTGCACTGCAATGCAAATCAAACTGACAATCCTAAACTGGTTTTTCAGTGTAATTCTTTGCGCACTCAGAATTATTTAGTCAATATTGCCCTTTTGTGGAACCACATCTACCATTGGACACTGTTGAGAGTTTTACCAATCTTCATTAATGTTTAAAAATCTGAAACTATAAAGTTATTTGCAACCTAACATGGACAAATAGTACATTTGTGTTTTCTTTTGTGTTGGAAGTGATTGGGTTTTTTTCATTAACACAATGAAAATATTATCCCATGTTTCTCACTGTTGTATAGTCCTCCATAGAAGTAAAGGGTTTTTTTTTCAGAGAGGGGAAAGGGAATAGTGGAGAAGGATATGTATAAGAAATACATCATGTCATATGTTTTCAAGAAAAAAAGTGCAGTATCCTTTTTGCCATTTTGTACATCATTCAAGTTGAGTTTTATTTGAGAATGAGTTTTCACTGACCTGTGAGCTCTGAAAGAATGATCATAGCTTTATTCTGTTGTGTGTCAAGCGCAATGTCCCACTGCTGTTTATCTAGGACCATTTCCATTTAAAGTACTGTATTTAATGAATCTATTCCCACAGTTCTTAACTTACTGTAATTGGAGCTGTGACACAGTGATCATTCATTCCCAGCCAGTAGGCAATTACACCAGTCAGGGTACATAAATAAGTTACAGAAAGACAAGGCACCTATAGTCTTTGAAACCAGTATTTCTAGCACATGAAAGACTATTGTGCTTTTATGCATTTTCTAACAGTTTCTTATGACTCTCTCCTATCATTTTGCAGTTCCAACAGTTGATGTTTTCCAGACATCAACAAAGGATCGATTCGGACTGGGACATCAGTTGAAAAAGTAAGACATTTTAGAGAGCAGTGATACCAGCATTTCCATAGCATATTGCACTGTCTGATTCACTGCCTTTCAAAATGAGATGTTAAACCAAGGTCCTATGGCATCATTTCGAAAAAGAGCAAAGCAGTTCCTTTTAGAGTTCTGGTCAATATTTATCCTTCAATCAACATCAGTGAGGCAGATTATTTGGTCATTATTACATTGCTGTTTATGGTTCCATACTATTTGCTGATTGACTAAAGCAATATTTATAGGTTAAAAAGTGCATAATTGACTGCAGTGCACTCGAGACATCCTGAAGTCATGAAAAATGTCACATAAATGTAATTTGTCATTATTGAAAGGTGTTATTTTAATGCAAGTTGTTGTTGGAACGTGTTGTATAAAAACAAATTATTGTTGTTGCTCTGAGATTAATGAGGCAGAAAGCATTATCAGACACTGGTAGTACTGAATTCCAGATGTACCCTGTCTGGCTATAATTAGCAGTTTTTAAATCTATCTATATTGACAGTGTGCATCTGTCAGAGCCATTGGAGAAGATCTGCAGTTCAATGTATGAGTTACAGTTGCAAAACTGTTACAACTGTCACTCCAGAATTTACCCTGCTATGGGCATTTGAGTGATTCCCTAATACTGGCAGTTTTACATAATGTAGAACCGCAAGCAAGATCTCAACTAGCTGAATGCCCATTGGTCGACATGTCCTATAGTACAATTTATTTGTCAAGAGAGACAGTGTTTTCGCTTTGGTCATTCAACACAAATAAGAATACCTGTTCAGTAGCTGATTTTTGAGCTGAGATGAGAATCTGTGGAATGGGAATTTGAATGAATGTGTCCAGATTTCTGGTGAAGCAGTTCACAAGTCTCTGTGAGTGGTGCACATTAGGAGTGAGCCAGCTGAGGCAGAAACTTGGATAAAAGTAAGTTTAAGTAAGCAGATAGAATTACTTACAGTGGATGAATGGATGTGGATACGTGATATTTTAGCTGGGCTATACACACAAATAAATTGCCAAGTTGGAGCATGAATAATGCTTTAATGAGCTGGAACTGAATTGTAGTTCTGAAACTAGAGAGACTAACACATATTTCATTTCCACAACAAATTTGACATTTCCAGTTTATTACTCCTACAGAATAATGCAGACTTTTGTTACACATCAGTGGAAGCAGAACAGCAAAGAGAAGCTCAACTGTCCCCATGGTAAAAAGATTAGTGAGAAGAAAGTGAAATCTCCTCTACACATTTTTTCATCATTGCGCAGGTAATGTGGCAAATTTGAGGAAAGTTCAACTTCACTGATATTAAATGTGCTTTGAGGCCGGACATTGATGTGTCACTTTCTAATCACAAATGTAAAAGTATTGTTGGAAGCTTGAGACAACCAAGTATGGAACTCAAGGCAAGTGCAAACAATCAACATTTCTTGCCTATCAGCCATATATCCAAGTATGATAGAGCAACATTTTGCTAAGGCTTTCTTTGATCAGGTCTCAGTCCCTTGGTATCTGACAGTGTGATGTAGTTCGCAAGGCATGTTCTTGCTTAATTAGAACATTTGTACAGTGAACCCTTTACTCTTTATAATTTAGTGCCCACTCTGTCACTAGGTGATAGCCTCACAAAGCACATTTAAATATCCGTAACCATACCATTATTTATATTAATGATCATAGATACATAAAAAATTACAGCACAGGAGGAAGCTATTAATAGTCATACAGCCTCTCCATGTTGTTTGACTCTTTGGCCCATCAAGTCTGTCCTGGCTTATGTACAGTAATCCCATTTTCCAGCACCTGACCCATAGCTTTGAATGTTATGACATTTCAGCAGCTCATCCATGTACTTGTTGCAAGTTTGTGAAATATCCCACTTCTATTACCAACCCAGGCAACGCATTCCAGATTCCCAGGACCCTCTGTGTGCAAAATTTCAACCCATTATGTCTTTGCTAACTAGAAAAGAACTCCCCAGTCTCATCCTGTTTTTCCAGCTTTTGGTCCATAAACCTGTAGGTTACAAGATCTCAGGCTGTATGTGGTGTGAGGGATGCAGGGAGAACGAATGAAAACCCTGAGTCACCTCTACAACGAGCACCCAATGCTATTTAAACGCAATCAGGCACTTAAGTGGGAAGTGACAGGTTCCCCAAAGAATTAAGTCCCAGTTGGCGGGAAATCCTGAAGTGATGGCTACTGCCTCTGATGTACTGAGGCCTTCAACAGCAATCGCCTCTGAATCCCTGAAGAGAAGTGAGTGAGGCAGGTTGGGAGACATTGGGTGTGGGGTTGCCGGTGATGGATGGGAGAGCGGTCAAGTGCAAAGGCAGTGGGCTGTCTCTTACAGACCACCCTTTCCTGTTGCAGGGTCTCTCAATCAGAGAACTACATGTGCTTTTAAATCTGATAGGTGTATTTTTGCCACCAGCAACTTTCCAGGCAGTGTGCTCCGGACTCTCACCACCCTCTAGATGTAAAATTAATAAATCAATTCCCTCTTATTCTCCCAACTATTTTAAGTTCTGCTTAATGACCTCTCTTATAAGGAAAATTTTCACTCTATCTGGGAACCTCATAGGGCAGAGTGTTATCAGGCTCTGAGTGACATGGGCTATGATAAAATCAATGGTAGAATTGAACGAGAAAGGCAATAAATGCTGGTCTAGCCAGTGATGCCCACAACCAAGTGTGAATAAAAATAACTGTTGTTTAGGGGATCTCTCTCAGGGCTTTAACATTCTTCCTTAAATAAGGTGTCCAGAACTAAACACCATACTCTAAATATGCTCTGACCAATGATTTGTAGAGGTGTAGCATCACTTCCTTGCTTTTGTACTCTACGCCTCTATTTATAAATCCAAGGATCCTATAAACCTTTTTAACAACTGTTCCAACTTGCCTGCCCACCTTTAGAGAATCATGCATGTGAGCCTCTAGGTCCCTCTGCTCATGTACTCCCCTTTAAATTTGTACCATTGAAACTGTATTGTCTATCTGTGTTTCTTCCACCAAAATGCATTACCTCACATTTCTCTTCATTGAAATTCATCTAGCATTGTTCCAACTAATCAATGTCTCCTCTGAAGTTGCTCAGTATCATCCTCACATTCACTATTCTCTCTAGCTTAGTATCATTTTCAAATTTAGAGACTCTGCCTTCAACAATCATCTCCAAATTGTTTATAACTCGGGAAAAGCAAGAGTCCCAACACTAATCCCTGAGAAAGGCCACTTTCAACTCTCTTCAATCTGAGAAATGCCCAACTATACCAATTCCCTGTTTCCGATCCTTTAGCAAACTTAGAATCAATAGTGCCAAGGACCCATCAATCGCAAACATTCCTGATTTGCCAGTCAACCTGCCATGTGATACCATATTAAATGTTTTCTAAAAGTCCAAATATACAACTATCCTCATCTACTGCATGTCAACTCATCAAAGAACTCAATTAAATTTGTCAGACATGACCTGCCCTTGGCAAAGCCATGTTGACTGTCTAGTATTAACTTATTTTTCTCTGTGTATATTTATCTTATCCTGTATGTACTCTCCATCAGTTTTCCCACTTGCTGATAGGTCTATAATTTCCTGATTTATCCTTTGACCCTTTCTTAAACAATGGTGTCACATTTGCAGCCCTCAAGTTCCCCAGCACTAATCCTTTGTTCAGAGAATCCCGGAAAATTTCTATCAATGGCTACACGATTTGTTCCCTTACCTCTCTCAGCAACCTAGGATGTATTCCATCCAGGCCTACCTACCTGAAGTACTGCCAGCCTTTTTAGCACCTCTTCTTTATTTATCACCTGCACTGCTCAACACCCATGTTTTCAACTAGGCCATTGGCACCATCTTCTACTTTTGGTAATGACAGAAACAAAATATTAATTTAGTACCTTTGCCATGTCCTTTGCTTCAGTGAGCATCACACCCTGCTTGCAGAGTTGAGAAGGACATTAACTTTCTTCCAACAGCTGTCTGGAGGAATGCCGTGCCTAAGGCTGCTCTAACTTGCGTGGCAACCTCGGGTGAGGCAGGCATGGTCTGGTGATGTGGCCTCCATGGCCGATCCTGGAGCAAGAGGAAGTCACATCAGTCCAGCAGGTGCTCCAGGACAATGCCAATAAAGTAGGGAGCCAGTACCCCGTGTCTGCCATTTCTGAGACAAATATTAGGAACAGTGCAGGCTGGCTCCAGACTAACAGGGCTTGCCCAGGTGCTCCACAGGCTTTTGAAAATGGTGCCAGAAATGATGCCATTCAATTGCAGGATCTCTGGTGAGTGTTAAGTTGCTCTGGGAACAGTGTGTAGTAAGATTAGGCAGACATTGGACATATGCTTGCCTTAAGGGCTGAAATGCCAATTAAACTTAAGATACAGCAAGAGAACCTGCTTAGTCTTGTAGCAAGAATGACTGGTCTAAACTCAGTGTAACTTGCATTTAGCCAAAAAAAAAGCCACGTAATTCAACCCATAGTTTTATCTTAGTCTCCTCTGTTCCAAACACAACGACCCAGTTTATCCAAACTTTCCTCATTGGCAAAATTCTCTACGCTTGTTAACAACCATAGTCATTGAGTCATCGAATTCCACAGCTCAGAAAAAAAAGGCCTTTTGGCCCATTAAGCCTGTGCTGGTCAAAGACAAGCACCCAATATCCCAATTCCATTTTCCAGCTCTTAGCCTGTAGCCTCGTATGCCTTGGCATCATAGGTGCACATCAAAATATTTCTTAAATGTTACAACGGACTCTCCCACCCCATTCCTCTAACCCTGCATTTCCCATGGCTGATCCACCTTGTCTGCAAATTCGTGGACTCTATGTGCGATTTAGCATGGCCAATCCGACCAACCTGCACATCTTTGGACTATGGCAGGAAACCAGAGCACCAGAGGAAACCCACGCAGACACAAGGAGAGTGTGCAAACTCCACACAGTTTTCTGAGAGTGGAATCAAACCCAGCTAACCACTGAGTCACCGTGCTCTCCACCCAGGCAACATCCTGGTAAATCTCCTTTGCATCCTCTCCAGCACATTCACATCCCTCCTATAATGTGGATTCCAGAAATGCACACAGTTGTAACTACACTCTTCCTGTCACGTGATGATCAGAACTGTATGCTGCATCTTAGCTATGGCTAAATTAGCACTTTAAAGAGTTTCAGCATAACTTCTATGTCTCAGTTAAATTTATCTATTATCATTTTTACAGAATGTGGGAATCTTTGACAATGCCTATTCCTACATTGCCTTGGACAAATAGTGATGCATCATTTTATTTGCACTGTAGTAACCAGAGTTTTGGAGGTTCACCCTCAGTGTGATGCTGGGTGGTCTATCTGATTTTCGTCTTATTAGATATTTTCAGAACAGTTTGATACAGCTGAGTGGCTTGTTAGATCATTTGAGAGCATTGGCACATTGCTATAGGTTTGAAGTCACATGTAGGCCAGATTAGGTAAGGCTAACATATTCCCTTCCAAAAAAAGGACATCATGGTTTTATGACAATCTTCTAGTTTCATGACACCATTGCTTAATACAAATATTTTTATTCCAGATTTCTCTCTTTAACTAAATTTAAATTGCCTGGCTGCCTTGATAATATTTGAATTCACATCCCCAGATCAATAGACCATGCCCCTGGATTGCTAGTGCAGAAACATAACCACTGTGCTACTATTCCACAATAAAGATAAGTATGCCAAATCCAGTTTTTAATTACCTAGCTACCTGTCCTGTTAGCTTCGGGAATAAAATGACATGCACTCAAAGGCTCAGCTATACGTCTAGATTTATCACTGTCCAACCATTGTATTGCCTTGCCTTGTTTAGCCTCCAAAAAAGGCATGACCTAGCACTTCCCCAGATCAAATTCC
Source organism: Rhincodon typus (assembly GCF_021869965.1). Classification (NCBI taxonomy): domain Eukaryota; kingdom Metazoa; phylum Chordata; class Chondrichthyes; order Orectolobiformes; family Rhincodontidae; genus Rhincodon; species Rhincodon typus. The sequence continues at coordinate 56,455,445 of NC_063332.1, read as the reverse complement.
ATTTACCACTTTTCTACCCACCTGACCAATCCACTTATATATCCCTGCAGTATACAGCTTCGTTTATCACTTTCAACCACAACCAATTTTTGTATCATCTGAAAACTTCTTAATTGTGCTTCCAATGTTTGTCTAAATTATCTGCAGATACTATGAAAAGCAAGCACATAATACCGCACATATTGGAATCAGCCTTCCTCTCATTGGACCAATTTTACTGGGTCCAACTGACACTATGCTTTGAATCCCATCAGTTTTCACCTTTGTGACCAGTCTTCTATAGTAGACGTTGTCAAAAGCCTTGCTGAAAATTAATGAAAATTACTTCAACTATCTGACTGTTTTTGGTCTCCCCCTTATTACAGTTCAAAAGATGCCATCAGGTTAATCTGAAACAAACTTCCCTGAACAAATCCACGTTAAATGACCACACTTAATCTGTGACTTTGATTGCTGATTTATAGTGTGTTCCTCAGATATTTTTTCCCATGAATTGAGTTCAGATTGACTGGTTTGTAATCACTTAATCTACCTTGTTCTCCATTTTTAAACAATAGAGTCACAGAGATGTACAGCATGGAAACAGACCCTTTGATCCAACTCGTCCATGCCGACCAAATATCCTAAATTAATCTAGTCCTATTTTGCCAGCATTTAGCCCATTTCACTCTGAACCTTTCTATTCGCATACCCATCCAGATGCCTTTTAAATATTGTAATTGTACCATCCTCCATCACTTCCTCTGGCAGTTCATTCCATACACACACCACCCTCTGCAGGAAAAAGTTGCCCCTTTTACATCCCTTTTAAATCTTTCCCCTCTCACCTTAAACCTATGCTGTCTAGTTTTGAACTCCCCTGCCCTGGGGAAAAGAACTTGACTAATCATCCTATCCATGCCCCTCACGATTTAATAAACTTCCATAAGGTCACCACTCAGCTTCCGATGGTCCAGGGAGAAAAGCCCCAGTCTATTCAGCCTCTCCCTATAGCTCAAGCTCTCCAACCCTGGCAACATCCTTGTGAATCTTTTCTGAACCCTTCCAAGTTTCACAATATCATTCCTATAGCAGGGAGACCAGAACTGAACGCAGTATTCGAATCAGACAGTGGCGAGAGAGCGAGAGCAAGGGCAAGGGAGGGAGGGGAGATAGAGAGGGGGTTAGAGACAGGGACAGAAAGAGAGAATGGGGAGAGTCAAGTCAAGTGAATTCCCTCCCTAATGGCATTGTGGGTCAACCCACAGCAGGTGGACTGTCTTCTTGAAGGTAGCTCATCACCACCTTCTCGAGGGCAACTTGAGATGGGCAAGAAATGCTGGCCAGCCAGCAACACCCACATCCCACAAATGAGTAAAGAAAAAAAGTGAGATAAATAAGCTGAGACACAGGGAAGAACAGACATAGAGTGACTATGAGATGGACAAATGAATGATGCTGAAATAATAAGGTGCACGTAACTGGGTGATTGTAGAGTCCAGAATTAACTTCATAACCAAAAATACTGGCCCCATGCTCACACAGTATCCAAGCCATATAGTTGAATAAAGATGCTTAATTGATGTTAGCAGTCCTCAAGATCTCCTGAATCTTCTTAGCATCATTGTGTCACAGGAAGTTTTGTATTTTCATCTGCTCATCTGGCCTCACTGTGGCCCCACCCAATAAAGCCCCAACATACATAAGACTTAATATTATGGAGCTGAAGTTTCATACTTCTTGAAATATTCATGTGCATCTGCCTGTAATAATGAGGCACAATTCAATTAACCTTAAACATCTGGCAGGTTTGAATGACAACCTATAATTTCCAGTTCTGTTTAATAAGTTCTATGCTGTTTCTTCAGCAACTGCTATTCTTCTAACCATTACATTAATTGCCCATCCATAATACCTCTAATCATTTGATCGTTTCATGATTTTATCATTAACATCACAAGCACAAACTGAATATACAGTTCCTCGGAAATATGGAAATATTCTAGCCAGCTTATGAGTGCACAGCTTCTGGAGAAAGATGTCAAATCTACACTGGTTTAAACGCTCAGGCCACCAACATCCAAGCCTGAAGTAATTTTGAGCGCCTAATTGTTGAAGGTGACTCAACGTTATTCCTCCCAATGAAAGTGTCAGTGACTCTCATTAATACTTTTGATTGACCAATTACGTCATTGGCATTCTTGTCATCAGAGGCAATCAGTGAAGTAAATGTACTTTTTTGTTGAGTTATGTTTTGTATAATGTGAAAAGATTAATTAATTGCCTCCGAGTTAAGGCATCTTGATGAAACATCAATCATAATATGATTGGATTTTACATCCCCATAAAATATTGTGGAGAAAACCTGTATTTTAAACCTAAATAAGGGCATCTATGTTCAACATGAAAGCTGAAGTGGACTGGCATACCCGTCTAGGGGATAAATTATTAGAGACATATTGGCAGACATTTAAAGTGGACATTTGAGAATACTCAGATGAGGTATATTCCTAATACGAAAGAAACAAAAAACAAAAGGGAGGATCTACCATCCACTGTTAACTAAAGAAATTAGAGAAGACTTAAAGAAAAAAGCATATAACTGTGCAAAAATGAGTGGCAGCTCAGGTGATTGGTCAAAATATAAAGAGTGTTGGCGAATGCCTAATAGGTTGATTTGGAGGAAGGAATTAGATTTTGAGGGCAATCTAGATCAGAATGTGAGAACAGACAGAAAGAAATTATTCAGATATTTCAAAAGGAAAAGAGTAAATCAAGTGCATGTTGGTCCTCTAATCTGTGAGAATTGGGAGTTAATCAAAGGTAATAAGGAAACAGCAGATGAAATGAACAGAGGTTTGCTACTTGGCTTCACTACAAATACAAATAATACCAACATTGTAATCATAGTTATGAATTGGTTGGTGAAATGGAGAGAGGAACCTGGTGAAATTACAATCCCCATGAGGGAAATGGTATGAAGAAACCTGGTAGAGCTGTGGACTGACATGTCTCCAGATGCTAGGGTCTTAAAAGAGCTTGCTAATGAGATTGTACTTGCGATGATATTTTACCAAAATTCAGAAAAAGGCTCCATTACACTGGCAAATAGCAAATATAACACCTCGATTCAAGAAGGGAGGTAGAAAACTGGATACTATAGGTCAGAGATAGTAGGAACTGCAGATGCTGGAGAATCCGAGACAGCAAGGTGCAGGGCTGGATGAACACAGCAGGCCAAGCAGCATCATAGGAGCAGAGAGGCTGACGTTTCGGGCCTAGACTCTTCATCAGAAAAGGGGGAGGGGAAGGGGGTTTTGAAATAAATAGGGAGAGAGCGGGAGGCGGATAGAAGAGGGATAGAGGAGAGGATAGGTGGAGAGGAAACAAACAGGTCGAAGAGGCGGGGATGGAGCCAGTAAAGGTGAGTGTAGGTAGGGAGTTAGGAAGGGGATAGGTCAGTCCAGGGAGGACGGACAGGTCAAGGGGGCGGGATGAGGTTGGTCGGTAGGAGATGGAGGTGCGGCTTGAGGTGGGAGGAGGGGATAGGTGGGAGGAAGAACAGGTTAGGGAGGCAGGGACGAGCTGGACTGGTTTTGGGATGCGGTAGGGGGAGGGGAGATTTTGAAACTTGTGAAATCCACATTGATACCATTGGGCTGCAGGCTTCCCAAGGGGAATATGAGCTGCTGTTCCTGCAACCTTCGGGTGGCATCGTTGTGGCACTGCAGGAGGCCCAGGATGGACATGTCGTCTGAGGAATGGGAGGGGGAGTTGAAATGGTTCGCGACTGGGAGGTGCAGTTGTTTATTGCGAACCGAGCGTAGGTGTTCTGCAAAGCGGTCCCCGAGTCTCCGCTTGGTTTCCCCGATGTAGAGGAAGCCACACCGGGTACAGCGGATGCAGTATACCACATTGGCAGATGTGCAGGTGAACATCTGCTTGACGTGGAAAGTCTTCTTGGGGCCTGGGATGGGGGTGAGGGAGGAGGTATGGGGGCAGGTGTAGCACTTCCTGCGGTTGCAGGGAAAAGTGCCGGGTGTGGTGGAGCTGGAGGGGAGTGTGGAGCGGACAAGGGAGTCACGGAGAGAGTTGTCCCTCCGGAAAGCAGATAAGGGTGGGGAGGGAAAGATGTCTTTGGTGGTGGGGTCGGATTGCAGATGGCGGAAGTGTCGGAGGATGATGCGTTGGATCCGGAGGTTGGTGGGGTGGTACGTGAGGACGAGGGGGATTCTTTTTTGGTTCTTATTGCGTGGACGGGGTGTGAGGGATGAGGTGCGGGAGATGTGGGAGACACAGTTGAGGGCGTTCTCGACCACCGAGGAGGGGAAGTTACAGTCCTTGAAAAACGAGGACAACTGAGATGTACGGGAGTGGAATGCCTCATCCTGGGAGCAGATGCGGCGGAGGCGAAGGAATTGGGAATAGGGGATAGCATTTTTGCAGGAAGGTGGGTGGGAGGAGGAGTATTCTAGGTAGCTGTGGGAGTCGGTGGGCTTGAAATGAATATCGGTTTCTAGGTGGTTGCCCGATATGGAGACAGAGAGGTCCAGGAAGGGGAGAGAGGTGTTAGAGATGGTCCAGGTAAACTTAAGGTTGGGGTGGAAGGTGTTAGTGAAGTGTATGAACTGTTCGAGCTCCTTGTGGGAGCACGAGGCGGCGCCGATACAGTCATCAATGTAACGGAGGAAGAGGTGGGGTTTAGGGTCGGTGTAGGTACGGAAGAGGGATTGTTCCACGTAACCTACAAAGAGGCAGGCGTAGCTTGGGCCCATGCGGGTACCCATGGCTACCCCCTTTGTCTGTAGGAAGTGCGAGGAATTGAAAGAGAAGTTGTTGAGTGTGAGGACGAGTTCGGCTGAGCGGATGAGGGTATCAGTGGAGGGGGACTGGTCGGGCCTGCGGGACAGGAAGAAGCGGAGGGCCTTAAGGCCATCTGCATGGGAATGCAGGTGTAGAGGGACTGGACATCCATGGTAAAGATGAGGTGTTGGGGACCGGGGAATTGGAAGTTCTGGAGGAGGTGGAGGGCGTGGGTGATGTCACGGACATAGGTAGGGAGTTCCTGGACCAAGGGGGAGAAAATGGAGTCTAGATAGTTGGAGATCAGTTCGGTGGGGCAGGAGCAGGCGGAGACAATGGGTCGACCAGGGCATTCAGGTTTGTGGATTTTGGGAAGGAGATAGAAGCGGGCAGTGCGAGGTTGGGGAACGATGAGGTTGGAGGCCGTGGGTGGGAGGTCACCGGAGGTGATGAGGTTGTGGATGGTTTGCGAGATGATGGTTTGGTGCTCAGGGGTGGGGTCATGATCAAGGGGGCAGTAGGAGGAGGTGTCGGAGAGTTGGCGTCCGGCCTCGGCGATGTAGAGGTCAGTGCGCCATACTACAACTGCGCCTCCCTTGTCCGCGGGTTTTATGGTGAAGTTGGGATTGGAGCGGAGGGAGCGGAGGGCTGCACGTTCTGCGGGGGAGAGGTTGGAGTGGGTGAGACGGGTGGAGAGGTTGAGGCGATTGACATCTGATATGTAGAATTCAAAAGAATTGAGCATCAAAGGAACTATAGCTGGGCACTTAGAAAAACTCAAGGTCGAGTCAGAATGATTTTGTCAGAGGGAAATCATGTTTAACCAATTGTTGCAGTTATTTGAAGGAGTAACTTTTACACTGGCTAAAGGGAAGCCTGTAGAAATCCTAAGATTTCCAGGAGGCACATCAAAGATTATTGCAGAAAGTAAAAGCTCCCAGTGGAGGAGATAACATACAAGCTGAAATAGATGGGGACAGTCTAGAAGAAGCTTCCTTTCAGTTTGAGATTAATGTGAGTTTTATTCTGTATTTAACCCTGTTTTGTACCTGTCCTGGAAGTGTTTGATGGATCACTGTAGAGGAGACTTCACTTTCCGTTTAGAAGAGTAGGTAGAAAATTGGCTGGATGGCAGAAAACAGAGTATGTACCAGGAGCTTTGTTTGATTGACAGGTACAGATTGACAAGTGATGAGTAGAATCCTGCAGGGCTCTGTCCTAGTCTGAATTAAATGAAGGCATGGTAGCTGAATTCACAGTTAACACCAGGATAAGAAGCAGAGTCTGTGGCAAAATTGCTTAAATATATAAAATATTTAGTAAATGGTTAAAAATCTGGAAGATGGATTAAAGTGTGGATGAATATGAAATATGAAGTTATTCACTTTTAGGAAGAATAAAAAAGCAGAGTGTTAGTGAAATGGAGAATTACTGCAGAATTTCAAAATACAGAGGGATTTAGGTGTCCCAGTGCCTGAGCCATAAAAATTATTATTCAGGTACAACATGGAATCAAGAAGGCTAGTGGGTTGCTAATCTTTATTGTAAGAGGAATTGAACATAACATTAAGATTGGTACGCTTCAACTATGCAGCTGTGATGAGACCACATCTTGAACACTTTACATCCATTATTTAGGGATGCCAGTACACTGGTCATGGTTCAGAGGAGGTTTACTAGATTGATACCTGGTATGAGTAGGATTTCTTCTGAAGACAGGCTGGGAATATTTTAACTGCAGTTGAGAAGACTGATGGATGATTTGAATTGTCCTGCCAAGGTAGAGTTGGGAAGAATGTTTCCTCTTGTGGGTCAGTCCAGAATTAGGAGGTATTGTTTTAAAAGTAGAGATTTCCCCTTCAGGACAGAGGTGAGGATGCTTTCCTCTCAGAGAGTCGTGCGACTTTGGAATTCTCTGCTTCAGAAAGTGGTGGAAGTGGGGTCATTGAATTTTTTTTTAAGACAGAGGCAGATAGATTTGTGTTAGGCAATGAGATAAAGAATTATCAGGAATATATGAGAATGTGGAGTTTGAAACACAAACAGATCAATCACTATCTTATTGAATAGCGGAGGAGGTTCAAATGGACTAATACTGCTCTTATTTTGTGTGTTCACGATCCATCCATTGTCCAGAACATCGGTATCTATAAGTCAGTTGCTTTCAGATGTGTGTAATGTGCATTATTCTAATTTATAAAGTATAAATATTGTTATTAGAGCCACATGTCCTAGATCCATTTGCTGTTATTAATATGTATTTGAATATATGCAAATGTCTCATGAGTAGTTTCTGTCCCTTAGACACGTTTAGAGATACGTTAATTTTGAAACTGACTGTAGCATTGCCTCAATTCTAGGTCGCCAAGTTATCCTCCACCTGGATGTGGGAAAAGCAAATCAAAGTTGAAACCAGAACAGGATGGAATTACCAAGTCTCAGAAACTGTTAAAGAGGAGCTGTTCAAATGCTATCAAGGTGGAAGATGGCTGTGACTCCAAACCCCACAAACCTCTTGGCCGTTCTTTCACCAGTGACACCAGAGCTGAACAGGCTAATTCTACAAAGCCACATAAACTTTTAAGTCGGTCATGTTCTGCTACCGTGAGGCTAGATGAAAATCTTCCTTTGAAGCCCCATAAGTTGCTGAGCAGGACATGTTCTGGTGACCCCAGATGTGAGCACAACAGTGCCCCAAAGCCTCATAAGCTGCTGAGCAAATCCTGCTCCAGCACTCTGAAGACAGAGGACTCAGATGGACTGAAACACCACAAACTGCTGAGCAGATCCTACTCTAGCAATGCCAAAGTGGGTAAAACGGAGCTGTGTAAAGAACCCACTTCTGAGGGTAGAAGACTCTCACTTACCTCAGGTCTTATTGGCATATTAGCGCCTTCCTCTTCATCACAGCCTACAGTACGTATTTCTTTAATTTTTACTTTTCTCTTAATGTTTTTCCTGAATGTGAATTTAAGGACGACATTTCATACAATTCAAAAATCAGCATGAATAAAGGGTGGAGGAGCACAAGGTGAGTTTGTCTGACCTAAATGTTTCTCTTCAGGATGAGTGGCACCAATGTCTAGTTCAAAATTAATTTATAGTTTTGAAGTTAGAAACTACATATCAAAATTGCTGTGGTTTTACACTGTATCTAGATCTGTGCTGCATACACAGAAAATATTTTCAACCCAAGCAGACCTATCTTTATCTTGTGAACATTATTATTGTTGGTGTTCTCTAAATCATGTATCCCAAGAGTGTGAAGCCAGCTCCTCCACTGCCACTGAATATTTGAAGTTGAACATTGGAGGTCACAACTAAGCTGCTGTTTGGAATGTTGATTAACAGAGACTCTCTGCAAAAGTCTGACCTTGGCCATTTCTTCTCAATGACAGGAATCTCTTCTATTGTTGTGTACACAGTATCATTCAGAGACTTGGGCATCTGGTAATTTAACTGCGTAGAGTTAGAAAAATTGAGGACAGAATCCTTTTTTTTAAATGGGAAGGGAACTTAAGAGGATAATTTTGAGTTCATCTATAGGAGCTTCAGATAAAATTGAAAGGCACAGGAGAAAAGGACAAATAAAGTGAATGTGAGTGAGCATCATTTCTCATGTTTTCATGGAGCCCACATTCCCTTCATTGGAATTAATGAGAAATACTGTTGCCTTGACCAATTATTCTATTAGAACTTGACAAATGAGTGAGACGAAGGTCACATTTTTCAAACAGTTCCTTTAAGTGAAAAGCCAATAAAGAAACAAATACTAAAAATAATGAGTCAAATTTGACTGCGGCAGGGCATCTAACTGCATCCCCAGAGGGAGTCAGACTGGAAGAAATGGTAGCCAACCAGTTACTGGGGCCAGTAGAGAGCAGTGATTCCCAATAGACTTCATCCCTATGTTTTTGGGACGGGGAAAGTCTGGGCAGGGCATTGTGGAGGTGTGTGGATGAGTTTGGTACTGACAGCATTCTGATTGTGGCCAGCAGTTAGAGATAGTTGTCACTGGTAGCTCATTATCACCAGTTCTTGATGGAGGGGCAATGTGGGCTTTGTGAGATTTCTGGTAAAACTCGACAAGAAGTCTACCAAATCGCTGCACCGTGCATGCTGTGGCCAGCTGGTACGGTGAGGTTCACATTAAGGGGGATTATAGCTTATAAAACTGCATTATTAGCAGCTTAACTTGACTCATTAATATTAAACTTCCAACATGAACAAACACACCCAACAAGCTTGGAGCATTGACAGGGCTGACAGGAAGAATCTTTTCTCCTTGATAAAGAGATCAGTGACCAGAGATTGAAGGTAAGGGACAGGTGTTTAGAGGAGACATCGGGAAAATTTATTCTTTTCACTCAGAGGGTGGTGGGAATCTGAAACTCACTACCTGTGAAGGTGATAGAGGCAAAAACCATCGTAACATTTAAGAAGTATTTAGATGTAGCCTTGCAATGCCAAGGCACTCAAACCTACGGGACAAGTGCTTAAAGTGGGTTGAAAATAATCAGGTGGTTGGTGTTGACCAGTGCAGACTCGATGGGCCAAAGGGCCTTTTTTCTTCGCTGTAGACCTCCATGACTCTAAGCTAGATGCTGACAAATCTTGACATGGAATTCAGAGTGGTTTGTCACTAGCTGCAAGGAGCCTCCATGTTGCTCAGCATCAGGGCACATTCGATAGGTACCAGTCGGGCACAGCCCTCTTCAGCGGACATTGGCATCCAACATTTGCCAACCCTTCATGACCTCCAGTCCATTTGCAGACACTGAGGGAGCATTGACTTGCATTGAAAGGTGCACCAGCAGCTAGAATTGAAAGGCTGCCGCAGGGACTATTTACAGACAAAGACAGACACTCAGCTCACTGATTGGACCAGGTTATAACTCCGGGCTGCTTACTTGCTCTCTTAGTGCTCAGTCACTTAGCACCCGCTACATGCATTCAGCGTCTGTGTCCTATGTTACTTTGCCAATTAGCACAATCACACAACCAGGAAGCTTGTCTTGCTGGTCAGTAGTCCTCAGTCTCGGGGGGCACATAGCTTGCCATTTAGCAATGTGCTAAGTCAATCTCAGACCTGTTCCATGTGCCAACAGTTTATATGGCAAACCCAACACATCTGCAGAAAACAGCCAAGTCTCAACATTTTACGGAAGTAGTCAAAGAACACAGTGGCACCCGTCCATCAGAGGATCACAGCTCAGCCTCTGATACCAGTCCAGGGAATTAG
>NC_063332.1:56431095-56444921 GCF_021869965.1 Rhincodon typus | reverse complement strand
TCAGAGGTAGGTTCTTTACTCAGAGAGTAGTAAGGGCGTGGAATGCCCTGCCTGCAAAAATAGTAGACTCGCCCACTTTAAGGGCATTTAAATGGTCATTGGATAAACATATGGATGATAATGGAATAGTTTAGGTTAGATGGGCTTCAGATTGGTTTCACAGGTCGGCGCAACATCGAGGGCCGAAGGGCCTGTACTGCGCTGTAATATTCTATGTTCTATGTTCAAATGAGATGTTAAAGTGTGGCCTATTCTGTGTCCTCCCAACCCAATAACCTCCACACAAAAGAGGATAACAGCAAAAAAATATGACCGGAGCATCATCTCCAGGTCATACAGTATCTTAACCCAAATGCATAAGGGAGTGAACTTAACTTCAATGGAAAAGACAATCAGTTGTACACTAAAACTGCTTTGCCATCACCCTACTGCCAGTTTTACTTCCATATCATCACCTCATCAGGTGAGGACTTCGACAGACAATGTTAAAATTGAAACAAAAATAGAAATTGCTGGAGAAAGTTGGCAGGTTTGGCAACATCTATGGGAAGAAAGCAGACTTAACATTTCGAGTCCGGTGACTCTTCATCAGAACACAAAACTTGAATGCAGACAAGTGTGAAGAGATGGAGTGTGAAGTCTGAGATGCAACCATTGAGACATGTGAGATTTACTAACTACAGTCTTATCTCTACTACAGGGACACTGATGGAGGTACGACATGAAATGGTCACAAAGAGCTCAGAGGAGGACCAGCTATCTGAGGATGCAGCATCACAAGTCAAATGCATGCTCTACCAGTGCTGATACACTCACATTGGTGGAGTCTCATTTGCAAATAAATGGGTAAGGAGTGGGGGAGGATGGCGAGGAGCACATCACTTGTGAACAGAAGAGGCTGATGGAGACAGTGGAAACTGTAGACAGTTCCCATTGGGAAAACTGAGGACAACTCCATCTTCGCTCAGCTCCATACTGGTGCTTGGCATTAGGACTCATACTGTCATTTTTTAAAAAATAATTTATTTCATGGGATGTTTTATTAACAAGTCTAGCATTTATTGTCCACTGATGAATTTCCTTGAGAAGCTGATGGTGAGCTGCTGACTTGAACTGCTGCAGTCCATTTGCTGGAAGTAGACCCACAGTGCTGCTAGGGAGAGAGTTCCAGGATTTGCTGCCCTTGTCCTTCTTGGAGTAAAGGTTACAGGTGCTTTTGCTAGAGCATTGATGAATTGCTACAGTGGTCTTGTATATTTATCCATGTACGTTTAGGATGGTGGAAGGGGTGTCAACCAAAAAGGCTGCTTTCTCCTCACTGGTGTCAATCTTTTTGAGTGTTGTTCCCAAGGTGGAGCATTCCATTACCTAAGGTTTGCCTCATAAATGATGAACAAGCTTTGATGAGTCAGGAGAAGTGTAATTAATATAGCATTCCCAGCTTCTGACCTGCTGTTTTAGCCATTGTACCTGCCTGGCTACATTTCTCGTCATTCATGTTTGTTATGATGAGATTTGACTATCTAAATGCACACAAATTGCCCTTTACATTCTTTCCTTTGTAACACTGCTGCCCCTCGTACTTCCTCAAAACTGCGTTTCTCACAGGATCCCAATGCTTGCTGACCTACACTGGTTCCCTGTTAGGCATTTTTAAAAATTTTAAACTCGCATCCATGTTTTCAAATCCCCCCAGGATTTTTACCTCCTTATCTCTGTAATGTCCTCTAGTTCCTCTCGTTTCAGCCTCCGAGGCAAAGACAATTGACATGCCATTGGTGGCTATATCTTCTGTTGCTAAGATCTTAAGCTCTGGAATTATGTCCCTTAACCTCATGTTATTGATCCATCTTCCCTCCTTAGAATCAACCTCTTTGACCAAGATTTTAGATTTATGCTTAAATATATCTTTGCATGACTCAGTGTCAAATTTTGATTGATAATACTCCTGTGAAGTGCTTCAAGACACTAGATTAAGTTAAAGACGATTGTTGTTACAGTCAGAGCCCAAAAGCAGATGGTAAATTTGTATAACACACTGGTCAGCCTTTAGTCAGATTGTGCTCTTCAATTCTGGACTTTTCAGTTCGGAAGTATGTCAAGGCCTTTGAGAGCGTGCAGAGGAGATTCATTAAAATGGTACAAGCTAAGGGATTCGTTTAGGTGGAAGGCTGATGAAGATTTCTAAGATATGTTCAAAATCTTGAATTTTTTTAATAGAACAAGCAAGGATAAACCCATTCCCAGTGACAGACAGTAACCAAAGGACAGAGATTAAAGGTGATTGAAAACAATTTCCTCTTGTCGCTTCTGTTCTTTTGCCAGCGAGTTGTTGTGACCTGGAGTGCACTGTCTGATTGAATGATGGAAGCCAATTCAATAGCTGCAGTCTGTGGAGAATTGGATAAATATTTGAAAGGCAACATTTTTAAGAGCTATAGTGAAAAAGCAGGCAAATGTGATTCATTGGCTAGCTCCATAAATGATCCAGCTCAGGAACAATAGGCTGAATGACTTACTCCGTTCTCCACTATTATATGATCCTGCATTGAATGTCCTAGAATATTAACTGATACCATTGTGAGAACACGATCATAACGTCAGTTCGAGAAAAGGCCTATCAACAGCTTCTCAGGGCAACTTGGGTGAACAATAAACATGGCGAAGAAGCACCACATTCATCCTAAACCCAAAATAAAAATCAGCAGGATTACACTGGAAGTTTCATCAGCAAAGCAATGCATAATATTTGCCAGCCAACATAGAACATGGTGCACAATCAAATTTTATTCAGAAGAATAAACTGAAAAAAGCAGTGAATTTAATGAGAGCTACAACTACCAGACAAGGACATATCAATGAATTGTTGATATCAACTCAAAGGAAAGTAAGGCTAAAGTCACAACGTGGCAAAGCAAAACTCCAGGACTCTGTGGTGTGTTCAGTAATCAGTTAATCCAGCACAGAAAGAATCTCCTGAAGCTCCCGATATATGCTAAGTTTAGCAAAGTCATTATCAAAATGATACTGTATACCTTGGGCAATGGACAATCTGTCCATTTTCTTTCTTCGAATAAACCTACTTTAGATCCTAAGGCATTACATAAAACAAAAAAATACTGAATTAAATGTGATTTTCTTCTCAGTTTTGAGAAGTCAAGAGGTTGAATCTGATCAGATCATTCATACCTACACCTGCCAGTTGGGGAAAAGACAGCAATAGATTAATCACAGAATTTACATCACTGACTAATTTATTTTTCTCTTTATTTTATTTGCTCCAATCACACTTTTCTTCAAATCCAATGTTTTGCTTTTTCATTTCTCAGCGCACCGACAAAGGAGAGATCCATTGAGACAGCAAAAGCCTTCTCATTATGACTAGCAGAACTACAATTACAACAAACTCCTCTAAATCCATGTTCAGAATAAAAAGAGTCTGCAGTAAAATGATATAGAACAAAGAACAGAGAACATAGAACATAGAACAGTACAGCATAGTGCAGGCCCTTCGGCCCACGATGTTGTGGCAAACTTTTACCCTAAACCTAAGGTCTATCTAACCTCCACCCCTACCTTATACTATCATCCATATGCCTATCTAATAGCCACTTAAGTGCCCCTAATGAGGCCGACTCCACTACCCTCTCCAGCAATGCATTCCACGCCCCTACCACTCTCTGAGTATAGAACCTACCTCTGACGTCTCCCCTGTATCTACCTCCACTCACTTTAAGACTATGTCCCCTCGTAATAGCTACCTCCACCTGAGGAAAAAGTCTCTGGCTGTCCACTCTATCTATACCTCTGATTATTTTGTACACCTCTATCAAGTCACCTCTCATCCTTCGTCATTCTAAAGAGAAAAGCCCTAGCTTTCTCAACCTTTCCTCGTAAGACCTTCCCTCCATTCCACGCAACATCCTGGTAAATCTCCTCTGCACCTTTACCAACGCCTCCATATCTTTCCTGTAATGAGGCGACCAGACCTGGACACAATACTCCAGATGTGGCCGAACCAGGCTTTTGTATAGCTGGAGCATAACTTCACGGCTCTTGAACTCGATCCCTCTATTAATGAAAGCTAACACACCATACGCCTTCTTAACAACTCTATCCACCTGGGTGGCAGCTTTCAGGGAACTGTGGACATGAACCCCAAGATCCCTCTGCTCCTCCACACTGCCAAGAATCTTCCCGTTAACTCTGTATTCTGCTTTCAAGTTTGTCCTTCCAAAATGAATCACCTCACACTTTTCAGGGTTAAACTCCATCTGCCACTTCTCAGTCCAGCTCTGCATCCTATCAATGTCCCTTTGTAACCGAGAAAAGCCCTCCACACTGTCCACAACTCAACCCACCTTCGTATCGTCCACGAACTTGTTAATCCACCCTTCCACTCCTTCATCCAAATCATTTACAAAGATCACAAATAGAAGAGGACCCAGGACAGATCCTTGTGGTACACCACTCGTAACTGAGCACCATGTTGAATATTTTCCGTCCACTACCACCTTTTGTCTTCTAAGGGTCAGCCAATTCTGAATCCAATCTGCCACATTTCCCCCTATCCCATGCCTCCTTACCTTCTGCATGAGCCTACCATGGCGAACCTTATCAAATGCCTTACTTAAATCCATGTATACCACATCCACTGCTCCACCTTCATCCACATGTTTGGTCACCTCTTCAAAGAATTCAATAAGGTCTGTGAGGCATGATCTACCCCTCACAAATCCATGCTGACTATCACGAATCAAACTGTGCCTTTCCAAGTGATCATAAATCCTATCTCTTAGAGCCCTTTCCAATAATTTGCCCACCACTGATGTAAGACTAACTGGCCTGTTATTTCCGGGGTTATCCCTATTCCCTTTTTTGAACAAGGGAATGACGTTTGCCTCTCTCCAATCTTCCAGCACTTCACAGCCCTGCGATCTCTTCCCTCACTTCCCATAGAATCCTTGGATAAATCCCATCAGGCCCAGGGGACTTATCTATCTTCAACTTCCTCAAAATTCCTAGCACATTCTCCTTACTCACATCGACCTCCTCTAGCCTACCAGTCTGTTTCACACTGTCCTCCTCTACAACTAGATCCCTCTCAGTTGTGAATACCGACGAAAAGTATTCATTAAGGACCTCTCCTATCTCTTTAGGCTCCGTGCACAAATTCCCTTTACAATCCTTGATCGGCCCTACCCTTTCTTTGGTCATTCTCTTATTCCTCATGTACGTGTAAAAAGCCTTGGGGTTTTCCTCGATCTTATCTGCCAAGGTTTTCTCATGCCCCCTTATAGCTCTTCTAAGCTCTTTCTTCAGCTCCTTCCTGCATAACTTGTATCCCTCTAGAGCCTTTTCTGTTCCTTGTTTCCTAAACCTTACATAAGCATCCTTCTTCCTCTTAACCAGTCGTTCGACCTCTCTTGAGAACCAAGGCTCCCTCACTCGACCGCATCTTCCCTGCCTGCTAGGGACAAACATATCGATCACACGCAGTATGTATTCCTTAAACAATCTCCACATTTCAATAGTGCTCTTCCCTGAGAGCATCTGTTCCCATTTTATGTTACCCAGTTCTTGCCTAACAGAATTGTAATTACCCTTCCCCCAATTATAAACCTTACCTGCTGTATGTCGGTGTAGAGCTGGATGAACACAGCAGGCCAAGTAGCCAAGCAGAAATCTGAAGAAGGGTCTCGACCTGAAACGTCAGCTTTCCTGCTCCTCTGATGCTGCTTGGCCTGCTGTGTTCATCCAGCTCTACACCTTGTTATCTCAGATTCTCCAACATCGGCAGTTCCTACTATCCCTGCTGCATGTACCTATCCTTTTCCATGACTATTGTAAAAGTAACAGAGTTATGATCAATATAAAAGCCTGCTAATTGAGAATATTTTAAAATTCAACAAAAAAAAAATGTTTGATCATGAGAGGAAATGAATTATGTAAGTAAAATTACAGGGAAAATAGGAACTGACCATAAAAGTTTCTATAAGCATGTGAAGATTAGTAAAGACAAATGTAAGTCCTTTACAATCAGAAGCTGGGGAAATTCTAATGGGCATTCAAATAAATGGCAGAAAAATTGAACACATACTTTGGTTCTGTCTTTACAAATGAGCACACAAGTAACCTCCCAGAAATATTAGGGAACCAAGGGCGTAGTGAGAGGGGAGAATTGAAGAAAATCAGTTTTGGTAAGAAAATAATGCTGGGGAAAATAATCTGGTTAAGACAGGCAAATCAAATAACAAAAGCCTGATAATCTACATCCCAGTGTACTAATGGTGTAGGAGATTTAAGAGAGGTGAGGTGAAATTATTTCCCTCAAAGGTTCACAAATCTGTGGAATTCATTACCCCAGAAAGCAGTGGATGCTGGGACATTGGGTGAATTTAATAAGGAGGGAGACAGATTTTTAAAGCGTAATGGGTTAAAGGATTCTGAAGAATGGGCAGGAAAGTGGACTTGAGGCAGAGATGAGATTAGTCATGGTCACATAAAGTAGCAGAGCAGGCTCGAGGGGCTGATTTGCCTACTACTGCTCCTAGTTCTTATGTTCGAAAGGAAGTGGCCCTGGAAATACCGGATGCATTGGAGGCATCTTCCAAAATTCTATTGGCAATCTGGAGCAGTTCCTAGAGATTGGAGGGTGGCAAATTTAACTTTATTATTTAAAAAGTGAGGGATTGAAAAAAAAGAAAATTATAGACCAGTTAGTCTAACCTCAGTAGTGGGGAAAATGCTAGAGTTTGTTATGAGACGTTTGAGCATTATCACGAGATGTCCAAGCATTAATGAGATTGGACAAAGCCAGCAAGAGTTTTGGAAAGGCAACTCATGCTTAAAAAATCTACTGAAATTTTTAAGGATGTAGCTAATTGAATAGATATATCAGAACCCATGGAGTTTCAGAAGGCTTTTGATACGGTCCCTCATAAGAGCTTAGGTGGCAAAGTTAAATCACATGGGATGGAGAGAATATGGATGGTATGGTATGGATCCAGAGTTGGTTGACAGACAGGAAACAGAGAGTGGGAATAAATGAGTCTTTTTCCAAGTGGTAGACAGTGACTAGTGAGGTACTGCAAGATCAGTGCTTAAGCTCCAGCTATTCAAGATGTGTATAAATGACCTGGATGAGGGAACTAAATGCAACATTTCTAAGTTTTCTGACGACACAAAATTGGGCAGGGTTGTGAGTTGTGATTGATTGATCGACTGATTGATTTTTATCATCAAATGTACCAAGATATAATGAAAACTGTTGTTTTGTGCACTATACGAGGAGATGGTACCCAACAAAGTGCATCAGGGTAGCAGAACAGAGTGCAGAATACAGTGTTACAGCCGCAGAGAAGGTGCAGAGAGAGAGATTGGAATTAACATTTAAGAGGTCCATTCAAAAGTCTGATAACAGTGGGGAAGAAGCTGTTGTTGAATCTGTTCATAAGTGTATTCAAACTTTTATATCTTCTATTTGATGGAAGAGGTTGGAAGATAGTATAACCGGGATAGAGGGGGTCTTCAGTTATTTCGGTTGCTTTCCCGAGGCAGCAAGAAGAATAGATGGGATCCATGGACGGAAGGCTGTTTTGCATGATGAACAGGGCTGCGTACGTGACTGTCAGTAGCTTCTTGCAGTCTTGGGAAGACCAGTTACCTTACCGTGCTGTGATGCATCCAGATAGGATGCTTTCTTTGGTGCACCTATAAAAATTGGTGAGAGTCCTTGAGGGTATGCTGAATTTCCTTATCTTTCTGAGGAAGTAGAGACATTGTTGTGCTTTCTTGACCATCGCATTGATGTGGGAGAACCAGGACAGAATGTTGGCGATCATTGCTCCCAGGAACATGACGTTCTCAACCATCTCCACCTCAGCACCATTGATGCATACAGAGGTGTGCTCTCCCTCTGCTTCCTGGAGTCAATGATCTGCTCGTTCATTTTGCTGACTATGGGTCAGGAAGTTGAGGATCCAGTTACAGAGTGGGGAGCTGAGACTCAGAGGCTTCAAGGTGATTTAGACAGGTTGAGTTAGCGAACAGATACATAGCAGATGCAGTACACATGGCTTAATTGATGTTATACACTTTAGTGTGAAAGGAAGAGCATGGCATAAATGGTGATATATTGGGAAGTGTGCCTGTACAAAGGGATCTGGGTGCCCTTGCAAACCAATCACTGAAAGTAGATGCAGCAAGCAATTAGGAAGGCAAATGGTATGTTGGCCTTTATTGCATGAGGATTTCAGTTCAGTTTTTATCCATATTGCTTTTGTTATTTGTTACTCCCTCAAAATTCCCTCCCTAAGGGCATTGTGGGTCAACCCATAGCAGGTGGACTGCAGCCATATAAGGATGCTGCTCACCATTAACTTCTCAAGGGAACTAGGGATGGGAAATCAATGCTTGCCCAGCCTGTGATGCCCCATTACATGAGTGGATAATAAAAAAAGACAAAAAGTCAATAAGGTCCACCTAATTTGCCTTGTAGTATTCAGAAAGTCATATGATATAATAATCATGGAACTGTTGTCAAATCATCGCAATCCAACTTTGATTTGACCACAATAGACAGATGTGTCATGAGGATAATCCCCAATAGTGGAAGTCGTAGGTCTAAAGTCAACAACCAAAACCTCTCTCCTTCCACGTGATTCACTCACTACCTGTACTGATGAAATACTTGTGAGTTCATTTAAGTGAATTATATTTCAATAATGCTGACACATATGCATTTATCTTTTCATATGGAGTAAAGCCCAGAATACAGAGCATCATCTCGCATAGAAGAAAATGGAAAAAAAAATACTGAAGCAAATCAGGAAGCAGTGATCATGTGAAAACACAGGTTTTAAAAGTAAGAAGATTGCAGAAGGAAGATAAGACTGAGAATGTCAGAATTATTGTTTGAGGCACTAGTAAAGTAAGCTTTAGAGCAGGAGACTATGATGAGTCCTGATCTTGAAAGAACGGGCAGGATATATCACGAGTCAAAAGATCAGGTTCAATGGACCAAGAAGGGGAGGTTCCAGAAATGCTGGAATACACAGAAAGGCAGGCTGACACAGACAGAAGCTAAATATCATACATATCCTTGACTATTGGAATGCAAATTATTAAATAAATCCTGTTAGTTTGTATTCCAAATTAGTGATTGTTCTGTATGTCTATAAGGTTAGTTCCCTGCAGGAATTTCCTTACACTGGGGTTTGCCATAGTGTTCAAAATCCAACACAAACAGATCATCTGCAAACCTTATTATTAATTGAGACTTTCAGATTACAATTACTGTACCAGATATCACCGCAGGTACAGATTTCAACACAGATGCAGCTCTGCAATGCGGTAACTAATAAACTGAGAGACTCTCAGGCGTGCACGTTCAAGAATTCAGACAGACACTCTCTATGATTATCTATCTATTAGTTTTAACCTTAGTTCTAGCCACAAAGGAGATCTGCAGATTAATTCTAATATCTGACACACTTCAGTCACAGTCTCATAGGAGAACTTCAACCTTTTAACTTAGACCAAAATACAACATCCTGCTATAATTACCAAGGACAGTGCTTTTCCTCCTATGTAAAGTGCCAGTTTTTTGAACAAAAGTTACCTTGCAACCTCTTTGAAGGCGTGCTGCTCTTTGCTGCTGGTGTTCTTGGCCAGGCAACATTGGCAGAATGCATGAGCTCATATTAAAATGCATTGGACCCTGAACTGCTCCATCAGATTTCTGAATTATAATGAAATTGTTGCTTGGTTATAACAAGGACCTGATTTAGCAACTGAAACCCCAGTGTAAAAATCCTAGCCAGTTTGACTGTAGCACAGAAGGAATGTAGTTCCTAGTCATAATGGTGAGTAGCTTGGAGGAAACTTGCAGGTGGTAGTAATCCCATGTATCTGCCGCACTTGTCCTTCTAGTTGGTAGTGGATGTAGGCTTGGAAGGTGTTAAGGAGCCTTGGGAATTTCCGCAGTGCACCTTGTATTTCGGATACTGAGCATCAGCGATGAAGTGAATGAATGTTGAAGGTGGTGGATGGGGTGCCAGTCAAGCCAGTTGCTTTGTGCTGGATGTTATCAAGCTTCCTACGTGCTGTTACAATTGCACTCATCCAGGCTTTGGGGAGATAGGAGGTGAGTGACTTGGCTGCAAAATTGCCAGTCTCTGACACATAATTGCAGCCACAGTTTAATACGTCTAGTCCAGTCCAGTTTCTAGACAATGGTAACCCTCAGGATGTTGATAATGGGGGATTCGGTGATGGTGATGCTATTGAATATCGAGGGACAATGGTTAAACTCCCTTTCACTGCAGATGGCCATTCCCTGGCAATGAACTTTGCTGAAGCCTCAGGCCCATTCGGGGCCACACAGTATGCACGACATGACAGAAATTGTTATAAAATTTTAAACAGAGCCATTAACAGGGAGCCTGTATAGGTCAGGAGCCCCAGTCTAAAAGGTGATTGGGTTTTGGTGCAAGAATCAAGTTGGAGCACTTCAGTTTCCCATTGCTGCTCAGGAACATTCATTCTCCAAGTACAGTGAGCACAGTCACGAGTACATGCTTAGAGCGTAGGAGGAAATTCAAACTTTGTAAGAAAAGCCACAAAATATTGATTGTCGACATACATTTTTCTAGTGCAAAATGCAACACATTTGCTAATGCTGGAAACAAACTGCAGGTCTGGCAGCATCTACAGAAAAAAATTATCTGAGTTCACATTTCAAGTCAAATCTGAATCTTCTGAGAACTCAATGCTGTTCTTCAAAAGCACGTTAAGACAATATTCTGTGCTGATGCCCTCACAGCTCTAAGTATTTCTGATTAGGCATTACAAAACAGGTAAGTTTACTTAAACTGCATGTGTTAAGTATATTAGTTCCAAAAAAAGAGCTTTTTAATTTTTTTTTTGTACCTTTGTTTAATAAAAGAATGACCAAATTGTCAAAATTCCCATTAAGGAAATTCCTTTAATTAAGATGATATTGTAGCTGGGCTGGTCCCTTTACTCCTTTCCTTAAACCAACATTATGGCATAAGGTAATTTATGCAAATTACCTGGCTTAATTGGATCATTCCCTCGCCAGGAAATAAGCTTAAAATAATATTTTGCCAACAGCATCCCACATGGCAGCAGAAACCTGCAAGTTCCATTTCCCATAACCATAATTGTAACACTGTTTTCAGGTGCAGTCAATCTGTTAGAGAAGACTTGAGACTCGGGGCTCTGAATCCTCAGCATCTGAACTAATAGCAATTTTCCTCCACAGTGTTCCTGCCAAAACATTCTTCAAGATTTCCTTAACTTGCCACAACATTTGTGTGCAGACAAGTTATTTTATGATGTACATTTTGTTAATCAACTTATGTCACAATGATTAAGAATTGTGCAGACATAATTTGCAAAGCTGATGTCATGAATCTTGATTTTATAATTAAAATAAACTCTTCTTCCATGTTCTAGCTATGTTTGTAACATGAGGCCTAGCACTGGACAAGCATTGCAACAGCTCAGACAACCTAAAATGCTTTTATTAACTTATAACCATCTACATAAAACGGTTGGGTCCACTAAAGCTGATGTTTTAATGGTACTTTGTCAAGGACCAGCAACTTCAGACAAATGTATAGCAAGTTAGCACTCACTGTCTTCCCAACCTTTCCCCTCTCCTGAGGCATGGTGACCTTCAGGGTAAACCAGACAAGTCATCACTCTCTCTAATGAGACAGCAACCCTATGAAGGGGGGGGTTGGTTCGCTCAGATGGATGATTTGTGATGCAGAGTGATGCCAACAGCATGGGTTCAATTCCCACACCAGTTGAAGTTATCATTAAGGACTCTCCTTCTCCACTTCTCCCCTTCCCTGAGGCATGGTGCCCCTCATGTTAAATCATCATTAATCTTCTTTCTCTAATGAGGTATTAGCCTTATATTCTGGTAAGAGTAAGGCAGATTTATAATTCTAATCCAAGCTTTATATTCAGTATTTTCATGGAGTGAATATAATCCCATTCTAATTCTGAATAATTTGTTCAATACTCATTTATTTACTGAGAAAACACCAGCTCTCCTCAAGTTTTGTTCCCCAACTCATTTTCGTATGGTGTTCACTCATTCTGATGGCAAAAACTATCAACATTTTCAAACTGTAATTTTCAAAATAACAATGGTCCATGATCAGATCTACTTCTGAAAAGGTTGCCCAAGAGTTTTATGTGAAATCATGCCTGACAAATCTGTTGGTATTCTATGAAGATGTAACTAGTAGAGTTGACAAGGGAGAACCAGTTGATGTTGCAGGAAAGATGAGTCAACTGACCATGGCACCATGGTCCAGGAGGCCATTCAAGAGGGGGGAAGCATGAAGACAGATTGTAGTTGTAGGGGATTCCATCATCAGGGGGATAGACAGTATCCTTTGCGAGCAGGATACAGAATCCCACATGTTGTGTTGCCTGCCTGGTGCCAGGGTGAGAGACATCTCTGACCGGCTTGAGAGGATACTAGAGAGGGAGGGGGAGGATCCAGTTGTTGTGGTCCACGTAGGTACCAACAACATAGGCAGGACTAGGAAAAAAAACCTGTTTCGGGATTATGAAAAACAATGAATAAAATTAAAAAAACAGGTCTTCAAGCGTCATAATCTCTGGATTTCCGCCCAAACCACGTGCAAATTGGCATAGGGAGGCGAGGATCAGGGAAGTAAACATGTGGCTAAAAGAGTGGTTTGGGAAAGAGGTAGTAGGAACTGCAGATGCTGGAGAATCCGAGACAACAAGGTGCAGGGCTGGATGAACACAGCAGGCCAAGCAGCATCATAGGAGCAGAGAGGCTGACGTTTCGGGCCTAGACCCTTCATCAAAAAGCTTTTCTGATGAAGGGTCCAGGCCCGAAACGTCAGCCTTTCTGCTCCTATGATGCTGCTTGGCCTGCTGTGTTCATCCAGCCCTGCACTTTGTTGTCTCACTTATACAAGCTTGTCAGGTTGCCCCTGAAAAGAGCTGGGAATGAGCTCCTTGCAGGACGTTTTGCCAATGCTGAAGGGGAAGATTTTAACTAACTCACGTGTAGGAACCAGGAGAAAATATTAGAGAGTAATAACTGTGCGCATAAGATATAGGAAGAGTGCGATGGTATTGTTTAAGGAGAACATAGCAGTACAGGAGAAAATGGATGTCTGATTGTTCAAGGACAGAGTCAATTTGGCAAGAGCTAAGGAACAAAAAGGAATTGGAAGCATCCATCATAAAAAAAATCTTCAAGAGGGTACAAGTATTATAGACTACCAATAATGGAGGATTTTAAGTTCCAAATATGGACTAACAACAGAGAAGGTTACGCACTCTTGATGGTTTTCAGGATAATTTTCTAACTGGGCACTGTTGTGCCTGTGAGGCTTTTATGTTCCACAGTGCTAACATTGATTATTAGTATCTGTTGTTTGGTCCACCCTTTTTGTTGGTGTGTCATGTGTGTCTTCATAGTGCTTTTTAGTATTTTATATGAGAAAAAGGTTTGGTTGTACTTCAGTATTAAGTTTGTCTTTCTTTCAGGATTTATCTGAGTCTCCCTGGTTTCTGCTTCCAGCATAATTTGAATAGCTTTCTCCAAAGTCAGATCTTCTTTGGGCTGCAATAAATCTGACAAAGGTCCATCAATATCACAATAACAATTCTGTCTCTTGTGAATTCTAATTTATATTCTGCATAGTTATGGTTTTCCACTAATTTGTGGTGGATATTAATGATTTTTAATGGATTCCTTTGAGTTAAATTAATTATCAAAAATTGTTAGAACTTCTTCTGAA
>NC_063332.1:56401975-56430595 GCF_021869965.1 Rhincodon typus | reverse complement strand
AAGTTTAACAACATCAGACCAGAATTGGATGTAATATTCCAAAAGGGGCCTAACCAATGTCCTGTACAGTTGGCATGACATCCTGACTCCCATATTCAATGCACTGACCAACAAAGGCAAGCATACCAAATGCCATCTTCACTACCCTGTCTATCTGTAACTCCACTTTCAAGAACTATGCACCTCCACCCCAAGGTCTCTTTGTTCGTCAATGCTCCCAGGGCCTGACCAATAAGTGTATAAGTCCTGCTCAGATTTGCCTTACCAAAATGCAACACCTCGCACATTTCTAAATTGAATCCCATCTGCCACTCCTTGGCCTATCGGCCCGTCTGATCAAGGTCCCATTGTATTCTGAGATAACCTTATTCACTATCCCATTTACCACCAATTTTGGAGTCATCTGCAAACCTACTAGCTGTACCTCCTATATTCACATCCAAATCATTTGTACAAATGACAAAAAGCAGTGGACCCAGCACCGATCCCTTCGGCACCCACTGGTCACAGGCCTCTAGTCCAAAAATAGTCCTCTGCCACCACCCTCTGTCTCCTACCTTGAAAACAATTTTGAATCCAATTAGCTAGCTCACCTGATATTTCATGTGATCTAGGTCAGATATCAAACTACACCAGGTTAATCCAACAGGTTTATTTGAAATCACAAGCTTTCAGATTATACCCCTTCATCATGTGATACAACCAATCTAACCAGTCTGCCATGTGGAATCATGTTGAATGCCTTACTGAAGTCCATACGGACAATGCCCACTGCTCTGCCTTCATCTATCTTTTTTGTCATCTCTTCAAAACACCGAACCAAGTTAGTGAGCCACAATTTCCCATGCACAAATCCATGTTGACTATCCCCAATAAATCCTTACCTTTCCAAACACCTGTAAATCCTGTTCCTCAGAATCCCCTTCAACAACTTACCCAACACTGACATCTTCCCTGGCTTTTCCTTACCACCTTTCTTAAATAATGGCACCCTGTTAGCCAACATCCAGTCTTCTGGCACCTCACCTGTGACTATTGATGATATAAATATCTCAGCAAGGGGCCCATAAATCAATTCTCTAGTTTCCCACAAAGTTCTGGGATACATCTGATCAGGTCCAAGGGATTTATCAACCTTTTGTGTGTTTTAAGATGTCCAGCATCTCCTCCTCTGTAAAATGGACACATTTCAAGATATCACTATTTATTTCTCCAAGTTCTCTAGCTTCCATATCCTTCTCCACAGTAAATACTGACACAAAATACTCATTTAGTATCTCACCCATCTCCTGTGGCTGCACACGTAGGCAGCCTTGTTTATTTTTAAGAGGCCCTATTCTCTCCCTAGATAGTCTTTTGTCCTTAAAGTCTCTTTGGATTCTCCTTAACCCTACTTGCCAAAGCTATATCATGCCCCTTTTTGATCTCCTGATTTTCCTCTTGAATATACTTCCACTGTCTTATATCACTTGATCCCAGCTAACTATACCTGACATACGCTTCCTTCTTTCTCTTGACAAGAGTCTCAATTTTTCTAGTCATGCAGCATTCCCTACTCCTACCAGCTTTACCTGGAGAGGCAAGGTTTGATCAGGGACAGTCACCATGGCTTTGTCAGAGGGAGGTCATGCCTGACAAATTAAATGGAATTTTTTTGAGGAGGTGATCAGGTGTGTTGATGAGGGGAGTACAGTTGATGTGGTTTAGATGGATTTCCTTTGACAAGGTACCATATGGAAGACTGATAAAGATGCTAAAATCACACAGGATCCAGGGTAACTTGGCAAGTTGGACCAAAATTGACTTAGTGACAGGAGACAGTAGATGGTGGTAGAAGGCTGAAACAGAAACAGAAATTGCTGGAAAATCTCAGCAGGTCTGGCAGCATCATTGGAGAGAAATCAGAGTTAATGTTTCGGGTCCAGTGTCCCTTCTTGAAAACCGATGGTAGCTAGGAAAGGAATGGTTTTCATACAGAAGATTGGGTTGGTGGGGGGTGGCAGACAGTCAATGATAAATGGAGATAGAGCCGAAAGAGAGAGAAAAACAATTGGCCAGTCAAAGGAGCATTTAAAGGTCAGCCTCGGAGAATGAATAGCTGCTAACGGGGTTTTCAGTGGTTGACAATGGGTAGTGTGTGATAGCAGCCCACGTGATAACAAGGCCTGGTTTGTGGGAGTGAGGGAAAGGTGCTCAAGCTCCAAAATTGTTAAACTTGATATTAAGTCCAGAATGCTGCAGCGTTCCCAAGCGAAAAATTAAATGCTGTTCTTCCAGTTTGCACTGAGCTTTGCTAGAACACTGCAGCAAGCCTGATACTGAGATGCTGGCCAGAGAACACAGTGGTGTGTTGAAGTGGCAAGCAGCTGGAAGCTCAGGGTCTCTTTTGTGGATAGAACATATGTGTTCTGTGAAACAATCACCCAATCTGCACTTTGTTTCCCCAATGCAGAGGAGGCTACATTAGCCTTGTAGATCATGTGTAGACTTGCACCTTGTAGATGGAGAACACAGTTTAGGGAGTGAGGAGATGAGTTAATCGCTGCAGTGTTCCTAGCCTTTCACCCCCTCTTGTCACAACTGTATTTTCTGAGGTGATCCCACTTGAGTTTCCGGTCAATGGTAACTCCCAGAATATTGATAGCGAGGGATGCAGTGGTGCTAACAAAATTGAATGTCAAGGGGCAGTAGTTAGGTTGTCTCTTAATGGAGATGTTCATTTACTGGCATCTGTGTAGTGCAAGTATTACATGACACTTGTGATCACAAACCTGGATATTGCCCATATCTGTGTACAGTTAAACATGGACCACTTCAGTATCTGCGGAGTCAGGAATGGTGCTGAACACTGTGCAATTGATGAGCATTCTGACCTTATGATGAATGGAAAGTGATAGATGAAGCAGCTGAAGATGGATGGGCCTAGGACACTACCCTGAGGAACTCTTGCAGAGATGTCCTGGAGCTGAGATAACTGACCTCCAACAATCACATCCATCTTCCTATGTGCCAGGACGGAAGCGAATCTTCCATTCATGGACTACATTTACACACCTCGCTGCCGTGGAAAGGCTGCCAACATCATCAAAGACCCATCGCACCCTGGTAATGATCTCCTACAACCTCTTCCGTCAGTCAGAAGATACAGAAACCTGAACACAAGCACGACAAGGTTTAGGAACAGCTTCTTCCCAGTCATTATCAGACTGATGAATGGACTCTGTAATCTCAAATAATGCTGATCTTGCTAACATAGATCTTTACCAGCGTACGGCCTGTGCAATGTAACCTGCATGCCTCTGACTGAGTCTTTTTGATCTGTACATCCTTTGCTTACTATGATATGCCTGTACCGCTTGTTAGCAACACTTTTCACTGTATTTCGGTACACATGACAATAAATAAATCAATCAATCAATATAGGTATGACTCCAACTGGCAGAGCATATTCCCATGATTCTTATTGATTCTAGTTTTGCCATGGCTCCTTGACATCACACTTGGTCAAATGTGAGCTTGATATCAAGGATAGTCACTTTCACCTCATCTCTGAATTTAGCTCCTTTGTCCATGTATGAACGAAGGCTGTAATGAGGTCAGGAACTGAGTGGCCCTGGTGGAACCCAAACTGGGCGTCACTGAGCAGGTTATTGCTGAGCAGGTGCTGCTCGATAGCACTGTTGATGACACCTTCCATCACTTTACTGATGATCGAGAATACACCGATGGGGCAGTAATTGGCCACGTTGGGTTTGTCCTGCTTTTTGTGTGCAGGATATACTTAGGCAATTTTCCACATTATTGGGTAGATATTATTGTTGTAGTTCTACTGGAAGAGCTTGGCTAGGGACTGGCAAGTTCTGGACCATGAGTCTTCAGTGTTAGAATGTTGTTGGGGCCCATAGCCTTTGCCGTATCCAGTGTCTCCAATCATTTCTTGATATCACATGGAGTGAATCTTTGGCACTGATGTTTTGGTCTCTTCCATTTTTGAGGATGGAGACATTTGTAATGCCTCCTCCTCCAGTGAGTTGTTTAATTGTCCACCACCATTCATGACTGGATGTGGCAGGACTGCAGAGCTTAGATCTGATCTGTTGATTATGGGATCACTTAGCTCTGTCTATCACTTGCTGCTTATGTTGTTTGGCATGCAACTAGTCCTGTTTGGTAGCTTCACCACATTGGCACCTCATTTTTAGGTATGCCTGGAACTATTCCTGCCATGCCTTCCCGCACTTTCTATAGAATCAGGGTTGATTCCCTGGCTTGATTGTATTAGTTGAATGAGGCATATGCCAGGCCATGAGGTTGTAGATTGTGCCACAGTACAATTCTGCTACTCCTGTTGATGGCCCAAAGTGCCTCATGGATACCCAGTCTTGAGTCATCAGAACTGTTCGAAATCTGTCCAATTTAGCACACTGATAGAGCCACACAACACGATGAAGGGTTTTCTCAATGTGGAAGCAGGACTTCGTCTCCAAAAGGACTGTGTGGTGATGACATTTACTGATACTGTCATGGACAGATGCATCTGCAGCAGGCAGATTGATAAGGATGAGGTCAAGTATGACAGACCTGGTCTGTCAAGTCTATCCTTTAGGACTTGACCACCTTGACCAGTAGTACTGCTGCTGAGCCACTCTTGGTGGTGGACATTGAAGTCCCCCACCCAAAGTACATCTTGCATCCAAGATAATGGAAGGCATATGGGACACTTGCTTTTATCAGTTGAGGCATAGATTACAAGGGCAGGGAGGTTATGTTGGAGTTGTATAGGACTTTGGTTAGGCCACAGCTGGAGTGCTGTGTGCAGTTCTGGTCTCCGCACTGTAAGAAGGATTTGATTGCAGGAGGGGGTGCAGAGGAGCTTCACCAGCATGTTGCCTGAATGGAGCACTTTAGCTGTGAAGAGAGGCTTCTTTGAAGCAGAGAAGGTTGAGGGGTACTTGATGGAAGTGTATTAGATTATGAGGTGCATGAACAAGTTGAATAGAAAGCAGTTATTCCCCTTGGTCGAATGGTTGTCAACAACGGGTCATCAACTTAAGGTGAAAGGCAGGAAGGGAGTTAAGAAATATTTTTCCACACGGAGCATGATGGGGGTCTGGAATACACTGCCTGAGATGGTAGATGAGGCAGGTAAACTTACAGGCTGTAAAAACCTTGGATGAGCACTTAAAATATCATAACATTCAAGACTATAGGCCTAGTGTTGTAAGATGGGACTACTGTAGATTTAATTTCAATTTTGGCACTACAGATGTAATGGGATGAAGAGCATTTTCTGCATGATTCTTTGAAGATCCTATTGGAGCTCGGATTTTTTTTCCAATAGCAGTGGGAAGATGAGATGATTGGAAACTTCATGGACAAGGACACACAGAGGTTGAAGTGCAGATGGTGCACTGTATCAATCAGCTGCTGTGAGATCAACAAAATAACTCATTTCTACCATAGCATGCTGAGTGCTTTACAAAATGGCCAAGCAGATCCTTCCCACCATTCCAACACTACCACTTAATTCCTAACATCATATTTCAAGCTCTGTGTTCCCTGAAGGCTATGATGTGAAGGTGCCAGTGAACAAAGTCAGAAGTCACACAGCACCAGGTTATAGTCCAACAGGTTTATTTGAAATCACAAGCTTTCTGAGAGCTGCTCCTTTGTCAGACCCTCATGGCTAGATTACTCATTCCTTTATGTCCCTACTGTTTCATCCACTTTGTTCCAAGACCGGCTTTATCTGCCCTTGAGGTTTGATCTGCCCTCACTGTTTCTCTTGCTTTGTTTCAGGTCTTGGTCATTCTCATTTGTCTCTCTTCTGTTTCTCCTACTTTGTTCCTGAGAGATCATTCAAATGAGCATACAAATTAGGAACAGGAGTACACCATTCAGGTCCTAGACCTTGCTCCATTATTCAATAAGGTCATTGTTGATCTGACTGTGGCTTTAACTCCAAATTTCTATCTAACCTTGATAACGTTTGATTCCATTGTTAATTAAAATCTACCTCTGCATTAAAAATATGCAATAACTCTGCCTCATCTGCACCCTGGAGTCACGGAATAACAACAATTTTTGCTGGACATCCGTGTGTCTGGTGAACTTTCCAAAGTGTTTTGTGGTTGATGGAGTCAAATGCCTGAGACCAATCAATAAAGGCAATGCTTCACTTTTTTTTTGTTCTAAAGACTTTTATTTGTTGAATGATAGATGTTATTCGGTGGATTTCTCTGGATGGCGCTAAACCACATTGGTTGATGCTAGAATTATGTGATTTCTGTCTCGCTGCAATACATGATGGTTCAGGAGGATTTACGTGAGAACCTTCTCTATAGTGAAAACAGGAGAAATGCTGCTTTAATACTCACAAATTTATTTATCACCCTTTTTGAAGAATGAAACAATAATGGCATTGCACAGGTCAAGAATTAGTACCTGATAAAAACTGAAAGAACTGCACATGCTGTAAATCAGGAACAAAAACAAAGTTGCTGGAAAAACTCAGCAGGTCTGTGGAGGAGAAAACAGAGTTAACGTTTCGGGTCCGGTGACCCTTCCTCAGAACTGATGGTGGCTGGGAAAACGTCAGTTTTTATGCAGAAAATAGGGAGGTGGGTGGGTAGGGAGTAAACGATAGGATAGAGCCCAAAGAGAGAGAAAAACAGTTGGACAGACAAAGGAGCTGCTAACGATCAGGCTGGGAGGGTGAATAGTTGTTAATGTAGACTGTTAGTGACTAACAACAGGGGGTGTGTAATGGCAGGCTATGTGGTAACAAGGCCTGGTGTGTGGGATGGGGGGCTGGGACATGGGAGAGTTTAGGCCCTAAAATTATTGAACTCAGTATTGAGTCCGGAGGGCTGTAGGGTCCCCAAGTGGAAAATGAGGTGTTGTTCCTCCAGCTTGCGTTGAGCTTTGCTGGAACATTGCAGCAAGCCAGAGACAGAGATATTGGCCAGGGAGCAAGGTGGTGCATTGAAGTGGCAGGCGACAGGTGGTTCAGGGTCTTTTTTGCGAGCAGAATGTAGATGTTCTGTGAAGCGGTCACCAAGTCTACGCTTCATTTCCCCAGTGTAGAGGAGACCACATTGTGAGCAGCGAATGCAGTAGACTGGATTCTGGGAAATGCAGGTGAAGTGTTGCTTCACCTGGAAGGTATGTTTGGGCCCTTGGATATGGGGGAGGGAGGAGGTAAATGGGCAGATGTTGCACCTTCGCCGGTTACAGGGGAAGGTGCCGTAGGGCTGTGGGGGGTGTTGGGGGTGAAGAAAAAGTGGACCAGGGTTTCCCGGAGGGAACAGTCCCTGCAGAAGGTGGAAAGGGAGGGGAGGGCAATATGTGTCTGGTGGTGGCATCTTGCTGGAGGTGGTGGAAATGGCGTCTGATGATCTTTTGGATGTGGATGCTGGTGGGATGGTAGGTGAGGATAAGGGGAACCCTATCGCTGTCGCGGGAGGGAAGAGAAGGGGAGGGGTGAGGGCAGAAGTGTGGGAGATGGGTTGGACCTTGTTGAGGGCCCTGTCGACAACAGAGCTGGGGAATCCTCGGTTGAGGAAGAAGGTGGACATTTCAGAGGCTCCTTTGTCAAAGTTGGCCTCATCTGAACATATGTGACGGAGACAGAGGAACTGAGAGAATGGGATGGAGTCTTTACAGGAAGTGGGGTGTGAGGATGTATAGTCCAGGTAGCTGTGGGATTCAGTGGGTTTGTAATGGATATTAGTGGCCAGTCTATCCCCAGAAATGGAAACAGAAATGTCGAGGAAGGGAAGCGAGGAGTCAGAGATAGACCAGGTGAAAGTGAGGGCAGGGTGGAAATTGGAGGCGAAATTGATGAAGTTTTTCAATTCCAGACAAGAGAGGGAAGCAGCACCGATGATATCACCAATGTATCAGAGAAAGAGTTGTGGATGGGGCTTGGAATAGGACTGGAACAAGGAATATTCCACGTACCCCACGAAGAGACAGGTATAACTAGGGCCCATGCAGGTACCCATAGCAACCCCTCTTACCTGAAGAAAATGAGAAGAGTTGAAAGAGAAGTTGTTGAGGGTGAGGACAAGCTCGGCCAAGCGGAGGAGGGTGGTAGTGTTGGGTGGGGATGGTTCAGGTCTTTGCTCCAGGAAAAAGCAGACAGCCCTAAGACCCTCTTGGTGGGGAATGGATGTGTAAAGGGATTGCACATCCATGGTAAAGAGCAGGTGGCTGGAGCCAGTAAACTGGAAGTTTTGAAACCAACGTATGGCGTCAGATGAATCATGGATGTATGTGGGTAGGGACTGGACCAGGGGGTAGAAGACTGAGTCAAGGTAGGAAGAGATGAGTTCTGTGGAGCATGAGCAGGTTGGAACAGTGGGTCTGCCTGGACAGTCCTGTTTGTGGATTTTTGGCAGGAGGTAGAAACAAGCTGTGTGGGGTTGGGGGACTATTAGCTTGGAAGCGGATGGGGGGAGATCACCGGATGAAATGAGATCCGTAACCGTAGTGGATACAATGGCCTGATGTGCCATGGTGGGGTCATGGTCCAGGAGAGGGTAGGAGGAGGTATCTGAGAGCTGGCGCTCAGCCTCTGCAAGGTAGAGGTCAGTACGCCAGACTACAACAGCACCACCCTTATTGGCAGGCTTGATGACAAAGTCAGGGTTAGATCTGAGTGCACAGAGTACAGTCAGTTTGGGGTGAGATAGGTCGGATTTGTTGAGAGGGGCAGTGAAATTGAGGCGACTAATGTCACTTTGACAGTTCTCAGTGAAAAGATCGAGTGCAGGTAAAAGGCCAGAGGGAGGGGTCCAGGTGGAGGGAGAGCGTTGGAGTTGGGCAAAGGGGTCTGTGGGACAGGGAGAGGAGTCTTGTCCAAAGAAATGAGCACAGAGGCAAAGACGGCGGAAGAAGAGCTCAGCGTCATGTCGTGCCTGAAATTCATTAAGGTGGGGACGCAACAAGGTCCAACCCATCTCCCACACTTCTGCCCTCACCCCTTCTCTTCCCTCCCGCGACAGCCTTTTCTGAGTACAGAACGTTCAGCATCAGAGAGCAGAAGATTAGGAGGGATGGTGAATACCCGACAGGAGGTGGGGAGGTTGGGGGAGGGGATGGAGTTAGAGGGAAGGTGAGGAGAGGAAGGTTCCAGAGGGCAATGGGTATATTTGAGTTGTTGCATCTTGTGGGCCTTGATGCCTGAAAGGTAAAGAAAAAGTTTCTTGTTAGCACAGTGAATGAGCCGGAGGATGAAGTGGAACTGTGGAGTGGGGCAGCCCTGAGCCAGCACGTTGCGATGCTGTTGGAGAGAAATGTTGAGAGTGTGCATGTGGCGCCGCATGGCACTGAGTGTGGATCTCAGGATGTGGCGAGAGCAGCTGTCCATGGAACGTTGAACATCATGGAGATATTTGTGATCCTGGGAGCATTCAAAACATGAAGGATGAAACTTCAGTTGGAATCCATGTGGGGTGAGTCTGAGCCGGAGGCAGTCACTGAGGAATGTGTTATGTCTGTGGAAATGAGTTTTAGCAAATACCTGGTCAAATACCAGGAGTGACAGTGAAATTAAAGTCAGTGGGCAAAAGGAGAGATTGGAACGGAAATCCTGTCGGAGAGAGGAGCAGAACTTCTTCAAGGTGGACATGCCTGGAAGAGATGTGGCAGTGAGTTAAATACTAAATAAAAACCACGAGAACTGCAGATGCTGTAAATCAGGAACAAAAACAAAGTTGCTGGAAAAGCTCAGCAGGTCTGGTAGCATCTGTGAAGGAGAAAACAGAGTTCACATTTCAGGTCCGGTGACCCTTCCTCAGAACTGATGGAGGCTGGGAAAACGTCAGTTTATATGCAGAAAATAGAGAGGTGGGTGGGCTAGGGAGTAAACGATACGATAGAGCCCAAAGAGAGAGAAAAACAGTTGGACAGACAAAGGAGTTGCTAGCGATCAGGCTGGGAGAGTGAATAGCTTTTAATGGGGACTGTTAGTGACTAACAACAGGGGTGTGTAATGGCAGGCCTGTTTTTCTCAGGTTTTTATAAAAATGCTAAGAGTTTTGTACGAGAGTTCATGATAACAGCTGATTTACACTTCCATAGGAACGTTGTCCAAAGTACACACCTTGTTATTCTTTATCTTCTGGATAGTCTTTTGTATCTTAGAACATGCAGGCAGAATAGCCCAAATATGGTCTCTCATGTTATTGAGGGATTGAATTGATCTTTTTTTCTGACTCTGTTGATTCCCAACTGAGAAGGTTCTGGTCATGTTCTTTCTAAATGTCTCAAATAGCTGCATTGCCCTTGAGAATAGTATTGCCATCTTCAGCTTTGAAGGGGTGAGGGTAATTTAGCTTTGGTCCATAGATGGTTTTAGTGACTTTAATGGTTTTACTGGAAGAAAACAGTATATTGTCATAGAATGACAGAGTCATCTACAGCATGAAAGGAAACCATTTGACCAATCAAATCCATAGTGACATCCAGAAGAGTAGTTCAGTCCATCCCACTATTCTGCTCAATATCCATAGCTCTTGGACATTTCTCCTCTGTCCAATCTAGAGAAGATTCTCACATAAATCCTCCTGAACTGTCACATATTGAGTGACAAGGCAGTGAAGACATAATTCCACTATCATCCAATGTGGTTTAAGGCCATCTAGAGGAACAACAGAATAAAAGAAGATACAGAAGCTTGAACACATTTACCAACAGGTTCAAAAACAGCTCATACCTCACTTTTATTAGATTGCTAACTAAACCTCTCTAACTTCAAATAATGTTGATCTTGCTTTGTGCACCTCCTGTGCAGCCGTAGCCTTGTAAGCCTCGCTCTGTCTAAGCACCCTGTGATCTCTATGTCCTTGTCTGCTATGATCTGGTGTACTGCTCGCAAAACAAAAATTTTCACAGTACTTAGGTACATGTGACTACAATAAATCAAATCAAATCAAATCTTTGACACTTGACCAATCAAACAAACATATTTGGAACAAAGAAAAGAGTGATACATGGCCTTTTATTATTAGTCTCAGCATTTGGCTCCATCACCTACAAAGCACTTTGGAAAGTCCAAACAGTTGGATGTGCAGCAAAATTTGTTACTATCCTGTGACTCCTGGGAAACCTTCTTTTCCAGGGAGCAGATGAGGTAGAGTCATTGAATATTTTTACCTCCTTCAAGTGCCCATCACATTTTCTTTTGAAATCATTTCTACTTCCAACACCTTTGTGGTCGTAAAGTTCTAGAATATTATCACACACTGTGCACAAAAGATTATGCTTACTTTCCTCCTACATCTCTTGCCCAAAATCTTAATATTATGTTAACAAGTCCTTGCTGCATCAACTGACAAAAAGAGATTTTTCTTTTGTTTATCTTATTTATTCTGTCATAATCTTGTGCACTCTGACCAAACCTCCCTTCAATCTCCATTGCTCCAAGAGGAATAACACAGCCCTTTCAGAATAAGTTTGTAACTAAACTACCCCTGATATACCCTTCATCTCATTGTCTCAAATTGTTCACATCTTTCCTAAAGTGTGGTGACCAGAACCAGGTGGAACACTCTGATTGTATTCTAACCAGAGCTTTATAATGATTCAGCAAAACTCCTCTGCCTAGGAAATTAGTACATTTATTTCTGAAGCCCAATTTCCTGTGCACTTTGCTAACCGCACTGTCAATGTGTCTTGCAACCCTGAAGATTGATTCGCATCCACACACATCTCCCTCTGTTCCTGAACTGTTTAGTACTATTCAGTCTGTATTGCATCTCCCTCTCTTATCTCCTAGTGTACATCACCTCACATTTCTCTGCACTAAATTCCATTTCCTACTTGTCTGGTCAGTCTATTAGTCTATCTTTCTGAAGAAGGGTCCCGACCCGAAATGTCAGCTTTCCTGTTCCTCTGATGCTGCCTGGCCTGCTGTGTTCCTCCAGCTCCACACTGTGTTATCTATTAGTCTGTCTGTATCCTGTTGCAAACAATGTGTATCACCTGCACTGTTTGCCACTCTTCCATGTTTGGTGTCATCACCAAATATTGAAATTTTACTTCGTATTCCAAGATCCAAATTGCATATATTGCAAAAAAAAAGTAGTAGTCCCAGCAATCCAGCAATGACCCTGGAGGAACACCAATGATTGCAATCTTCCAATCTAAAAAGCAAGTATCTACCATCACTCAGTGTTTTTTTCTGTCCTTAAGCCAATTTTGTAAATGTAATTGAACAACCGTCTTCCTATTTTGTCAGCCTCAATTTTATTAATCAGTCTTTACAGAATGCCTTTCTTAAAATCCATCTCGACGACATTCAACACATTGTTTATCAACCTTCTTTGTTACTTCAAAAATTTAATTTGATTAGTCAAACATGATCCATTGATACAAGTCTACTTCACTTTAGTTAACTCAAACCTCTCCAAGTGCCACTGACTTTTTTTCTTTGATTATGGATTCCAAAATCTTCGCCACCACAGATTTTAAATTAAACAGCTTACAGTTCTTAGGATTCATACTTTCTTGAGTAAGGCCGTTCTGCAATCTGCTGGAGCTTGAATTGCTATTCTTGTGAATCGTCCTCATGAAGTGTTAGACAAAGAGCTGCAACAAAATGTTTGTTTTTCAGCAGTATACAAGCTCTGCATGACCAAACAAATATTTACATATGACAATGCACATTAATAATTTTGACTTTAGAATATAAAACATACTTCTACATTTGAAGATGACATCGGATTGGAGATGACATTAAATACTGAGCTAAACTACAACAACTTACAGGAAGACTCTAATAAATTTGCAGAATGGGTAAATAATTGGAAAACGAAATTCAAAATAGGTAAATTCAAGTTAGCAGATAGGAAAAATAGGGAGGTAACTTATAATTTGAAAGCTGTATCCCAAATGGAATAGAGGGACACATTTACAGGAACAAAGGTATATTGAAATACAAATATATCATTTATGAAAGTTATGTCACAGGTTAACATGGCCATAAAAAAGAGAACCAAGCAGTGGGCTTTATTTCTATGGAATGGAATTCAGAAGTAGGGATATTATGCTATACTTGTATCGACCCTAGGTAATAAAACATTTACCAAAGGCTATTCTGGTCATAATATTACAAAAGAGATATAGGGCTGAATCTTTGGAAAAACCTGTTGTCATTTTTGGTAACACTCATGAAGGGTTTCTCTCCATTAGGCCTAATGAGTGTTTTTGCACTATCATTTCGAACATGCCTCAATAAACAAGCCTCTATGGTACCTCACACATTCTATTCTCCCATTCACCATTTTTGGAATTTCTTGCCACTGCTGGTTATCCTAGGTTTCCTGGTGCCTATGCCATGCTTGAACTCCAGCCATACACCCAGTCAAACATTGGCAGTCCAGAGTTGCCCTGCACTGTGCTTAGAGTGGGACAGTAGTCACAAATCAATATTTCCCAGGGCACTTCAGTGGCACAGTTGACACATCATTACACATACAACTGTACATTTCTATGTGTCTTGCTGATCAAGCACCAAACCACTCATCTTATCTGTCCTTAGCCACATGCCATCTTACAACCCTGTTTAAGGCAGTGGTATTAGAGTCATAGAGTCACAGTTTAGAGTCATAGAGGTCTACAGCACAGAGAAAGGCTGTTCAACCAACTGAGTCTGCGCCAGTCACGAACAGCACATAACTATTCCTACTATCTCTGACATAAGCATTCTACTCACACTTTCCAGCATTTGACTCATAAACTTGTACGCCTTGAAGTCATAAATGCACATCAGATACTTATTAAATGTTGTGAGGGTTTCTGCTGCTACCACCCTTTCAGACTGTTTACAATGCAGTGATAATGCACCTCGCTCAATCTGCAGTGACACTGCGCCTCTTTTTTTATTATTTCAAAAATATACTTTATTCATAAAAAATCAGTATATGCATACATAGTCTCTAAAGCAATCCAGTTCTGTACAGTAACATATGAAGAAAAAAATGTTAGAGTTTGACTCTATCCAGCAGACAAACCCAAGGCATTTGTTATTTATACAAGGAAACAGCATTGAGGATGAATGAATCTGGCCCTCTTGCACATCCTGAGGGACCTTCAGCTGCAAACTCTTTCAGATCACGTTGTTTGACATCTGCTGGATGTTGCTGCTGGTTCTGGGTTTATTGGTTACTCATTTTTCTTCTATTTCTCAATGCCTCATTGTATCATAGCAACAGAGATGATAACCCCTTCTGTGCCTGGATCCAGCAGTCATGTTTATGAATGTACTGTAGGAGGAGCGTAGGAAACAGAACATGTTAATAATGTGAGCAGTCAGCATTCACGTCACTCATAAATGATAGTTTAACATAGTCGTCCATACAGTGGGATATGGAACATTTTGACAAGGAGGTCAAGGAGCTTTGAATAGGACCTATTTCCAATGAATCAGGAAATAATTATGGTGCAAAGAAATAATAGGAGGTTTTAAGTAATGCATCAGTACTAAGACCTTGTGCTCACACATCACCCAAGAAAGGCAACCTCACACATAACACTTGAAGAGTGATAATATTCAAGGATGTGGGCCTAGTGCAGGAAAGTGGGACTAGTGCAGGTAGCAGTGCATTTTTGGTGGCAAAGACGCAATGGGTCAAAAGGCCTGTAATTTTACTCTGTGAGCACATTACAGAAAACTTACAGGTCAAGGTGAGGGGAAGATCAGTTCCATGCCCCTATGCAGCCTATGAGGTCTTACAGTGTCATTGTTATTTGTGGTCCACAGGTGCCACTTTTGTAGTAGCATGTGATTACTTCTGCTTCACAAAGATGACCGTCTTCCAAAAGCAATGACAAATGAATGACATTGTCAAGATTGTTTGTGATTAGCATTTGCACCCCACTGGACACTGCATTTGTTTCACATATAATGATTACAGATGATTTCAATTTGTACTGTGCCAATGGACATTTGATATAATTGCCCCTTGAAAGACCTGCTGTCGCTCACAATTGGAGCCTACCCATTAGGGCAGAAAAAAAAACTCACCCTGCTCACATTGCATGTGATCAGAACCATTTTTTCATTGGCAGTTTGCATTTAGGAGCCAAGTGAATGTGGCAGGAATTGCAGGTCATACTTGAGACAGCGAGTCACAGGCTCAGGCTAGCAATCAAGGCTCCCCTCTTGAACCTCCATGCCCTTTTCACTTTGGCACTCCCTGGACAGCCCATCCTTATTGATTCTCACATGTTTCCACACATTACCTGGAATTACCTCTCAATCTTACTCCCTGTGCTCCGTTCCTACAGTTTAGTCCCATCCACCATTATGATGCACACTTCACCGTCAAGGCCACAGTGGTGGAGAAGATAATAGCCCATGCCTGCTGTAGTATCCCATGTTATTCCATATGTTATTGTTATTACCACCTTACATCTTGAATTTCCAACCTTCACCTTCTGAACTGTAACATGAATCCTTGTCTGTTATGCATCCCAGCACAGAGTCCCCAGCTTCACTATCACGGCCATGATAACCACCTTGAAATTCATTCATTTCACCCTCAGGAGTAACCGTGGTTCAGCTCACTGACTGACTTGCAGAAGAGATTTACAAGGATGATGCCAGGACTGGAGGTTTGAGCTATAGGGAGAGACTGAATGGAACCATAGAATCGCTACAGTGTGGAAGCAGGATGTTAGGTCCACTGAGTTCACCCCAACCCTCAGAGCATCCCACCCGTACCTATCCGCTACCCTTTCCCTGTAACCTTTGCATTCCCCATGCTAATCCACCCAACCTACGCATCCCTGGACACTATGGACAATTTAGCATGTCCAATCCACCTAACCTGCACATCTTTGGACTCTGGGACGAAACCAGAGTTCCTGGAGGAAACCTATGCAGACACAGGGAAAACTTGTAAACTCCACACAGTCACCTGAGGGTGGAATGGAACCCAGGTCCCTGGCGCTGTGAGGGAGGAGTGCTAACCACTGAGCCAGTTTTTCTCCCTGGTGTGTCAGACACTGAGGGGTGACACTATAAAGGTTCGTAAAACCATGAGGGGCGTGGACAGCATGAATAGCCAAGGTCTTTCCCTGGGGTGGGGGAGGGTCCAAAACTAAATGACATAGGTTTAAGGTGAGAGGGGAAGATTTAAAAGAGACAAGAGGGGTAACTCTTTCATGCAGAGGAACGAGCTGCCAGAGGAGGTGGTGGAGGAGGGTACAATTACAATATTTAAAAGGCATCTGGATGGGAATATGAACAGGAAGGGTTTAGAGGGATATGGGCTAAATGCTGGCAAATGGGACGAGGTCTGTTTGGGATGTCTGGTCGGCACGGTTGAGTTGGACCAAGGGGTCTGTTTCCATCCTGTACAGCTCTATGACTGTATGCCATAACCAGCTATTGACTGACCAGACTCCTGAATGATCTCTATGTTGGGGTGGCACAGTGGCATAGTGATTCACACAGCTACCTCACAGCGCCAGGGGCCTAGGTTTGATTCTAGCTTTGGATGACTCTCTGTGTGGAGTTTACACATTCTCCCCATGCCTGTGTAAGTTTCTGCTGGATGCTCCAGTTTCATCCCCTAGTCCAAAGACGGATCGGCCATACTAAATTGCCATGTAGTGACAAGGGATGTGTAGGCTAGATCAATTAGCCAGGGTAATGGCAGGGTTAGGGGGATGTGTGGGAGGCTGGGGTGCTCTTTGGAGGGCCAGTGCAGACTCAAAGGGCAGAATGGCCTCTTTTCGCACTGCGGGGGTTCTATTATTTCACGTTTCATGAATCACTTGACTGTTTGCACTGATCCCCAGCACTAACTCCACAGACTGTAGTGAGACTCAAGAGGCCAATGACCATGCCAATGCCCTTAAATTGATATTGAACAATGCCCTTGATTAACTGTACCAGGACCTTCTGACAGATGGTAGGTCCTTTTGACTTGGCCGAGGACAACTCCTCTCAACTTTGAGACATGGCCAAAGCACGTGCAATGTGTATATACCATTTGTTTCACCAATGCCCTTTAGAGAGGGAAATCTGCCATTCTTACCTCATCTCACCTACATGTGACTCCAGACTCACAGCAATGTAGTTGATCCTCAACTGCCCTCTGAAATGGCCTAGGCAAGCCACTCTGTTGTATCAACTGTTACAAAGTCTTAACACAAGAATTAAACTGGATGGACTACCTGGCATCGATCTAGGCACAGAAAAGACAAAGACAAAGACAGCCCTATCAACCCTCATTACTAACGTCTGGGGGGCTAGTGCCAAAACTGAGTGAGCTGCCTCACAGACTAGTCAAGCAACAGCCTGACATAGTCACACACATGGAATCACATCTTACAAAGTCCAAGACACCACCATCACTATCCTCGGTTATGGCAGCACAGGGTAAGCAGAATTTGCAGCACAGTGGTATACAGTCGGGAGGGAGTTGCCCTAGGAGTCTTCAACATTGACTCTGGACCCCATGAAGTCTCATGGCTTCAGGTTAAACATGAGCAAGGAAACCTCCAGCTGATTACCACATACCATCCTCCCTCAGCTAATGAATTAGTACTCTTCCATATTGAACAAAACTTCAAAGGAAGCTCTGAGGATGGCAAGGGCACAAAATGTACTCTGGGTGGGGGATTTCAATGTTCACCACCAAGAGTGGCTCAGCAGCAGTACTACTGATCGAGCTGGTCAGGTCCTAAAGGACAAAGCTGCTGGACTGGGTTTGAGGCAGGTGGAGGGGTAAACAACAAGATGGAAAAACATACTCAACCTCATAATTACCAATCTGCCGCCTGCAGATGCATTCATCCATGGCAGAATCAGTAAGAGTGACCACCGCATGGTCTTTGTAGAGACAAAGTCCTGCCTTCACATTGAGAATATCCTCCATCGTGTTGTATAGCACTATCACCGTGCTAAATGGGACAGACTTCAAACGGATCTTGCAACTGAAGACTGGGCATCCATGAGGCACTATGGGCAATCAATAACAGCAGAAATGTACTCCAGCACAATCTGTAATCCTATGGCCCGACATAGCCCCAACTCAACCATTACCATGAAGCCAGGGAATCAACGTTAGTTCAATGGAGACTGCAGGAGGGCACAGCAGGAATAGTACCAGGCATACCTAAAAATGAGGTGTCAACCTGGTAAAGCTACCAAACAGGACTACATGCATGTCAAACAGCATAAGCAGCAAGTGATAGACAGAGCTAAGCGATCCTGCAACAAACATATGATCTAAGCTTTGCAGTCCTGCCATATCTAGTCATGAATGGTGGTGGACAATTAAACAACTCACTGGAGATGGAGGACACTCCACAAATATCTCCATCCTGAATGATGGAAGAGCCCAACACATCAGTACAAAAGGTAAGGCTGAAGTATTCACAGCAATCTTCAGCCAGCAGTACCAAGTGGATGATCCATCTTGGTCTCCTCAAGTCATCCCAGATCACAGATACCAGACTTGAACCAATTCAATTCACTCCACATGATATCAAGAAATGGTTAAAGGCACTTGATTGTGCAAAAGCTATGGGCCCTGACAACATTCCAACAAAAGTAAAAAAGACTTGTGCTCCAGAATGTGCCATTATCCTAGCCAAGCTCTCCCAGAGCAGCATAGTACACTACTAGCATTTACCTGACAATATGAAAATGGCCCAAATATGTCCTCTGCACAAAATATAAGACAAATCCAAACCAGCCAATTACCATCCCATCAGTCTATTCTTCATTATTAGTAAAATGATAGAAACTGTCGTCAACAGTGCTATCAAGCAGCACCTGCTCAGCAATGACCTGCTCAGTGACGCCCAGTTTGGGTTCTCAGCTCCTGACCTTATTACAGCCTTGGTTCAAACATGGACAGAAGAGCTTAATTCCAGAGGTGAGATGACAGTGATAACCCTTGACATCAAGGCTGCCTTTGACTAAGTATGGCATCAAGGATCCCTAGCAAAACTGGAATCAATGGGTATCGGGGGCAAATTCTCTGCTGGCAGGAGTCATACGTGGCATATGGGAAGATCGTTGTGGTTACTGGAGGTCAATCATCTCAGCTCCAGGATATCTCTGCAGGAGTTCCTCAGGGTAGTGTCCTAGGCCCAACAGTCTTCAGCTGCTTCATCAATGACCTTCCCTCCATCATAAGGTCAGAACTGGGGGTGTTGACTGATGATTGCACAATGTTCAGCAACATTATTGACTCCTCAGATACTAAAGCAGTCCATGTTCAAATGCAACAAGATGTGGACGATATCCAGGCTTGGACTGACAAGTGGCAAGTGACATTCGTTCCACACCAAAGCCAGGCAATGACCATCTCTAATAAGAGACAAATTAACCATCGTTCCTTGACATTCAACAGTGTTACCATTACTGAATACCCACGATCAACATTCTGGGTACGACCATTGACCAGATACTCAACTGGACTCACCACATAAACAGCAGCTACAAAAGCAGGTCAGAGACTTGGAATACTGCAGCGAGTAACTCACCTCCTCACTCCCCAAAGCCTCTCCATCATTTACAACATACAAGTCAGGAGTGCATGACCACTTCCATCGAGGAGGACAAGGGCAGCAGATACATGGGAACCATCAACTCAAGGTCCACTCCAAACCATTCAC
The DNA here is from genome assembly GCF_021869965.1 of Rhincodon typus. NCBI lineage: Eukaryota > Metazoa > Chordata > Chondrichthyes > Orectolobiformes > Rhincodontidae > Rhincodon > Rhincodon typus. The sequence goes on along the minus strand of NC_063332.1, from coordinate 56,410,951 downwards.
TATCCTGACTTGGAAATATATCGCTGTTCCTTCACTGTTGCTGGGTCAAAATCCTGGAATTCCCTCCTGAAGGTCATTATGGGTCAACCTACACCAGGTGGACTGGTTCAAGAAGGCAGCTCACCAACACCTTCTCAAGGGCAGCTAGAGCTGGGCAATAAATGCTGGCCTAGTCATGAATGTCCAAGTCCCATGAATGAATGAAAGAAAATGCTGCTAGCACCTGCTGCAGGCGTGAAATTGACAAAACATCCCCACGCCTTCATCCCTCCCTCAACTAAGGACTGCTGACATCCAGGACAAACTGTCTGCCTTTGTGTCTGTGCTAAGCAGCATGCCAAAACAGAAGTCCTGTAAGATTTCAAAGGTGTGGCTTGGGAGCAACATGCAAACAATCGAGGCTAAGCAGGAATACTGTGAGCATTGAAGTAAATGCAAAGTGAGGGAGCGCTAATAGAGTGAGAAAACAATCCTGAGATGCAGCCTGGTCGAATCTATCAGCTGGGTGCCCATCCCTGCAGGCAAAGCATCCAAAGCATTCCAACGAAAAGTGCTGATGCTCTCCAAACTGTAGGATTAATGTGTGCAGAGCCCCACTGTGAGTAGATCGGAGATATGGCTTGATGACGCATTGGGGCTGGTATGTGGCAGATGCCAATCTCTGTGGACATGGGTAAAAGTTGCCCATAAAATGCCCCCAGAGGTATTGATGCTGGGTTTCCAAGATGGAGGGCCATAGGAGCAAGCAGCAAGATGGAGTTGTCGGGTAACTGCTCTGACTTTCATATCGGTATTTGTTGTCATCTAATTTCTATCCAGTGGATGGAAGAATAGGAAACTGCATAATAACTGAGGTGGGTTTAAGTAATAATTAAATATTAATACACAGAAATGGGCCTCTTGCCATTCCCTAGCGACAATCTCATCTTGGAGTGTAATATTTGGTTTAAAATGGGATTCTTTGCTCTCAACATCAAGAAAATCCATGCCTGGTTTCACCTAGTTTTCCCAAATTTCTCGACATGGCCCCGATTGTTGAGGGGCTGGGAAGATTCTGTCCTTCGCGTTACTGGAGAGAGTACAGAGGCAATTTCCAGAAATGCACGAGTATATCAGAAAAGCAGTAACAATGTATATCTCTTTTCTTCTTGATAAAAGGTTGAGGGGTGATCTAATATCGGTCATTAAATTATGAAATGTTTTGACAGACAGGACACAGAGAGAATGGTTCCTCTGGAAGGGAAGAGCACAACTGCAGACTATCAATGTAACATTGTTAACAAGAAATGAAATAGGGGATTGAAAAGAAACTTCTCAACCAGTGATAACTTTCATTTTTTCATGGAATGTGGTGTACTGTCAATGCCTTAATGCCCTAGAGAAGGCGTTGTGGTGAGTAGTCTTACTGAATTGCTGCATTAGTTGGTAAGTAAGTACCAGGGACCGGGACAAGGGTTCGATCAGGGTCCCACAACAGGGGCTGTAGCTTTAGGAGGGTAACTGGGGGAAGAACCACTGGACTTGTGTTAGGATGGGCAGATATGATCATTAGGGAACAGAGAGCCCCTTGTGCTCAGGTTGGGGTCTGGGTCACTCCTGGCAGGTTGGGAGCAGAACCAGGTAGGAAGCCTCAGCCTCGGGCCAGGACCAGCACAGGCACTCTTAATTTCCATTCCCAGCCCACGTAGGTACACCCACAGTGCTATGTGGAGCATAAACACTAACACTGACTGGTTGGACTGAATGGCCTATTTCTGTGCTTTATGTCCCATATAATCCTTCCCATGTAATTAATAGCGTTGCTCTACAACACGTAAACTTAACATTTGAAATAGCTATAGTAATGCAAATCTCACTTCTGATCTTTGAAATAATAGGCCTGACCTTTCTTCACTCCATCATCCCTGCATGATCTGGATGAGGAGAGACACTTCATCAGAAGAACCTTGATTCCTTCAGTCACTCTTCCAGAAGGCTAATGGTGGTGAGATGTGACAAGTTCACTCTCAAGTTGGACTGTGCTACCTTAGCACAAACCCAAAATTTGTGCATTGAACTCAGCTTTCTGCTTCAGGTTCAGCTGTATTTATGCAATGTGGACAAATTAAATGTGTTAATCTCTTTAGTTATAGCTTTTGATTGGTGGTTGCAACATTTTGTGCTGCCTGAGGCCTTAAGGATTTTACCATGCTGTTGAAATCCTTTTGAAGCAAGTGTGCAAGGTTGAACATTTATATTTTGCAGCAATGGTCAGATAGATTTGCTGGACATAGCAAGAAACATCAATGCCAAATGCATCTGTCAATGGGGAAATGGCTGAGGAATGGCAGATAGTAAATGATTCATTTGAACACCTCTACTTCCTCAGGAGGCTATGGGAATTCAGCATATTTTTTTTTTAAAACAGAATCTTTTATAGAATCCCTATAAAAGTGGAAACAGGCCTTTTGGCTGAACAAGTCCACACCGACCCTCAGAGCATCCCAGCCAGACCCACTCCCCTTTAACCCACTAATCAACACTACGGGCAATTTAGTATGGCCAATCCACCTAGCCTGCACATCTTTGGACCGTGGGAGGAAACCGGAGCACCCGGAGGAAACCCACGCAGATACGGGGAGAATGTGCAAACTCCACACAGACAGTCACCCAAGGGTGGAATCGAACCCGGATCCCTGGCACTGTGAGGCAACAGTGCCCAATTTTTATAGATGCACCATAGAAAGCATTCTATCTGGATGCAGCATGGCTTGGTATGGCAACTGCTCTGCTCAGAACCATAAGAAAGTTGTGAACACCGCCCAGTCCATCACGCAAGCCAATCTTTCATCCATTGAGTCAACACCGTGTGAAGCTGGAGGAACATAACAGGTCAGGCAGCATCAGAGGAGTAGGAAAATCGACATTTTGGGTTTACACCCTTCACTCATCCATTGACTCCTCTATACTTCACACTGCCTCAGAAAGGCAGCCAACATAATAAAAGACTCTTCCCACCCTGTTTATCATCTCTTCAAACCTCTTCCATCTTGCAAAGGTAGAAAAGCTTAAACACCAGTACCAGCAGATTCAAGAACAGCTATTCCCAGCTGTTATCAGACTTCTGAATGGACGTCTTAAACTTAAAATTTAAATGTTGATCTCGCTGTTTGTGCACCTTCTCTGCGGCTGTAACATTGTATTCCTCAGTCTGTTCTATTATGCATCTGCACTTTGTATGGTATGATCTGCCTGTACGGTATGCAAAACAAAACTTTTCACTGTACCTAGGTACACGTGACAAATCAATTCAAATAAAAAAATCACTTCAAATCAAAAGAATGGTTTCCGTTTGTGCTGTAACAATTCCGTTATTTTGTGATCATTTTTTAAAAAAATTGAACTTTTGGTCCAAATACTGTGCTGAAAGGAAATTAATGGTTTCACCAGATCTACTGAAAAATAGGATTTTTTTGAAATACAGCCCTCACCATCATACAATCCTGCTCAACACATGCAATGTGCAATAGTGGGCAAACAGCATTAATCATTAAGAAGAAAGGAGCAAATAAGAGCAAAATATTGTGGATGCTGGAAGTTTGAGGTAAAAAATGGAAAGTGCTAGAGAAAGTCAGCAGGTTTGGCAGCATCTGTGGAGAGAGAACTAAAAGCAAAAGCAATGATAATGGTGGTAAAGGAGTGACATGGAAAATATGTAAAAATGTTTGTGAAAATGAGAAAATGGGTCCACTGCTGACAGCAAAGCTATCAAGACAGAAATAAAACATTGCCAAGGGAGGGTGGGGGAATGTAAGAAAATTGGACTACAGAGGTCATACTCTACTCTGAAATTGTGGAACTCAGTATTAAGCCTAGAGGCCATGAAATGCCAAAGTGAAATACAGAAATAGCAAATTGAAGAGACAGGTCAGGAAGGAACAGGACAGGAAGCAAGGAATGCCTATTGGATTAAATTGCATCTTTTTCAATGCAAGAGGGCTGACAGGTACGGCCGATTAACTCAGGGCGTGGATAGGTACATGGGACTGGGATATTATAGCCATTATAGAAATATGGCTAAGGGAGGGACAGGACTGACAGCTTAATGTGCCGAGGTATGTAGGCAGGACAGAGGTGGAGGAAAGAGGGAAGGGGGAGTTGCATTTTTGATTAAGGGAAGTATCACAGCAGTAGTCAGAGATGAAATCACTGAGGGATCATCTAGTGAGGCTTTGTGGGCAGAACTGAGAAAAAAGGGGATTGTGACATTATTGGGGTTGTACTATAGGCCCCCAAATAGTCAAGAGGAATTAGAGGAGCAAATATGCAGGGATATTGGGGTGACTTGCAGGAGAATAAGGGTGTCATAGTGGGGAATTTTAATTTTCCCAACATAGACTGGGACTGCCATAGTGTTAAGGGCTTAGATGGCGTGGACTTTGTTAAATGTGTTCAGGAAAGTTTCTTCAAGCAGAATATAGAGGCTCCTACTTGGGACAGGGCAAAACTTGAATGACTCCTGGGAACTGGGGCAGGACAGGTGTCTGAGGTGACAGTGGGGAGCACTTTGTGACCAGTGACCATAGTTATATTAATTTTAAAAATAGTTATGGAAAAAGACAAAACTGGTCCACAGGTCAAGTTCTAAATTGGGGCAAGGCGAATTTTGCTTGCAGGTGTTGATTGGAGTAGTTTGTTTGCAGGCAAAGAGACCTCTGGCAAGTGGGAGGGCTTTCGAAGTGTGATAGATGCAGTTCAAGATCTTTATGTTCCTGTGAGGGTGAAGGGCAAGTTTGGCAGGAGTAGGGAACCTTTGATGACAAGAGATAATGAGGCTTTGACCAGAAAAAAGGAGCATGGCTCAGGTACAGGCAGCTGGGATCAAGGGAATCCCTCGAGGTAAAAAGAGGATACAGCAGTTTACTGAAGAAGGAAATCAGGAGGGTGAAAAGGGGGCATGAGATAGCTTTGGCTGAGAAGACTGGGTTAATCAAAGAGATTCTTTAAGTATGTTAAGGCTCAGTGGTTAGCACTGCTGCCTCACAGCACCAGGGATCCAGGTTCGATTCCACCCTTGGGTGACTGTCTGTGTGGAGTTTGCACATTCTCCCCGTGTCTGCGTGGGTTTCCTCCGGGTGCTCCGGTTTCCTCCCACAGGCCAAAGATGTGCAGGTTAGGTGGATTGGCCATGCTAAATTGCGCACAGTGTTCAGGGATGTGTAGCCACAGTGGGTTATAGGGGCATGGGTCTGGGTGGGATGCTCCAAGGTTGGTGTGGACTTGTTGGGCCGAAGGGCCTGTTTCCACACTGTAGGGATTCTATGATCTCGAGGGAGAATAAGACCCCTCAAGGAACAAAGTGGACACGTATGTATGGAACCACAGGAGATGGATGAGGTCCTCAATGAATATTTCTCCTCTGTGTTTCTTGTGGAGAAAGACATGGAGACTTGTGAACTTGGGTAAGTTAGTGGCGATATCTTGAGGACAGTTCATATCACAGTACTGGAGGTGTTGGAAGCAGTAGAATGTACGAAGGATGGATAAATCTCCTGGGCCTGACCAAGAACCCTGAAAGAGGCCAGAAAAGAAATTGCGGGGGGCCTGGCTGATATATTTGCATCATCGTTCGCCAAGAGTGATGTCATGAAAGACTGGAGGGTAGCGAATGTTGTGCCCTTATTCAAGAAGGGCTGCAAGGAAAAACCTGGGAATTATAGACCAATAAGCTTAACATCCGTGGTAGGTAAGTTACTTGAGAAGATTCTGAAGGATAAGATATACATGCATTTGGAAAGACAGGGTTTGATTAGGAGTAGTCAGCATGGCTTTGTACTTGGGAGATCATGCCTCACAAATTTGTTACAGTTCTTTGATGAAGTGACCAGGAAGCTTGATGAGGGCAGGGCAGTAGACATAGTCAAATGGATTTCAGTAAGGCCTTTGATGAGGTACCACATGGTATGCTGCTCTGGAAGGTTAGATTACATGGAATCCAGGAGAACTGGCAAATTGGATACACAATCAGCTGGATGGTAGGAAACAGAGGGTAATACCAGAAGGAAGCTTGTCTGACTGGAGGCCTGTGACTAGTGGTGTGCCTCAGGGATCGGTGCTGGGCCCATTGCTGTTTGTTATCTATATCAATGATTTGGATGAGAATGAGAATGATTAGCAAGTTTACGGATGTCAGTAAAATAGGTATCATGGACAGTGAGAACAGTTATCAGACATTGCAGCAGGATCTTGATCAGCTGGGCAAGTGGGCTGAGAAATGGCAAATGGAGTTGAATATAGATAAGTGTGAGGTGTTGCATTTTGGAAAGTCAAATCCAGGTAGGAGTTTCATGGTGAATAGTAGGGCCTTAAGGAGTGTAGTGGAACAGAGGGACCTTGGAGTTCAGCTGCACGGTTCTCTGAAAGTGGAGTCACACGTAGATAGGGCAGGGAAGAAGGCTTTTGGCATACTGCCCTTCATCAGTCAGGGTACTGAATATAGAAGTTAAGAAGTTATGTTGCAGTTGTACAGGACATTGACGAGGCCGCACTTGGAGTATTGTGTTCAGTTTTGGTCATCTTGCTGTAGGAAGGATGCTATTAAACTGGAGAGAGTGCAGAAGAAATATACAAGGATGTTGCCAGAACTCAAGGGACTGAGTTATAGGGAGAGGCTGGACAAGCTAGAACTTTTTTCTTTAGAGCGTAGGAGACTGAGGGGGATCTTATAGAAGTGTATAAGATCATGAGAGGCATGGATACGGTGAATGCACTCAGTCTTTTTCCCAGGGTTGGAGAATTGAGGACTGGAGGGTATCAGTTTAAGGTAAGAGGGGAAAGAATAAATGGGAATCTGAGGGGCAACTTTTTTAGACAGAGGGTGGTACACATATGGAATGAGCTGCCAACGGAAGTGGTTGAGGCAGGTTTAACAACATTTAAAAGGCATTTGGACAAATACATGGATAGGAAAGGTTTAGAAGGATATGGGCCAAGTGCAGGGAAATGGGGTTAGCATGGATGGATATTTTGGTCAGCATGGACCAGTTTGGGCCAATGGGCCTGTCTCCGTGCTGTAGGACTCTAAAACTCTGTGACTCTCTGTGAAAAGTAAATTGTTGTTCCTCCAGTTTGTACTGGAACAATATAGGAGGTCAAGACAAAGATTTTAGCATTGGGACAATATGACTTATTGAAATAGCAAGCGATTGGAAGGTTGAGATTGTTCCTATGGACAGACAAGCGGTGTTCCACACAGTCTGCATTTGATCTTGCCAATGTGAAGGAAATCACATTGACAGCAGCAACAACAAAAGTGTCATTTGCAATGTATTAAGTACAGTGACTACTTCAGGCAGTTCAAAAGTCTTTACCCTCTGATTAATGATCTAACAGGCTCTGCTGGTTTCACGCAATTTTGGGTCTTCAAAGTTCAATCAGCTGCTTGTACTTTGTTAATCCCTCTGGTGCTCTTAATGATTTAAAAAGTGTTGCCCATTTTAGGCAAAATCAGATCCTTAAGCAGTTTCAGTCAGCTGTTCGCACCTCATTAAAGTGTGATTACCTTTGTGTAGTGATTCCAAACGCAACTGTTAACAATTAAGAAAGACAGTTGCTAAACGCGATTTTCTGAATTGTAAGAATATGTTGATTATTAACCTTTTAGTTTGTACTTGCACTATAAATGGTGAGAGAACTTTTTGAACATCAGCCTGCCTGCTATAAATGAGGAGTTCTGCGTGGGATTGGTGTCTATTCCATATTCATGTTGTTTGGTATTACTTCTTCTGAAGGCAGATTTTTAATCCTTTGAATGTTTTCCTTGAATGTTTAACATACAGTGTTTAACATACGGCAGTTTCTTTCTTCTGTAAGTGTTCCTTACCTTATCGTCACACATGCCAGTCCCCATGAAAAATTAGCAGGCGTAATGCATGTTAAAAATGTAGAAACATAATAAAGAAAAACAGAGCAGCAATGGCTTGTTGGTCTAGAGGTGTCATCCTGACTTTGGGGATTATACATTACAGGCATGCAAGAGGTTCATTGTTCAGATCCTGGATGAACTCTGATGGCTTGCCTTCAGTTTAAGGGCCCTATTGTGGTACAGTGGTTGTGTCCCTTCCCTTGGACCAGAGAGCCTGGGTTCAAGACCTACCTGCTCCAAAGGTGTGTAATAACATCTCTGAACAGGTTGTTTAGAAAAGTAGGTTAAATTAAGAAAAAGAACAGGAGAAAACCATATGTTCACTTAAATCTGCTCTGCCATTCTGATGAAGGGTCTAGGCCCAAAACATCAGCCTTCCTGCTCCTATGATGCTGCTTGGCCTGCTGTGTTCATCCAGCTCTGCACCTTGTTGTCTATGATAATGGCTGAACGACTTTCTCACCCTATCTATTGATTTTCTCCATGCTCAATAATCTGTCTTTGAATATATTCAGAGACTGAACAGCCACAGCACTCTTCAGAGGGTTGGGAATATTTGAAATTCTTTATGCAAAGAATTCTCCCTCTCTCCACCACTTTTCCTGAGGCTCTGACCCTGATCCTAGATTAATTTTCATGAAGTCATGACCACTATGATGGTCTTATACACATTAACCCTATCCTTTCTGCTGACATCAAATATTGAAGAAGGGTAGTACCCAAAATGTTGACTTCTCTTTTCCTCCAGATGCTACCTGGCTTGCTGTGTTCTTCCAGCCTCCTGTTTGTCCCCATTGATCTTGATTACTCTGACAACCTATTAGGGTGATTCAATTGACGATGGTTAGGAAACTGACCTCCCATATAGCTTGTTTCTCCTGTTTCTGATGCACATATCTGCATAAAACAATAGATGATACTTTACAATTTTTAGAATTGTACACAGTGATATTCATATGGGAACCATAAGACCAAAAGGCCATAAGACAGAGGAGCAGAAATTAGGCCATTCAGCCCATCAAGTTTGCTCTGCTGTTCAATCATGGCTGATAACTTTCTCAATCCCATTCTCC
>NC_063332.1:56340550-56396975 GCF_021869965.1 Rhincodon typus | reverse complement strand
CTGCACCTTGTTGTCTCGGATTCTCCAGCATCTGCAGTTCCTACTATCTCTGCTATTAAAATAGCTGGCTTCTGTTCAGATTGATTCATTTAAGCTTTGAAGAATACCTGAAGACAAAATATAACCTACACTTCAGAAAAAAAAAATACAATCATGCAATTATGTGGAGTCCAGTATGGTCTGGCTGCCATTCTATTAAAATAGTTGTTCATGTGAGTCTTACGAGCACAAGCATAGACCTTTCTTTTCGATTCGACTGCAGAATTTACTGTAGAGTCTTGAAGGATCCATAGTGAAATGGCATTTAAGAAGTAGCATGTATTTGTGTTAAGTAGGTGGGGGTTAGAGAGGGAGAGTAACTATTGAGGTATTTGGAAAGGAAGTGACAGTCAAAACCACAAACATCAAAAAAACTCTTGTTTAAAAATCAATCAGTTGTAATAGGTGAAAAGATTTAAAATGAACTATTAGGCATAATTTCAAATGTATTAATCCACAGTATTCCAGGAGAGAATGAACCTGGGCCTCCCAAGTGATATTTCACCAATAATTGTAGGGGTGGGGAGAACTTTTGAAATTAATCTGCCCATTTATACATTTACTGCCTTTAGCCCTGACTAAGTGGTCGAAAAGATTGAATTTGATGCTGTTGTTTGCTTTTTTGTTTTCAGTTAGTAAGAAAAAGAACTATATTCCTCCCAGTAATATGTTTTCTTAATCTTCTGGGAGCAAGAGGTTTTAAAACATTAAGTTAAATAATTCATCTGCAAATAATAAATATATTCATTTTCAGAAAAAAAAGTTTAAAATTGCCTTGGTTAAGAATTGCAATGGCCATATTCCTTGTTGGTTCTAACATATTTGAAAATGCACCATATAAATTGGTAGGAAGCAAAAGTAATGGTCTGGTTTCTTTCCAGCTTCCTCACTGCTGATGTCCTATGTTTCCTGATGGCTTTTACAGGACCAAAATTTGCCTGGAGCTGGCAAAAAGGGATACTTTGAAAGAACCAGAAATTAGTAGCAGATCATTCCAAGTCACTTTATCTCCTGTGCCAAATGTGGTTCTGTCCTCTGTGGTCACTGTAATGGGCAAAGTGTTTTGGGAGCATGGACATGTAATGGTGCAATCCAAAATAAAAGCATGAACTGTGGGGAAATATTAGCAAGCCTGGCGACATCTCTGGAGAGAATACCTGCATTCACATCTTGAGTCCTGTATAACTCTTCAGAACTGAAAGGCATCTAAAGGAACTGGTTGGTTCCAAAGAATTGTCAAATGAGTTAATTTAGGAGCATATGAATTGCTAGATAAAAAAACAGACCAAGGTCTTTCTAGTTCACATTCCAGTAATCTGATAGATGATTGATACAACAGTAATGGAATTGTTGACTAAACAGGCAGAGCAGTAGATATTGTCTATATGGACTTTAGCAAGGTTCCACATCGTAGACTGGTTTGCAAGGTTAGATCACAAGGAATCCAGGGGAAGCTAGCCAATTGGATACAAAATAAGCTTGAAGGTAGGAGACAGATTGTGGTGATGGAGGGTTGTTTGTCAGATTGGAGGCCTGTAACCAGCCATTTGCCACAAGGATCAGTACTGGGTCCACTGCTTTTCATCATTTATATACGTGATTTGGATTTCAATATAGGATGTATGGTTAGTAAGTTTGCAGATGACACCAAAATTTGTGGTGTAGTGGACAGCAAAGAAGGTTACCTCAGACAACAACAGGACCTTGATCAGATGGGCCAATGGGCTGAAGAATGGCAGATGGAGTTTAATTTAGATAAATGTGAGGTGTTGCATTTTGGTAAGGCAAGTCAAGGCAGGACTTATATGGTTAATGGTGGGGTACTTAGTTGAATAATCAGTCATGATCATATTGCCAAATGGTCTACTCCTGCTCCTAGTTTCTATGTTCCAGGACTTTTACTCAGTGAAACTGAAGGAACAGTGATATATTTCCATGTGGATGACATCTGGCTTGGAGGGGAATTTGCACTTGGTGATGTTCTGATTCCCTTGTTTTTCCAGATGGTAGTGGTCATGGGTTTGGATTGTGCAGTGTAAGGAACATTGCTAAATTTCTGCAGTGCATCTTTCAGACTATCCATACTGCTGCTACTGTTGATGTGGTGTCAATCAAGCTTTTGCCCTCAGTTCTTTTTTTTTAAATCATTTGTGGATCCGGGCATCAATGGCTGGAAAGCTTCTTATGGCTTCTTGAGTGTCATCACAGCTGCATTCATCCAAGCAAGGGAGAGTATGCCATTAGACTCCTGACTTGTGCCTTGTGCTGGGCAGGCTTCGGAGAGATTAAAGGTGAGTTACTTGTTGCAAAATCCCTAGTTTCTGACCAGCTTTTTTGTTGGCAATAGCTATATGACCAGTTCAGTACTATTTCTGGACAATGGTAATCTCAAAGATGTTGATAATACGGCATTTAGTGAAAGATATACCATTGAATATCAAGCAGTGATGGTTAGATTCCGTTTTGTTGGAAATGGTCATTCGCTGGCACTTGTGTAGTGTGAATGTTACTGGCTACTTGTCAGCCCAAGCCTGGATATTGAGTCCAGATTTTGTTGCATTTGAACATGGTCTGCTTCAGTAGTTGATGACTCATAAATGGGGCTGAAGAGTCATCATGAGGAAAGTAACGGATGAAGAAGTTGAAGTTAGATGCCCAAGGATGCTACCCTGAGGAATTCTTGCAAAGATGCCATAAAACTACAATGAATTGTCTCCACCAACCATAACTATTTTCCAATGTGCCAGGTATGATTTCAAACAGCAGAGGGTTTCGACCCTGATTCTCATTGACTCCAGTTTTGACAGAGCTCCTTGATGCCACACTCAGTTGAATGTGGCTTTGATGTCAAGGGCAAATGCTCTCACCTCACCTCTGCAATTCAGCTCTTTTGACCATGTTGGGATCAAGGTTGCAATAAAGTCAGGAGCTGAGTGGCCCTGTCGAATCCAAATTGGATGACATTATTGCTAAGCAAGTTCTGCTTGATAGCACTGATGATGACATCATCCATCACTTTACTGATGTTTGAGAGTAGACTAATTTGTCCTGAGTTTTATCTACAGGACTTACCGGGGCAATTTTCAATATTGATAGGTAGCTGCCAGTTACCTATTGGAACAGCTTGGTCAGAGGCGTGACAAGCATTTCTTAATATGATGTGGAGTGAATTGAATTGGCTGAAGGCGAGCATCTTGGGATGCTTGGGACCTCTGCAGACGCTGAGATAGATTATCCAATTGACACCTATGGCTGAAGACTTTTTGCAAATTTGTTAAACAGAGTAGAGAGAAGATTACAATCACCCATGATTTGTGAACTGCCTCTTATATATTATCACATGATTTATTTTCATTATCACATGATTCATTCTCCTACAGAATAACTATTTTAGGGGCCAGCAGTCGACTTAAATCAATATCTTTTTCCTTAGTTTCTTTCTTACCTCCACTCATACGAATAATATATTAACAGATCCAAGTTCATTTCTTGCTATTGTACTTATTCTAACTTGTACTACCAAACCTACCCCATCCCATTTGTTTCCACTCTGTTCATTCGATGCTGGCACTTTGGATTGTAATTATGATCATACAGGAAAAGGCAAAAAACAGGAAAATGGAAGTGGTGCTGTGTTAGAGTTACAACATCAGGGACGACAGTCTGTTGACAAAATTCCAGTCCATATTTATGAATAGCAAAGTACTCATGCCAACACATGAGTGTCAGCCTCTCCAAATTACTGTGAGTGACTGTTTCTGAGTTACAGTGAGTGCCAGCATTTCTGGGTAACAGTTGAAGTTACATTAGTGGGATACAGAGATATTCTGTGACATCAGTCAATATCTGGATTTTTGGATTGCTGTGGGTGCTGGAATTTCTGAAAAAGGGATTGTCCTGCTTTCTGAGATAACAGTGAATGTTAAGATTTCTGGATACCAGTGAATGTTGATATTTCTCAGCTAGCAGGGAGTGCCAGTCTTTCTGCAAAACAATGAGTGCAGGGGCTCCTAATTATTATGAGTATATGAAGCAGGAGCAGGACAAGGCAATTCAGCTCCTTGAACCTGCTCTACCATTCACTAAGATCATGGCTGGTCTGATTCTAGAATAACAATACAAACTGTTGAATTTTAGATGACAGTGATGGCCAAAGTTTATGGAGAACAGTGAATAGCATGATATCTGGGATGGTAATGAGTGTCAGGATTCCTGGAAAATCAATGAATGCTGAGACACCTGGAAGGAGAATGTGTTGGTATTTCTAGGATAACAGGAAATGCTGTGATTTCTGGATGACAGCGCACATTGGGATTTCTGGATAACAATGAGTACCGGCATTTCTGGATGACTGTGAGCACTGGGATTTCTAGATAAAAGTGAGTAGCAGGATTTCAAAGATACAAGACTTTTCTTTGTCAAATAGTTGACTGAGCTAGAACATGAGGAACAACAATCCCAGACAAAAGTTCCTAGAATAATCTCCTTTCATTTAACAATCAGCAAGAGATTACAATGGACTATCGTCACAGTAATTTTGAGTTCCATAAACATGCATTCATCTATTCCTTTCCTTTAAGCTCAATCCAATATAAATTAAAATCTTACACATACAAAGATCACAAATGGTCAGCTTAGCAACGTTGCTCCTATAACTGATCAAGTTGGTCTAAACTGCAGCCCAGGTTTTCTTTACAAGATATTTTATCAGACGGACCTTATGATCCTCAAAAGATTTCCCTTAATATAAAACTCATAATTGTTGCTTTTTTCTCTTTATTCTTTCATGAAATGTAAGCATAATTGTCATGGTCAACATTTGTTACATAGAAAATAGGAGGACGAATTGTCCATTCAGGCCTTCAAGCCTGCTCCACCATTCAATATGATCATGGATGATCATCCACCTCAATATTTTGCTCCCACATTTCTTTTGACCCCTTCAGCCGTAAAAACTATAACAAACTTTTTCATAAAAACTTTCAATGTTTTGGCCTCAATTGCTTTCTGTGGTGGAGAATTCCACAGACTCACCTTCTCTGGGTGAAAAAATTTTCTTCTCATCTCAGTCTTGAATGGCAATTCCATTTCCTTAAACTGTGAGCCCTGCTTCTGAACTCCCCAGTCAACAGGAACATCCTTCCTGTATTTAGTCTGTCTAGTCATGTTAGAATTTTATAGGTTTCTCTGAGAGTTCCTCATAGAAGAGGAGATATAGGTTTCCATAGGATCCCCCCTCAATTTTCTAAACTCCAATGAATATGGTCCTAACTGATCAAGTCTTTCTTCCAAAGTCAGTCCTGTCATTCCAGGATCAGTCTGACAATCCTTTGCTGCACTCTCACCATCACTGAGACAAACTTTATATTCCAGTTTTATAGACTGAAGTTAAATTCTACCAGGTGCTATGGCGGGCTTTGAACTCATGTCCTGGCAATATTAGTCTGGATTACCTCTCCAATGATATGACCATTATGACACCATCATACCCATGTTTAGCACATTGACTACTTTGTTTTAATCATGAGGTGAAACCAATATTACATTAATAATCTTCCTTTAATTTCTGCGTTATAATGTGTTACGAATAGGAGTGAGATGGTAGAATGGTTCCCCTTTTGCTCCACCTCTTGACTGATGATAACAAAATGTGTTTCAAAGATGAAGTGGCTTAACCCCTATACACACACACACACACACATCCCATGCAAATTTCTAGTGAGAAATTTGTAATCACATACTGCTTACAACAGCAGGTTTCTAGCTTTTTTTTCCAGTGAAAGGCAGTTGAAACCCTATAGTGATTATTTGGCTTAGCTCTTCAAGTTGGTGGTTAATTGCGAGCCCTACTTCTCTTGCTATGACTGTGTTCTAGATTGGGTTCTTCCTTTGCTCACTAGTCTCCTTGTATGACAGACTGACTGCTATGAGAAGGCTCTTCAAAAATAGTAGATGCAGTAAATGTTTCTTGTCGCAAGCTGGTTTCTGTCAGGTTCCTATTGTGGACAAAGTTTTCCCTGGCAGTATGAGCCCACGGTGGCAGGGGGAGGGGTTTTAAATCTCAACCACTCACATCTCCCTGTGACAGAATGGATTTTGCTCACATCAATTCTTTGGAATTTCATTCTGCAACCACTAGAATCATGGAGTCATTGTACATTAATTTCTTTAGGTTCCTGGGTAGTAACAGCTATTACATTCCCAGAACAAATCCCTTAGTTTTTTTAATGTTGTCTCAGTAGAATGTCCGAAAAGGTGGTTTACAGGTTAATATGCCTACAAGACAGGCAGGCTAAGTTCCAGCCATCATGTATTTTTGCCAAAAATGAAGGGAGGAAAGCTCACCTGGTCTCTAAACTCCATTCTTGTTTCAAACTCATCTATCCTTTTTTCATTTTGTTTTGCCACAAGGTTCTGGGTATAATTGGGCATGTGATAAACCTTACCAATAGCTCATTGTATCTTCGATGGATCTTAAGACAGACCTGGACACATTATGAGTTATGTCTAACTCTCAGAAGCATGGGGAGGTGATGGCAGGACTGTTAATCCAGAGACAACAAAATGCTCTGGGGACTCGGGTTCAATTCTGTCACAGCAAATGGTGGAATTTGAATTCAACAAATATCTGGAATTAAGAGTCTATTAATGACCATGCATCTATTGTCAATTGTTGGGGAAAAGCCCATCTAGTTCACTAATGTCCTTTAGGGAAGGAAACTGCCATCCTTACCTGGTCTGGCCAACATGTGACTCCAGACCGACGCAATGTGGTTGATTCTGAAGTGCCCACTGGGCAACTAGGGATGGGCAATAAATGCTGCCTAGCCAGAGATGCCCTTAATGAATACAGAAAAAATTTAGCTCAAGCCCTCTGTTATTGATGAAAAACAGCTTAATGCATTCAACAGGTTGCATTTCAAATTTCTTGGCTTTGCAAAGTTGGTTTTCAATTTTTATTTTAAAGTTTCATAAATTTACTGCAGACTATGAAGAAAAATCTATATTTATTCAATGCCTTTACAGGTGTCCAAACCTTTGGTTCACAAGCATTTACTTTGACTTATTCCACATTTCCCACAACACTTTGATCTGCTTTAACTATCTGTTTTAAGACAAAGGCATCATAATGCTTCTGGGACCGACTAATACATCTCATTGACTCTCTGAGATGTTCTGGCAGAGCTAGTATGTAATAACCTGACTGAGTCATTATCTGGTATATCGAATATTGAATATTTAAACTCATTTTCCACAGTAATATCTGCTTGTTCCTGCAAATTAATAGTAGTCCAGCAGGTACATTTTCTATTTATCCAGATATATGCAGCTAATTAAGATCCTGGAGGATGCTTCCCCAACTCCAATGATCTTGTGGAGGGCCACCTTGCATCAAAGCCCAACAGTTGGCGAAAATCTGTAGAAGGCTTGCTATTTGAAAACACTACTAAGTAGTGCCTAATGTGAGGTTTACTGTTGCGCGTCGACACACTAATGAATACCTCTACACAGCTGAATACGGCTGAATATTATTGAGGCAGGAAATTTAGAACAGACTTAGCAGCTCACCAAGTGGTGGATTTGAACATGACCTGGTTGACCATTGGTTAGTTAAAAGACCCACTTAAACATCGTATGATGTGTTTTGTGAATATTAAGTTAAGACCCATTACCCTCCACAATTACTTGTGTCTTAATACCATTCAATTTTATTTACTAAAATTGTAAAATAAATCTAAAGATAACAATTAAAATCTAAAATCGTACTAACGTCTATAAAATGTGTCATCAAAGCATACGAAAAGTAATTAGAACAAACAAATCTGAAAAAAATTAAAATTCTAAAATTCAATCAAACACAATTAAAATTGTCCTCTAAGCATTCCATAAACTTAGCAGTCACTAAAAATCTGCAACATTTCGAGAGTCAGTGAGGTAGTCAGGCGGGATATTTCGTGGGCGAAGGATTTAAAACCTGGATTCCTAAACGGGTCATAAGTTTATTGTTCTCCTCTGCCCATTTCCCCCTCGCACTCATTATAAAACCATAAAATGCTGGTGCTTCCCCCTTAGTCAAACTCATCATCTGTGTGCTCAAATGCTTGTACTTCTCCACCTTCTCTTCTCAAGCTATCTCCAACACTCCATCCTCATTCTCAAATCAAACATAATGTACATAACCACTACCGCAGAGTCATTTTGGAAGATCAAGTCTGGCTTCCATAACCTTCCATCGTCGTCTCTCAGACTGGGTTCTAAGAAAGTTAACCAGCCATATTTTCCCACGTATTGATACAACTTCTCCATGATCTTACTGTGCCTTTCAATTCTAGCATTTTTCACTTCTAGGCACCAAACAGATATATGGGGAACTGTTTCATACGGGGCTTCACATTGTCGACACCTCTTGTCACAACAGGATCTCCCATGCATCAATGTCGTTTTGGTAGGATACAAATCGCATCATAATAGTAATGTATTAATCAGTTTGGAGGTCTTCATATGCAGTCTTGATCCACGTATTTGAGAACTTATCATTCTTGCAATATTTAATTCCCAGCCCTTGGCTCTGTAAGGACATCCACTTCAACACTTCCACTTGCCTCCAGTGTCTATACTTAACACTTAACATACTCTTCCTTTGCTGTTCGTTTTCCATACCTATTCCATCCTCTTTCTGTTCACCACCATCTTTGGATATCCAGATATTACGCAAAACCGCAACGCCCTCACCTCTTTAATATTACTCTCCCTACTGAACTGTAAACAGGCATGGACAACCTTTTCCGTGGATCTCTCAACGGCCTTCCGTTTTCTCATGACTGCTACTGGGATTTGCACCTCTAATTTAGGTATTTCTAATCCTCCATCCCTAACTTGAGCATACAATATGCCATCCGATGTATCATGAGGCAAATGTAAAAGTTCTTTAATTAAACCCCGAACAAAAGAGTCGAGACGCTGTAAAAGACTCTGAGAAACCTCTGCAAGGTCCAGAAAGTAGTACATTTTAGGTATCATATAACTCTTAAAAAATGTCTACCTTCTGCATTGGACGTAATGCTGGTGTCTTCACACAATTGATCCATTCTTTCAGTTTATCCTCCCAATTCGTCCCATTTATTCCTGTCCACGGATTGATTGAGGCACCCAAGTATTTTTCAGTCTCCCCCGGGATGATATATTGAATCTTATTCGTAACGAGCTTCCAGTTCTTCTCATGATTATAAACCATGGTGTTACCCCTACACGAGAGATGAAATCCTCTGGCCTCCTTGGCGTTTATTGCTAGAGCGGTATTATCGCAGAAATGCTGTACGATCCTTAAATTATCAGCCATTCCCGAGTGAGACCCACTGAAAAGTGCGACTTCGTCTGCGAAAGCTCGGGACAAACTATGGACATCCTCTTCCTTAAACTTCGTACAAATATCCTTTCGTGCTCTTTCCAATGTACTTATTAGCGGATCCATTACAATATTAAATAAAATGGGGGACAAATAAAATGGGGGACAAAGAGTCTCCCTGCTTCACCCCACAAACTACCTTTATAAGATCCATCTTGCAGTTGAAACCCTCAACCTCCATAACATTATTAGTATACAAACTCATTATTAGTTGGATAAAATCTTTAGGAAGGACATACTCTCTGCAAGGCTTTAAACAACATTTTATGGCCAACGGAATTTAATGCTTTTGCCAGGTCAATAAAAAACAAACGCCAAATCCTTTCCGTTTCTCTGGGCCCCTTTCATAGTATTATCTAAAATTGCTATATTTTCATTACACCCAGAAGTTGCCGTGAGAAAACCCGTCTGCCCAGGATTTAGTTCTACAGCCTCGCTCAATTGTTTAGCCGTGATTCTATTAAAAAAAAAATCCCAGTAGAAGCGGCCCGATGGTAATGGGCCGCCAGTTGTCTTTACTTCTAAAGCTAACTTTATCATTCGTTTTAGGAATCAACACCGTCCTATTATACTTCGCTGCTTGAGGGATAACTCCTGTCTGCAGCCACAAGCTAAAAAATCTCGGTAGACGAGTTGTATTATTCGCATGGATCGATAAAATATCCTTAAGTTTGATGCCATCGGAATCCGCTGCTGTCTTCAGTTCTGTCCCTTCAATGGCTCTGTCTACCTCCTCCTTATCGAATAGGCTCCATCAGATGGTCTGACTTCGTCTCTCCCTCGTAAGGCTGAAACCTCGTGATGTTGGCTTTATTATTGGGCCCTGAGAGTTTTTCCTTAAATATCTGTTCTAATTCATTTTTACTAAGAGAGCAAAAACAGTTAGATGGTGGCCCCATCAATTCTCTAATGAGTTGTTTCCTTTTTGTCTTATAAAGTTGCTGTGTCATTTTACAGCCAGCTTTCCTGGTAGCATAGCTCTTTAGTGCCCCAGCATTCAGTCTATTACTGTTCCTGTTTCCCTCCTGTCCAAAGTACTATCCTTTTTACTCCTCACCTTTCTTGCTTTCTTTCCACCAACCTTTCTGTAAGAAGGGTTTAGGCCCGAAACGTCAGCCTCTCTGCTCCTATGATGCTGCTTGGCCTGCTGTGTTCATCCAGCCCTGCACCTTGTTGTCTCGGATTCTCCAGCATCTGCAGTTCCTACTATTTCTGTAATATTATTCACTTAACTCCAACCCATATTTAATAGCTTCAGGATCCCCATTTCTACTAATATATTCCTTTGCCTGCCCCAAAAGATCATCAATAGTTTGATGTTTTGGGACCTGAACCACAGATTCTATTTTATCCATGGAAGTATCTATCTGATCCTGAAACTCTCCTTCCACTTCCATCTCCTCTACAACCTTTTCAGGAACAACAGGTCCAGATACCACAATATCCTTTAATCTACTAAGGGCTCTTCTCTTAGCAGAGATTTGTTTAGGCATGTTCTTCGTTAAAACACCACCTATCTCTTTATTAATCTCCCCTTAAACTTTTTTTCCAATTTATAAAGTAGACTTACTTCTTCCTCTAACCAGATGCTTCCTTCCCTCCCTACTCTCTTCTCCTTAATTAAATTCTCAGTTCTCTTTTGATTTCTTCTGTCCACATGCCTATGCCTTTCATCTTGTCCTAAAGCAATTTTAGTACTAAAACCCATGCTTTTTCTTAGTATGGGTACAAACCGTTCCCATCATAGGGTATAAGGCCTGACACCTATCACAAAATAATGCATCTATAACTTCCTCTGATCTACTTCTATCCTGATATAATGGGATAATTGGAGGGTTAATTAGTGGGCTCTCTCTCTCGAAGCTCAGAGACCATACTATTTGATTTGTCCTGCCCATTAAATTTGCTGTTGTAAAAGGACTGTGTCTTAATAATTCCCGATGGGGATGGGTGGGTGGTGCTAGCCTCTTTGTCACTTCCACAACAAAACTGAAATCTTCATCTGACCTAAAATCTGACCTTTATAGCTTGAATCTTGATATCAGTAAACGGTAAGGTTCTGTGGGCTTCTCTCCATCTGTTTGTGTTGAGATGGACGTATTAAAGCATGTGTGGCTACCACATTTGTCACAAGCCACCACCACCAGTGGTCTTGCAGGGTGGTTTTTTTTATCCAGTTTCCAACCCAGCCAGATTTAGGGAGATCTGCTACATCTACCATCACTAATTTTTTTTACAAGCACCACTAGGGTGACACCTAGGTCCTGCACGGGTCAACAGCCATCTCATAACTTGCCTAGCTTGATTAGTCGATAGTGGACCAAGTAAAACCAAGTTAAACCCATTAAAAACAAGTAAAAACAAGCTTAAAACAGGTTAAAAGCAGGAACCCTAGTCCACTGCCATTACCGGCAGGAACCACATGGAGGTTCCACTATTCATTGTGAAAAGCAAAGATACGGTAAAACTCTCACAATGGTAACAATGCAAGCAAAACTCCTTGGGGAAGCCCCACCACAAACAGAGTCATAGTTACTCTGATATTGCCATGTAGTGCATATGCTAACAGATACCATATATACATGGGTTGGTTAGCTCATTTAGCTGGACAGCTAGTTTGAGGTGATACAGAGTGATACCAACAGCATGTGTTCAATTCCTGCACTAGCTGAGGCTCCCTTGAAGGACTCCCATTCTCAATCTCTCCCCTTTCCTGAAGCATAGTGACCCTTAGGTTACACCACCATCAGTTGTCTCTCTCCTTACTGGCAGAGCATCCCTATGGTCTGGTAGGACATGACTACTTTACCATATATACTTCAGTAGTGGTAGATCTTAAGTACAGGAAGTATCATGTGAAAATGAAGGATAACGATAACAGGATTTGAGAAACTTGGATGACAAGAGAAATTATTATCTTAGTCAAAAAGATAATGGAGGTGTACATAAGCTTTAGGAAACTGGAGACAGACAGACCCTTTGAATAATTTAAAGAAAGTACGAAAGAACTTTAACAAGGTGTTAGGAGGGCTAAAAGAACCATGAAATGTCCTTCACAAACATAATTAAGGAAAATGCCTAGGCATTTATACATATATAGGGAACAAGAGGGTGGCTAGGGAAATGGTAGTTCGACTCAAGGACAAAGGAGGGAATTTATGAGTGGTACTGGAGGGTATGGGCAAGGTCCTTTGCATCAGGATTCACAAAAGAGAAGGTAAGTCAGGAGAAAGACATGGATGGTGACTCTCAGGAGGGCATGTTAATATTCTAGGGCATGTCAATATAAAAAGATGTTGGGTATTTTGAAAAACATTAAAGTAGACAAGTGTCAAGGACCTGATGGGTTCTATCCCAGGAAACAGAGGAAGGGAATTGCTTGGGCCTTGCACAAAATATTTGTACTGTCTCTAGACAGAGGAGAGACAGCAGAGGACTGGAGAACAGCCAATGTTGTTCCTTTGTTTAAAAAGGGTAATGGGGATACTCCAGGAAATTACAGGCTGTAAGCCTTAAGTAGTGTTAAGGAAATTACTGGAGAAGATTCATAGGGACAATATTTACTCACATTTGGAAACATATAGACTTACTAGTGATAGGCAGCGGGGATGGTCATGTCTCACAGACTTAATTGAGTGTTTTGAGGAGCTCACAATGATGATTGATGAAGGCAGGACAGTGGATATTATTTACATGAACTTTAGCAAGGTCCCTTTGATAAGGTCCCTCATGGCAAACTGCTCCTCCAGTTTGCATTAAGGCTCTGAGCTGGGATAAGGTTGATTATAGTGCCAGAAGTAATTCCAGTGTCACAATGATTCCACCCGCAAACTGGAGGAGCAGCACCTGATATTCCACCTTGGGAGCCTACAGCCCAATGACCTAAATGTGGATTTTACCAGTTTCAAAATCTCCCCACCCCCAGCCTCATCCCATGACCATTCCTCCCTCTCATCTCCGCCTCCTTGACCTGACACAACCTGTCCATCTTCTCTCCCATCTATCTGCCCCTCCCACCTCACTGACCAGTCCCCACCACTCCCTACCTGCATTCACCTATCACCATCCCACCTACTTTCCTCAGCCCCACCCCCTTCTCTCTATTTATTTCTGAGCTCCCTTCCCTCTTCCCATTTCTGAAGAAGGGTCCCGACCCAAAGCGTCAGCTTTCCAACTCCTCTGATGCTGCCTAGCCTGCTGTGTTCCTGTAGCTCCACTCTGTGTTATCTCTTATAGCCTAAATCCTAATTTTTTCTTATTTTAAAGGTAAATGCAAAGAGTTGCATTCCAAATGCAATTCGATTGGTCAGACTACTTGATATACTATTCATACACTATACTTAAAATACAACAAAAGAAAGCATAAAGAAAAGAATTGGCTTAGCTACAACTCTGTTGGAAAACTTAAGAATTAGAGATTAGTTAGCCACTAAACAGTAACTGTTCAAGAAGTGAAAAAGGGATAATTCATGAAACTATAGACTGGTGAGTCTTACATTGGTGGTTGGGAAGCTATTGGGGAGAATTCTTAGGGATAGGATTTACACGCATTTGGATGCGTGATGGAACACTCCCCACTTGCCTGGATGAGTGCAGCCCCAACAACACTCCAGAAGCTTGACACCATCCAGGACAAAGCAGCCCGCTTGATTGGCACTACATCCACAAGCATTCACTCCGTCCACCACCGATGCTCAGTAACAGCAGTGTGTACTATCTACAAGATGCACTGCAGAAATTCACCAAAGATCCTCAGACAGCACCTTCCAAACCCACGACCACTTCCATCTAGAAGGACAAGGTCAGCAGATATATGGGAACACTATCACCTCCAAGTTCCTCTCCAAGTCACTCACCATCCTGACTTGGAAATATATCGTTGTTCCTTCAGTGTCGCTGGGTCAAAATCCTGCAATTCCCTCCCTCATAGCATTGTAGCTCAACCCACAGCAGGAGGACTGCAGCGGTTCAAAAAGCCAGCTCACCACCACCTTCTCAAGGGCAACTAGGGATGGGCAAGAAATGCTGGCCAGCCAGCGACGTCCACATCCCACTAAGGAATAAAAAATAATCTATAGCTGTGGAAGGGGAGTTGGGCCCAATGGCAGTGGAAGGAGTTAGCAAGTCCCGGTTGGGGGAATAGGGGTTAGGTCCAGCGATGGGAGACTGAGGAATGGGTTTACATTGGGACTGGTGCTGTCAGGACATGTCGGGTTCCAGCGAGTGGGTGTCAAGTCAGAGTCTGGGAGTTGTAGTTGGGGATGTCAGTTTGGGGTCAGTTGAACAGTTCCTCAGAATTTAGACAATGTATTTGATAGTCTGACTTTTCATGAGAAAATAGATACTGAATTTTATCGGAATCCTAGGAAGTTCTGATTTAAATGGAAACTTTCAGAGGGTTCCAGGATTGGGGGAATTACCAAGTGGAATCTTCATTTCATTCAGAGCCTGCTCTGATAGGGATTCCATTAGGCCTCCCATGTCCAACTTGCATCTATACTGGAAAAACGACTGTCAGAAAATCCAGGCCACAATTTGGGGGCGGCACAGTGGCTCAGTGGTTAGCACTGCTGCCTCCCAGCACCAGGGACTCGGGTTTGATTCCACCCTCAGGCGACTGTGTGTGTGGAGCTTGCATGTTCTCCCTCTGCCTGCGTGGGTTTCCTCCGGGCGCTCCGGTTTCCTCCCACAGTCCAAAGATGTGCAGGCTAGGTGGATTGGCCATGCTAAAATTGCCCATAGTGTTCAGGGATGTGTAGCTTAGGTGGGTTATAGGGAGATGGGCCTGGGTGGGATGCTCCAAAGGTCGGTGTGGACTTGATGAGCCAAAGGGCCTATTCCCACACTGTAGGGATTCTATAATAGTCTTATAGATGGTTACAGCCCATTGAAGGAGGCCATTTGGTCAAACATGTCCTCATCAGTCAACAAAGATCTGAGTAGGCTAATCCAATTTTCAAACTCTTTGTCCATTGTGTTGAAAACTGTGGAAACGCAAGTGAATATCTAATTACTGCTTAAATATTATAAAAGTTTCTGACCCAACCATTCTCTGCAGCAGTGAGCTCTGGACTCACACCACCTCTGGGTGAAACAATCTCTCCTCATTTCTTCTCTGACTTTAAACCACCTGGTTATTAAACCAACTTAAAGCGTGCAAGTAGAAGACAAAATGCTGGGAAGTTAGAATTATAACTGCAGCTGTAAGACTGAGAGACTGTGTCTGGCTTTGTAGACTTTATCATAATTCGTAAAAATGAGCACACTTTCTGGTCTTCTGATATGAACTGCACAGCAGCATCAAATCAGAAGAAAACAAACTGATAATGATAAGGAAGGGTCTGATTTGATGGGAACTTCACCAATTAAGCTTGGATTGAGATATTAGCTCAATCATGGAGTCTAGATTACATTGGCCATCCTTCTCCCTTTAGCAAAGAAGCAAAGACTATTTATCTTAGCTAAGTCACAATAACAAACCTAATGAAGAGGATGGACAATTGATAATTGATAACTTAAGAGGCCCTTCAAGAGATCGCGGGAGATGACTTTGGTTAATGTCTGTCACCTTTCAATCAAGTTTAACTTAATCCAGTCAGAATATAATTGATCCTGCCTTAGGTTATGGCTTGGGAAGAATTAATAAGCAATAGCTTTCAGCGACCATAACTCAGCTGCTAAGAAATTTTAAAATTGTTCTGCTTCCAACCAGGAAAAGAAGGCTCTCACCCGGATAAAACTTTAGTTAGGCTACATTTGGCATATTGTGTGCAGTTCTGATCACCTCACTATAGGAAGGATGTGGAGACTTTGGAGAGGGTGCAATAGAAGTTAACCAAGATGTTGCCTGGATCGGCGTCTATTATCGGAATCGCCTTCGAGTGTTCCTTCATAGTCCTATCATTGCCTAGCCACCGCAATCACTTTCTTCTACATATTTCTGTCTTTTCAATCATTTGAACTATGCAACACCATTCTAGGAAAAGTCTATTCCAGTATTCCTGTCCGTACTGCCAGATGACTGTGGGAAGTGAGATATATACAGACTTTACAAAATATATATTATCTGTTCTAGCTAGTGAAAAAGTCACAAATACAATATTATCTGTCATCACTATTGACCCAAACTGAGACTCACCATCCACAAATCGCCTCAGTCAATACTGTTCTAAATGATCAGTACAAAAGTACATTTAATTCATTTATCGTCTTGTGGATAATTTTTCTGAAACCTTATATCTTGTTTGCACTCAATTTTCTTAATCCAGATTCTATGCCCCTTTTGCAGTGCCAGTTTGCTTAACTCTATCCTGGTTGTCTTTTTGTTGTTCTTTGGTGTGCAATTTACCAATTGCCTCAATTATTCTGTACAGACACTCTTTATTATCTTCTACAATATTTTTTATGCTCCGAATCTCATTGGAGAAATGCACTTGAATTGAAGACCCATGAGCTGTATGACAAGTATGAATGACTTATTTAATCACCAAAATGGTCAATTAACTTCATCTTATTACCTTTACCTTGGACAAAGAGACTTTGGACGACAGGTTTCTTCAACAAATTCAAAAATATCTCATCTATGAGGAACAATCTAATTCTTTGAGTAATGACAAACTGGTTATAATTGGGTTAGTATTGCAGAAATAAACCATACCGCCTTGATCCACACATTCGTACATTGACAAGACAAGACAACACAGCCATCATGAGTTTGATAAAATAATCAAAGAAAGAACACTGCCCTTGTGTCAAGGGTTCAAATTAGAAGACAGGATGGGCTGAGTGCTCAAAATTCCTTTGATTCCCTGTTGACGAAATCTGATTGCTGGCAGTCACAGAATGATGGAAGATCTTCAGATCAGATTTCAGACTCAGATTCAAAAATAGTTAGGGGTCTTGATATTTGAAATTCATCAGGTTTTCAAACTACTCCACTCTGAAGAAGGCTTTAGATTTACTTCAAGGTTTATCTATCACTGACTGACAGAAAGGTTAGCATGGTGGCTCAGTGGTTAGCACTGCTGCCTCACAGCACCAGGGACCCAGGTTCAATTCCACCCTTGGGTGACTGTCAGTGTGGAGTTTGCATGTTCTCCTTGTGTCTGTGTGGGTTTTCCTCTGGGTGCTCTGGTTTCCTCCCACAGTCCAAAGATATGCAGGCTAGGTGGAATGGCCATGCTAAATTGCCTGTAGGGTCAGGTTGGGCTGAAGGGCCTGTTTCCACACTGTAGGGATTCTATGATCTAAAAAAGCTGATGTCCATTGCCATCTCCTTCAACTATTCACATCCCAGGTCAGTGAAACAGCACAACTTAACCCCAGAGGTTGTTGCTAGTTAACTCACAGCACAGGCCAAAGGCCTCTGTTTGTCCATCTCTATCTCCTCTTGAAAAACATTTTCTTTTATTATTCATTCTCCCAAAATTATTTACTTTCTAGTTAACAGCAGGTCATCCACAGTTCTCTTCGTCTCTCTGACTTTTCATTTCTAAGAAATCACGTGATACATCCTCTTCAATTCAAATATCCAAACAGTTTCATAGTACAATTTCTCAAGTCCATATATATACACATTCTAAGTGATTATCATCTTTAATGATCAAGCCTAGTTCTCCAAGAAGGTACTTTCTTCGTGGCATGCATTGCACCAAATGTCTATAGGACGATATCTTGTCCAGCAGATATTTGAGTTCAGATTTGAGGAACAAGAAAAAATCGAAGCCAAAGATATCTGGAATAAAGTTCAGAAGGAGATTACAGCTGAACATGCATACAACAATCCTTCTAAACTCAAACATCTATGAGCAGACATTTCATATGTACAAACGTGAGTGAGTGGTTAGTGTAACATAGGTCTTTAACTGGCTGTGATATTACTATGGCTTTAAGAGGTGCATTTAGACCTAGTTTTTTTTGAAGAGAGGTTTTAAGGCAGAGGTAATGAGCAGTCAAACAGAGCCACAAGGTTAACTGTTTGTGAGCTTTTGGGTTTTGTTTTTAATTTAAAAGTTGGAACAATACAAGCAACCTGAATGGGTGTGGTCAAGCTCTCACACAACCAGGATTTTTAGTTTTTATTTTTCAGTAGCAGTTGTTACTGGAGCTTGAAACTGGGTGTACATCTCTCCCTGCTACACTCTCTGTCAAAATTTTCTCTTGGTGTCTTCTCTTCCTGCTATTGGAGTTGCACATGAGACAATGTGTTTTTTCTGAATTTGCCAAGGGTATGTTTGTGGGATGTTACTACCTTGGAACAGTTACTGTTTGGCTGCTAAATAAGTTATTATTCCATTAAGTTTTCCATTAGAGTTACAGCTAAGCCAATTTTTTAAATTTATTCTTTCTTTTGATGTATTTTAACTATTGTGTACGAATAAAGTGTACTTGGCTTCAAATCTGGTAGTTTGACCAATCAAATTGCATTTTGAAAGCAGCACCTTTAATTAACCTTTAAAATAAGAAAATGTCAGGGTCTTGACTACCTTCTGAAAATATTTCGAGGGAGTTTGGTCTCGTCCATAATATTGGCAATTAACCAGGATGCTTTTAACTACAACACAAATTTTTTTTTTGCAACACTATTTACATAATCTCTTAGTGATGGAAATGAGTGTGCATTAATAGGACCTTATTGTCCTTTAAATGTTCCTTGATATAACTTGCCAATCTAATATAGAGTGCTTTGTCTGAACCATGGGGAAAAATCCAAGTGACATGTTTTTGAATTTCCATTAAGTTTGGCACTCCACTGAGACTTTTTTTTTCAGTTGCTCATATGAGTAGCTTATCAACAAATCATCTTGAGGTAAGACCTGGAAATTTGTAACAATTACAAATGTAACTGCCCAAGGCCTCTGTTGTGAACAGCAGTTTGCAGCATTCAGGAGTTTTGATTTATTTTTGAGAAATCTTTTGACCTACGAAACCTGCTAATACGTAAAATAAGTTTTTCACAAAGTTTTTGGTCAACTTAGAATTTACAGGCATGGTGGCGCAGTGATTAGCACTGATTGTACAGTCTTATGCAGTGATTGTGGCAATTTTGGTTGGTTGCCATGCTACCAGAAGGATGTGGAACCTATGGAGAGAGTACAGAGAAGACTCACCAGGATGTTTACCTAGTCTCGAGGGCATTGGCTATGAGGAACGGTTAAAAAGACTATGATTGTTTTCATTGGAAAGACAATGGCTGAGAGGAGACCTGATAGAGGTTTACAAAATTATGAGAGGCATAGATTGGGTGGATAGTCAGAGGCTTTTTCCCAGAAATGAAGTCTCAATTACAAGGGAGCACAAGTGAGATGCGGAAAGTTTAAGGAAGATATGCAGGGGAAGTCTTTCACGCAGGAAGTGGTAGAAGCCTGGAACACACTGCCAGAAAAGGTGGTTGAAGCAGGCACATTGGCGACACTTAAGCGGCATCTTGATGGTTACATGAATAGGGAGGGAATTGAAAGATATGGACCGAATAAGGTCAAAATGTTTGTTTTTTAGTTTAGTCAGGGCACGATGATCGGCACAGGCTTGGAGGGCCGAAGGGCCTGTTCCTGTGCTGTACCTCTCTTGTTCTTTTGTTCTTTTGTTCCAGGGATCCGGGTTTGATTCCAGCCTTGTGCAACTGTCTGTGTGGAGTTTGCATGTTCTCCCTGTGTCTGTGTGGGTTTCCTCCGGGTGCTCTGGTTTCCTCCCAAAGGGCAAAAATATGCAGATTACATGGATGGTAAATTACAAGTCATAGTAAATGTGGGGTTATGGGAATGGAATGGGTCTTGGCGGGATGCACTGTGAAGGGCCAGTGTGGACTCGATGGACTGAAAACCTTCTTTCTGAACCGGATGGAATTTTGATTCTATAAAGTAACCTGTTTTTGTCTGAATTCTGGGATATCTGGAAGTGCTGAAATTTATGGAAAGCAGTAAGTGCTGGGACCTCTTGATTATTATGACTGATCTTCTCTTCTAGTTAGGTTCAAGTAATTATGCTTGTGCACTTTCAGCATACATTGGATGAGCTAATTATGAATTTGCTTGCAACCAGTCTCCAATATTTTTGAAACAAAACATAAAGTACTGCACATGCTGGAAATCTGAAACAAAAACAGAAATTGCTGGAGAATCTCTGCAGGTCTGGCACCATCTAGGGAGAGAAAGCAGAGTTAATGCTTCAGGTCCAGTGACTCTTCTAAAGAACAGAACAAAATATTTTTGGTCTTCTTGTATTGTTAAAGATTGTTTACAGTGGTGTCTGTTAATGCGAACAAGACATTGACTTCATTGATGAAACATCTCAGTGTGGCTTCATCTTGCCACAAGGCTATGATAAAGAGCAGGATCATGTGACATTTCATCATTTTTTTGTGATAATACATGCTGACTAACTAGCATACTAGAGAGTCAGACTTAACCATTTATTCTACACAGTCCAGATTCTCAATGGGCTGCAGATGCACAATTTCTCAAAATGATTCCCAGTGTATGCTGAGAACACTGAAGGGCTTGTGAAGTGCAGATATCTGTGCAAAAGAAAGAAGTAATATTTCAAATATGGATATTTAGTTGTTCTTGTACATAGAATCTCTTTTGGCATAATGCCTTGTGTAGCTAAATTGCCCTATGTTTCCATGTTGAGTCAATGAAACCCAATTGTTTGTGCCTTTAGATTTCTCTCTGTGGTCTGATAAACCGATAGTGTAAGATATCTAACTTTTATTTCAGAGATAGTAAGAACTGCCGATGCTTGAGTCAGAGATAACACAGTGTGGAGCTGGAGGAGCACAGCAGGCCAGGCATCATCAGAGGAGCAGGAAAGTTGACGTTTTGGGTTGGGACCCTTCTTCAGAAATTCGTTAACTTTTATTTCAATTCTCCGCTGATCACCCTGGGAAGGATATTCCTGAGGCTTCAGCATAAACGTACAGTTAGCTTTTGCTCACTGCCCTCCCCTAAATATATTGGACCCTGCGTTCTTTCCAATTTCAAGCAATTATCTTTCTTTAATTCAGCTAGATCTTGCCATTTTTTTTCAGCTTATTCCTCTATAGCCAGATAGCCACATTTATTGGAACATTTTTAAGAAACAATGCCTTGCCGTATTGTAAATGAGAAACATATAGAGACATGTTCAAAGATAGTAAGAACTGCTGATGCTGGAGTCTGAGATAATACAGTGTGGAACTGGGGGAACACGGCAGGCCAGGCAGAATCAGAGGAGCAGGAAAGCTGACGTTTCGGGTCAGGACCCTTCTTCAGAAATGGGGGAGGGGAAGGGGACTCTGAAATAAATAGAGAGGGGGAAGGTGGTGATAGCAGGTAGGTAGTGGTGGGGATTGGTGAGTGAGGTGGGACGAATGGATAGGTGGGAGAGAAGATGGACAGGTCACTGAGGTGGGGATGAGAGGGGGGCTGGTCTTGGGATGAGGTCGGGGCTGGGGAGATTTTGAACCTTGTAAAGTCCACAATGAGACCATTGGGTTGTAGGCTTCCAAGGCGGAATATGAGGTGCTGTTCCTCCAGTTTCTGGGTGGCATTGTTGTGACACTGGAGGAGGCCCAGGATGGACATGTCGTCCAGGAAGCGGGAGGAGGAGTTGAAGTAGTTCCCGACTGGGAGGTGCAGTCGTTTGTCACAAACCAAGCACAGGTGCTCTGCAAAGTGGTCTCTGGGCCTCCGCTTGGTCTCCCCGATGTAGAGGAGGCCACATTGGGAACAGCGGATACAATATACCACATGAGCGGAGGTTCAGGTGAACATTTGTTTGATGTGGAAGGTTTTTTTGGGGCCTGGGATGGAGGTGAGGGGAGAAGTGTAGGGGCAGGTGTAGCACCTCCTGTGGTTGCAGGGAAAGGTGCCAGGGGTGTAGGCGTGCACTTGGTTTGTGACAAATGACAACACCTCCCAGTCACGAACCACTTCAGTTCCTTCTCCCACTCCTTGGACAACATGTCCATCTTGGGCCTCCTCCAGTGTCACAACGATGCCATCCGGAAATTAGAGGAACAGCACCTCATATTCCGCCTTGGAAACCTACAACCCAATGGTCTCAATGTAGACTTTACAAGCTTCAAAATCTCCCCACCCCTGACCTCATCCTAAGACCAGCACCCCCCTCATCGCCGCCTCATTGACCTATCCACTCCTCCCACCTCACTCACCAATCCCCACCACTACCTACCTGCTATCACCGCCCGCCCCCTCTCTATTTATTTCAGAGCCCCCTTCCCCTCCCCCATTTCTGAAGAAGGGTCCCAATCCAAAACATCAGCTTTCCTGCTTCTCTGATGCTGCCTGGCCTGCTGTGTTCCTTCAGCTCCACACTGTGTTATCTAGAAACATATTCAAGCTCTTTTAACTGAATGCAGTGCAAAACCATGAACTGTGTTGATTGGTCTGACAGCTCTGCTTCAAGTTTAAGAAAATAAACTAAGTTAATAATATTAATGTAAAAGCTTCCTGTAAAATGCCACAGTGACAGTTGTTCACATGTTCCAGATAGATGAAGGAGGAAAAGCAGATAGATGAAGGAGAAAAAGCAGAACTTTGGCAGGTTATGTGACTGAAGCTGTTGATAAAGGTATATACTAATTGTGCATCCTTGATAAAACAGGTAATACATTTGAAGTATTGGGCACTGGGTTATAACATAAAAAGAAAATCAGAGAAAAAAAGCAGCCAAAATCCCAAAGCAATAAGGCTTATTTTTATGGTTCCCCTATAAATATGGATTATCCTTTATCCTTTAATCATCTTTTATCTGTGCAACATAAAAATGATTACAAAATAATGTTGTGGGCTTTCTTTAGAATTTTTGTTTTGGTTTAATCTTGGGGTTTAGAGACAGATTACTAAACTTATTGAGCATACTTTTCTCAAGCTGTTATGAAACAGAATGTAGGGATGCACAGCAAAGAGAAGATCATATAAATCCAGACATCTTTTTAAAAATATTCTTAGCCATGATGAGTCCTCAGTCAGAGTACTGTTTGGATTTCCTATTCAAAGACCAATACTCAGTGATTAGATGCAGAGGAGTGACAAAAATTTGATTGCCACAATTCAAAGGAATGATACATAAGCAAAGAGAAGACTGGGCGGAAAAATGATAAAATACTTAAAGTTTGGAAAGATTTTGATAAATTGGGTTCAGGCTGCCACATACAGAATTTATTCAAAAGGTGTCATATTCACAAAGAAAGGGATGAAAAATAAACTGGAAAAGTTTGGCGGAGAACTTTTAAAATAAAAGAATAGTAAGTATGTGGAAGCAATACTAGCACAAGTGGTGTAAAAAGAAAACTTTATAGCCTAATGTGGGTGTACCAACACCTCAAGGACTGCAGTATTTTAAGAAGGTAGTTCAACATCACCCAGTCAAGGGCAATTAGGGATGGGCAACAAACACTGGCCTGGCCAGCAATGCCCACATCCCATGATTGCTGATGAATATTGTTCAGAGTATTAGAAATGCACCAGTGAATATTATGGATAAGTGGGTCAGATGTACTGAAGGTGTTCTATCTGAAACTTTTACTATATATGTACTTGATTTATTTTTTTTACCAGAAGTGTTGTGTGAATGAAATACAGGCTATACATACAACTGATGACTTACACTGGAGAAATAAAACATGGATACAAGCAACATTATTGTTGCAAATTTACATTTTGTTGAAGGGTCACTGGACCCAAAACGTTAACTCTGTTTTTTCCTTCACAGATGCTGCCAGGCCTGCTGAGCTTTTCCAGCAACTTTGTTTATGTTCCTGATTTCCAGCATCCGCAGTTCTTTCGGTTTTCATTCTATTTCTGATATTTGGTAAGTTAAATAAAAAGTAAACATATTAGATTTTTATCTGAATAATAGAATGTGTTAACACTTTAAATATTTGGGAAAGAGAATTACTTTTTAAAACAGATTCGGGGACAATAGTCGAGTTGCACTTCAATCTTCTTAAATGCACACCTCTTTATTAATATATAGCTTGATTTGATTTGATTTATTATTGTCACATGTACCAAGATATAGTGAAAAGTATTGTTTTGTGTGCTAACCAGGCAAAACATACCTTACATAAGTAAAGTAATCTTCCTATCTATCCTACTACCCGCAACGAGTAAACTAGACACTGAGAATTCTTGACATGGAAATCAGAATGGTTACCTGGCAACTTCAGCTTACTACTAGCTCCAAAGGACCTCTGCATTGGACACCATGCAGCAACATGGGCATGGACCACAGCAAGTCACAATCACAGACATTGTCATATGGCATATGTCAGCCTCTGAGACCCCTCATGGTACACATCTGATTGACTTACAGGACACTGCTACACTTCAATGCTGCACCTCAGGGCACAATGACAACTATCATTGTAATGTTTGCAGCAAGGATGTTGCATGCTCAGGGAGATGTGCTCAGGTCTTGGACAAGACAAGGCTGCCTTTCCAGGTTGTTTGCTTGCAGGGCTTAACTGGCTGCTCACAGCATCTCTGCCTTGCCCTTTTGTGCTTTACCAGTCAGCAAGAAATTCTAGGCCCACAGTCCTGTTGTACTGCTGTGCCATTTGGCGCAGACAAAAAGGCATGAAACTTGTCATGGATATCAGCAGTCCTCAGTCAAATCAAAGGAGTACCCTTCACTTGGAGAATCCCAGCAGACTGAGTCAGGGGCAGCCTCCGAAACTAGGCTTGAACACAGTCAGACAGTCACTTGGAGTGGTCAGCGTCAGGACACTCTCCGCATGAGAGGTTAGGAGGCAAATGTCAGGCAGCCCACTCTCATCTTGACTCTCTTTCCCCTATTGTTGGCTGATTTCCCACTGGAATGAATGCAGGCACTAAGAGAGGTGAAAGTGGATGGCACAGCTGTTACTCTTGGTGTAAATAAGAAGGTGTCCTGAGCGAGTGAGTAGGCAACACAGAGAGCATGTACAGTTACTGGTGTTGGGGGGAGTGCAGCAAGTGAGGGAAGATGTTGCACCAATTCTGAGAGTGGTCGAGTATGGATCTTGGTGGAAGGTGTTACAGAAGCAGAAATAAGTGAGATGTGAGGTATCAGAGAAAAGATGATGGAAGAAATGTTGACAGAATGGAAAACATTGATATTTTCCTATACTTCTATGCATTCTTCCAAATGGCTAAGACTATACTGACCTGGGTGGAATCCTTGGATCAGACTGTCATCATCTGGTGTCATGGCCTCCTATGCTGGGTCTGAGGGAAAAGGACGTCCTGCGTCTATACCAACTCAGCCAGCAGGACATTCAACACCCTGTCCACAATGCACGGTATCAATTTCCACTGCTTTGAAACACCTGGGTCAAATGTCAGGAACTGTCCAGGGCAGCTCCAGATGACCAGTGCTTGTCTGGTTGCACAACAGGCTTTTAAGTTTGCATAAGTGATGCTGGTTAATTCTTCAGCAGTGGCCAGTGGTTCTGTATACAGGAAGTCATGAGTTGGCACCGGAATCAGATGTCAGTTGCTATAACGATCAGATAGGATGAGGTGAGTTTGAAAAGATGTGGTGAAACATCTAGTTAGGGCTGGAGGCAAGAACCACGCCATGAAACTCAATGATACTGATACTTTGCCAAAAAAAACTTAACATTCAACCAAATGAAAATTATTTGAATTAGTGCAAATGAAAAATCCTGTTATAGTATTGCAGGCGATCTTTTGTATTTCTCGTGGGATACAGGCCTTGACTTGAAGGGTAGGTGAAGGGATTGTGAGGCGGGGTGCTTGACAGAAAATCCACCACAATTTCTGGCATGTGAGGTGTGCATGATTTTAACTTGAGTCAGGATCTGAACAGCCTGTCGATGTCGTAGATTCATCAAGTCCTAGAGTCACACAACGCAGGAACAGACCCTTCTGTCCAGCAAGTCCATGCCGACTAAATTTTCCCATCTAAACCAGTCCCACTTGCCTGAGTTTGGCCCATATCCACTAAACCTTTCCTATTCATGTACCTGTCCAAATGTCTTTTAAATATTATAATTGTACCTGCATTTGCCACTTCTTCTGGCAGTTGATTCCACATACAAAACACCATCTGTGTGAAAAAGTTGCCTCTCAGATCCCTTTCAAATCCTTCTCCTCTTACCTGAAAATATGCCCTCTAGTTTGAACTCCCCAATCCTAGGAAAAAGACCTTTGCTAATCACCTTATCTATGTCACTCATGATTTTATAAACCTCTATAAGGTCACCCCTCAACATCCAACATTCCAGCTGATGCACCCTCTCCTTAAACTCAAACCCTCCTGTTCCAGTAACATCCTTGTAAATCTTTTCTGTGATGCAAGCAATTCCTCTGGATTATTTAAAGGGTATTTAAAGTTGGAATGTGCTTCATAAAAAAAAAACTTTCATCTGACCAGCTATGAACAATACAGGGGCAACACAGATCAGCAACTGTATGGCAAAGTATGCCATGTCAGGACATGGAGAAAAGAACTCATCAGCCTCATGAGTTTACCAGGGTCTCTACAAAAGCACCTGAAGGTTGGTTGACAAGGCCAATGCCATTAACATTACCCCAGACTTACGTTCAATGTACGAAAGTTTCAATGACCTTCCAAAGATGGTAATGTTGAGTACTGTGTAGAGGAAAGAGTTAAGAGTTATCTTCATTCAAAGAATAACTACTGAGCATGAAACCCCCCGCTTTTCTGAATGAATGAAGCTGCAACAACAATCAACAAACTTGAAGTTATCCTGCCAAAGCTGCCCACCCTAACTGGCACCTCCTCCAGCCCCATTAAATCACTTCCCCCAGCTATCCACCCAGCCCACTATCACCCCTATTCTAACCAGAGAGTGGACACAAGATTCCATTCCATGTCTGACAATGAATGCCAAGGAGAAGGCATGTAACCAGCAAAACCAGGGAAATCTCAATATCTCACATTAAGTGATATGAAGAAGCAGCTAATTTAGAAAGCACATCAATTGTGTAGTTGAGTGCAGGCAGTTACAAATGGGGTATAGAGTAGATGAACAGTCAAAACTACGGCAGAGTATTGTGAGGAGATATGGCAGTCTTGGGAAATAATCTGAGCTTTGACTTTTTGTCAATATTTTGTATTGTCTGTTTAATTTCTGCCAAAGTGATGAGCTACATTTGATATTTTATTGTGAACTTGAGACCCATATTGCAGATCATCACCAAGATTTAAAACAGGAAAATAGAAAAGGTACACAAGGATCAGATATTTCCAAAATGAGGGTTAAATGCTAAAAGTTTGTAGGTGAGAGGATATATTTTCCTCTCTGGATAAAAACAATGTTTTTTTATAAAAGAATGGGGTTGTTGATTTGTTCGCCAAGCTGGTAGGTTGTTTTGCAGACGTTTCATCACCATATGAGATAACATCATCAGTGTGCCTCCAATGAAGCGTTGCTGGTCTGTCCCACTTGTTATTTATGTGGGTCTGGTTTGATGTGGTTGTCGGTCTCATTTCCGGTTCTGCTTCGTAGTGGTTGGGTTATGGGGTCTGTTTCCACATGTTTGTTGATGGAGTTCCGGGTTGAGTACCAGATCTCTAAGAATTCCCATGTGTGTCTTTGTTTGGCTTGTCCTAGGATGGTTACGTTGTCTCAGTCAAATTGGTGGCCTTCGTTGTCTGAGTGAATGGAAACCCATACCCACGACTAACAGGACCAACGTTATATACAAAATCCCATGTAAGAACTGCCACAAACACTACATCAGACAGACCAGGAGAAATCTAACTATCAGCGTACATGAACACCAACCAGCTACCAAAAGACACGACCAACTATCACTCGTTTCCATACACTCGGACAACAAAGGCCACAAACTCAGCTGGGACAACATAACCATCCTAGGACAAGCCAACCAAAGACACACACGGGAATTCAAGGAGGCCTGGTACTCAACCCAGAACTCCATCAACAAACATGTGGAAATAGACCCCATAAACCAACCACACAAAGCAGAACTGGAAATGAGACCAATGTCCACATCAAACCGGACCCACATAAATAACAAGCAGGACAGACCAACAATGGTTCATCAGAGGCGCGCTGATGATGTTACCTAGTATGGTGATGAAATGTCTGCAAACCAACCTACCAGCTCAGTGAACAAATCAACAACCCCATCCTCAACCCAAGCTATGTCTTCCCAAAAAATTATAAAGAATGATTAGAAAGGAATGAAAACCAATCAATATCTCAAACAAGTGAACAATATGCATGCATGATGTGAGATGGTGAGTATCAGAAAACTACCTAACTGATAAACCTCACAATCTAATGGCACTCCTCAAAGCCCACATGCTTGCACATTGCAGGAGAGGTTATTGGATAACAATCAGGAGCAAGAATCTGGATTGGTCTTTTCCCTTGCCTTGCTCAGGTATCTGCAATACCTCGTCTTGAAACATTTCACCACTGTTATGGCTGCAGTCAGCTAATCAAATAAAACAATACGAGATAGTACTTCAGACCTTCTAATCTGTATCACACATACTGCAGATCCTGGACAAGGGCAGTGCTACAGGCAGTCAGTGATACAGATTAAACAAAGGCAATCCTCTAGACACAGTCAGTAGTACTGCTTTAAATACTTAACAATGGGAGAGATCAAAGGATGGAACTCCATGGTCTGGATGTACTCATTACTCAAAGAATGCATTATAAAATCTGTATCTCCTTATTGGGTTGAATGGGGAGGGGATGAGATACAATTGCTGTGTTCACAACATGAAGCAATATCAGGAATGTGTTCATGCAATTTCTTTGCATCGGTATTTCAGGAAGAGTAAATATCTTTCAGAAACAAACATTTGCATTTCTATGAGGAAATTTTCCTCGTTGACAACTCATCAGCCACCATGTCATTTACCATGCTCATCATTGTGAATAGAATGTAAATTATGTACCATGTGTCATCATGGTCTGTTTGTATCATATGTTAGAAAAATAATGAGCTATGTATATATATTTAGTGATGCACTTTGCACCACATTGCTTCCAGTCTAGCTTGGACCCTTGTGAATACTAATTATTTTGCAGTTATATATGTGGATCCAGAATGTTTATCTCTTGAAATTCACATCCTAATTTTTTTTCTAAAAAAATTCTAGAAATGAAATTATAAATAGAATCCTGTCGAAAATAATGTCTTAATCTGAGAAAAGGCCATGCTTCTCTTTAACAAGGAAGCGGTTATATCCATCTGAATTGGAGAAAGGTCTCTGCTTAATATCTCATACCATGTCCAGCAGCTCCAACAATGCAAAAATGCAGCACTATGTCATTTCTGTCCTGAAGAGTCAGACTCAGTTATATGTTCAAGTCAGTCACTCTGAGATTTGAAGTTGTATCTTCTAATACTGAAATGCTGAACCACACTGCCAATGAGATTTCTACTTGCAGACTTTTAAAAAAATTCTTAATGGGTTGTGAACATTATTGACAAGGCCAGCACTCGTTGGCTATTGTTAATTTTCCTTGAAGTGAGTGACTTCCCAGGCCATTTCAGAAGGCAGCTGATAGTCAACCATATTGATCACTGTGCATCTTGAATTACTTATAGATCTAATCAGATAACAACAGCTGATCTCCTTCATTACAATACGTTAGAGAACCAGATGGGTTTTATGACAATTGATGATGATTTCATTTTCATCATCACTGAGATTAGTCTTCAATTCCATATGCTTTTTTTATTCATTACATTTAAATTTCATCAGTTATTATATTGTGATTTGAATCCACATCTTCCAACCAGTTGCCTGGTTATCTGGATTACTGGTCCAGTGACATTAGTGATATGTTATGGAGTTTAGGTACTCAAATCATCAGGCCTGGAACCACCTGAGGAAATATGACAGGGCTGGTTGTTCCTACGTGCCACCTATGTGTACGCCCAAACTCTCTCCAGCTCTTTGGGGAGGTGATGACCTTGTAGTATTATCACTGGACTGTTAATCCAGAGACCCAGCTAATGTTCTGCTGGCCCAGGTTCAAATCCCACCACAGCAGAAGATACAATTTGAATTCAATAAAAATCTGGAATTGGGTGTCTAATGAAGACCATGAATCCATTGTCATGAAAACCCATTTTATTCACTCATGTCCCTTATGGAAGGAAGCTGCCACTAGTCTGGCCTACATGTGATTCCAGACTCACAACAATGTGGTTGACTCTTAACTGCCCTCTGCACAATTAGGGATGGACAATAAATATGAGCTAAGCCAGAACACCCACATCCTGTGAATTAACTCTTTAAAAAAAAGTTCTTGTTGTTTGGCAGCTTTTATCAAATTGTTTGTAGCCACACTTCACGATCACTTTGGCTTTTGTTCTACTGGCATTCCCCTGGATAGCTCCTTTCAAACTCATGACCACTACCATCTCAAAGAACATGGGCAGTAGACACTTGTTAGTACCATTACCTGCAAGATCCTTTCAAGCAACATACCATTCAGACATAGAAATATATCGTCGCTCCTTCAATGTTGCTGGGTCAAGTTTCTGGAACTCCTTTTCTAACGGCATTGTGGGTTTAGCTACATCATATGGTTCAAGAAGGCAGCTTCTCCAAGGCAACTTGGGATGGGCAATAAAAATGCTGATCCAGCCAGAGATGCACATATCCCATGAGTGAATTTTTTAAAAAAAAACCTCTCTCTACAGTGCAATCACATCCCTTATATAATATGGCGACCAGAACTATTTTATTTTATTCATTCACAGGATGAGAGCATCACTGGCTAGGCAGCATTTCTTGTCCAGAGTACAGTTGAGAGTCAACCACATTGCTGTGGGTCTGCAGTCACATGTCGGCCAGACCAGGTAAGGACGGCAGATTTCCTTCCCTAAAGGACGTTAGTGAACCAGATGGTTTTTTCTGACAATTGGCAATGGATTTATACTATTCATTAGATTCTTAATTCCAGATATTTATTGAATTCAAATTCCACCATTTGCCATGACAGGATTCAAACCTAGGTCCCCAGAACATTATCTGTGTCTCTGGATTAACAGTCCAATGATAATACCACGAGGCCATCACCTCCCCATAACTGCACACATTGCACCACTTGTGGCCTAATCAGTACTTTATACAGTTCCACATAACCTCTCTGCTCTTGTAATCTATGCCTTAGCTGAAAAAGGCAAGTATCCCATCTGCCTTTTAACCTGCTACCTTCAGTAATCTGTGTATATGCTTCCCAAGGTCTTTCTGATCTTCAGCACTTTCCAGAATCCCACCACTAGTAATCTATCTCTTGCCTTGTTAGTCCTCACCAAGTGCATTGATTAGGATTCCAATTACCACTGCTCTGCCCCGACCAGTCTGTTTACATCCTCCTGCAGTTTAAAACTATCCTCCTTGATATTTACCACCCTGACAATTTTCATGTCATCCAATAACCTCTTGATTATATCCCCCTACATTTAAGTCAGTAAAAGGATTCAACTGATTCCTATCCAGCAGCAGAGGGATTGGCACAGTGGCTCAGTGGTTATCAATGCTGCCTCATAGAGCCAGGATTCTATGAGTGAACCACCGAAAATGCTGCAACTCAGGTACAATCAGTACAGTGATCACACCTTTGTCCGCACCCCAAATGTTGTGGAGCCATCAGTCCAGGTGAGACGACAGTGGTCAATTCTTCCTGTAGTGAGACAAAGTCACAGATGGAGTACAATTGAAGTTAGAGGTGATG
This sequence comes from Rhincodon typus, assembly GCF_021869965.1. NCBI lineage: Eukaryota > Metazoa > Chordata > Chondrichthyes > Orectolobiformes > Rhincodontidae > Rhincodon > Rhincodon typus. The sequence goes on along the minus strand of NC_063332.1, from coordinate 56,364,822 downwards.
GGGTGAACCCACTGAGTGACTAAGAAATGCTGGAAGGGATAATAGTTTGGGAAGATGAGGTTTAAGTGAAAGCATTGACATGGTGCATGTAGGAGTGAGAGCTGGGCTTCATCAGCCTTGGTGAGATGACAATGCAGTGACAGAGTTCTGTTGAATAGTGGCTGTGTCAGTGTGAGTTAACAGACAGAACTTGTTTACAAAGTGCAAAAGATTATTAAACTTCCCCTGCACTAATGCACACTACATTTCACCCAGACGCTGAACAGACTCATGTAGCTATATCATCCAGGCTGGCGGACACTGACAATGTGGCTTCCTTTGTCAGTAGGAAAAGGTACCAAATGTGAAGGGCATTTCCTGACTTGAAGTGGTGTTCCATTGGGATATAAGTATAACACCAGCAGCATGAAAATCTCAGCAGCAGTGAGAATCTCCAACTCAATGCCACGAAACAGTGCTGACAAGGTGTGAGAAAAGTCAACATTAGCCATGGCGGACTGCGCTAAGAATCTCACCCCCAAAAAAAGAACACCACTTTGCTAAAACAATGACAGATTTTAGCTCATTGTCTCCAAATCAACATGTCAACAACCAGGCTTCAATCTCTACCAGCAAATATGCACAACCATCACTAGAATGAAGAATGGACATGACCAATGGGACCACAAGTAGCATCTTAAAACCTTGCCTGACTGTGACTGTGGCAACTCTGATAAAACAATACAGTTTTCCCACTTCCTACAGGCTAAAGGGGTGGCCATGGGAACCCGCATGGGCCCAAGATATGTCTGCCTCTTCGTAGGATACATGGAACAGTCCCTCTTCTGCTGCTACACTGGCATTATTCCCCACCTCTTTCTCCGCTACATCGATGACTGTATTGGCGCTGACTCATGCTCTCACGAGGAGCTTGAACAGTTCACCAACTTTACTAACACCTTTCACCCCAACCTCAAGTTCACCTGGACCATCTCTGATACCTCTCTCTCCTTCCTGGACTTCTCTGTCTCCATCTCTGGTGACCGCCTCAAAACCGACACCTATTTCAAAACCACCGACTCCCACAGCTATCTAGACTACACCTCCTCTCACCCACCTTCCTGCAAGCATGCGATCCCCTACTCCCAAATCCTCCGCCTCCTCCACATCTGCTCCCAAGATGAGGCGTTTCACTCCTGCACATCCCAGATATCTTCTTAGTTCAAGAACTGCAACTCCCCCCTTTGGTGGTTAAAAATTCCCTCAATCGTATCTCTTGCATTTCCTGCACCTCTGCCCTTCCCCCCAAAAAAATAAAGACAGAATCCCCCTTGTTCTCACATATCACCCCACCAACCTCTGCATCCAAAGTATCATTCTCTGCCACTTCTGCCACCTACAATCCAACCCCACAACCAAAGATATATTTCCCTCCCCACCCCTATCTGCCTTTCATAGGGGCCGCTCTCTCCGCGACTCACTTGTCCACTCCACACTCCCCACTAGCCCCACCACCCACGCCACCTTTCCCTGCAACCGCAGGAAGTGCTACACCTGTCCCTACACCTCCCCACCTCATCTCCATCTAAGGCACCAAATAAACCTTCCACATTAGACATGGGCTCACCTGCACATCTGTCAACATGGTCTATTGCATTATGCTGCTCTTGATGTGGCCTTCTTTACATCGATGAGACTAAGTGGAGACTTGGAGACCATCTTGTAGAGCACCTGCGCTCTGTTCGCGACAAATGACAACACCTTCCGGTTGCAAACCATTTCAACTCCCACTTCCACTCCCTGGACAACATGTCCATCCTGGGATTCCTCCTGTGTCACAATGATGCCACCCGCAAACTGGAGGAGCAGCACCTCATATTCCGCCTTGGGAGCCTACAGCCCGACGGCCTAAACATGGATTTTACCAGATTCAAAATCTCCCCACCCCCGGCCTCATCCCATGACCAACCCTCCCTCTCATCCCCGCCTCCTTGACCTGACCCAACCTGTCCATCTTCTCTCCCACCTATCCACCCCACCCATCCCACTTACCAATCCCCACCACTCCCTACCTGCACTCACCTATCACCAACCCACCTACCTTCCCCAGCCCGACCCCACCTCTCTCTATTTATTTCTGAGCTCCCTTCCCCCTCCCCCATTTCTGAAGAAGGGTCCTGACCCAAAACATCAACTTTCCTGCTCCTCTGATGCTGCCTGGCCTGCTGTGTTCCTCTAGCTCCACACTGTGTTGTCTCTGACTCCAGTATCTACAGTTCTGACTATCCGCAGCATATAATAACGTCTTGTCCCTGGTTCAACTTTGAGAGCAACAACCTAGATTTATGCTTGTTCTCCAATAGGCTATTGGATTGGTTAGGGAATTGGACATTAAAATTCTGACCGGAGCATTTGCACATAAATCCGTATGAAAGAAAAGAAAAATCAATGTGTCCCTGACTCTCTTTGATTTCTATTTCCATTATTTTTAATTGTTCTCAGATTTCTAACAATTATGAGACCATAAGATATAGGAGCAGAATTAGGCCATTCAGAGTTTGCTCTGCCATTTGATCATGGTTGATATGTTTTTCAACCCCATTCTCCTGCCTTCTCTCTGTAACCATTGATCCCCTTTACCAATGAAGAACCTATCTACTTCTGTCTTAAATATAATCAATGACTTGGTCTCCATCGCCCTCTATGGCAATGAGTTCCACAGATTCATCACTGTCTGGCTGAATAAATTCCAGTTTATCTCAGTTCTAAATGGTCATCCCTTCATTCCAAGGCCGTGCCCACTAGTCCTAGTCTCTCCTACTGCTGGAAACATCTTCTTCATATCCACTCTATCCAGGCATCTCAGTATTCTGTAAGTTTCTACCAGGTCCCTCTTCATCCTTCAATGTTCCATTGAGTACATGCCCTGAGTCCTCCTCATATGACAAGGCCTTCATCCCCTTGATCATTCTTGTAAAGCTCCTCTGGACCTCCTCCAATGCCAGCACATCCTTCCTTATAAACAGTGCCCAAAACTGCTCACAATATTCCAATGTTGTCTGACCAGAGTCTTATATAGGCTCAGCTGTACATCTCTGCTCTTGTATTCTAGCCCTCTTGAAATGAATGTTAACATTGTATTGGCCTTCTAACTGCCAATTGAACCTGTGTGTTAACCTTAAGAGAATCCTAAACTAGGACTCCTAAATCTCTTTGTTCTTCAGATTTCCAAAGCCTTTCCTCATTTAGAAAATAGTCTATGTCTCTGTTTTTCCTACCAAAATATATAACCTCACACTTTCACATGTTGTATTCCAACTGCCCATTCTCCTGGCCTGTCTAAGTCCTTCTGCAGCCTCCCCGTTTCCTCAGCATCACTTGTCCCTCGACTTATCTTTGTGTCATCTGCAAACTTAACAACAATGCTGTCAGTTCCTCCGTCCAAATTGTTAATGTATGATGTGAACAGTTGTGGTGCCAACACAGACTCCTGTGGATCTCTACCAGTCACCAGCTGCAATCCTGAAAAGGAGCCTGTTATCCCTACTCTCTGTCTTCTGCCAATCCTCTATCCATGACAGTACCGAGCTCTGAACACCATCTTATTTAGCAGCTTCCTGTGCAGCACCCTGTCAGAGGCCTTCTGGAAATTCAAAGAGATCATGTCTACTGGCTCTCCTTTGTCTAATTTGCTCGTTATCTCCACAAAAAAATTCTAACAGATTTGTCAGTCATTACCTCCCCTTGATGAAGCCGTGCTGACTCAGCCCTATTTTACCATGCACTTCTAAGTATTCCACAATCTCATTCTGGAGAATGGACTCTAAAATCTTCCCAATGACTGAGCTCAGGCCTATAATTTCCTCTCTTCTGCTTCTCTCCCATCTTAAACAGGAGTGTTACATTGAACGTTTTTCAGTCATTTGATACCCTCCCTGACTCCAGTGATCCCTGAAAGACCACCACAAATGCCTCTACAATCTCCACAGCTATCTCCTTCTGTCTTTGTGTCTTTGTGATTTATCCAACTTCAGACTTTTCAGCTTCCTCAGCACTTTCTCCTTAGTGATGGCCATTACACACACCTCTGCTCCCTGACTTTCTTGAAGTTCTGGTCTGCTCCTGATGAAAACTGTGAAAACTGGTGCAAAGTGCTTATTCAGTTCCTCTGACATTTCTTTGTTTCCCATTACTACTTCTCCAGCTTAATTTTCCAATAGTCCATTATCCACTCTTCCCTCTCTCTTACCTTTTTAGATATCTAAAAAAAGTTCTTGCAATCTTCTTTTATATTACTAGCGAGCTTACTTATTTCATCTTCTCCCCACTTCTTGCTTTTTTTTTCGTTATCCTCTGCTAGTTTTTAAAGGCTTTCAAATTCTTTGGCTCCCCACTAATTTTCATCAAATTGTATGCTTTGTCTTTTGCATTTATGCTGTCCCTGACTTCCCTTGTCAGCCATGGTTGCCTCATCCTCACCTTCATATGTTTCTTTTTCCTTGGGATAAATTTCTTCTGTGCCTCCCGAATTACCCACTGAAATCCCTGCCATTGCTGCTCCACTTTCTTCCTTGCTAGGCTCCTCTTCCAATCAACCCTGGCCAGCTTCTCTATTATGTCTTTGTAGTTACCTTTACTTGATTGTAATATCGTTACATCTGAGTCCAACTTCTCCCTCTCAAATTGCAGGGTGAATTCTGTCATATTGTGGTCACTGTCTCCAAGGCATTCCTTCACCCTCAGCTCCTTAGTCAAATCTGCCTCATTACACATCACCAAATCCAGAATTGTCTGTTCCCTCATGGGTTCTACCACAAGTTGCTCAAAAAAAAACATCTTATAGACTTTCCATAAATTGCTTTTTTTGAGATCCACTATCAACCTAATTATTCCAGTCTACCTGCATATTGAAATTCCCCATGATTATTGTAATAGTGACTTTCTTACATGCCTTTTCCATCTCCTGACTTAATTTCTTTCCACATCTTGAACACTGCTAGGAGGCCTCTACATGGGGTTTACTGAGAGAGAGTAACTTAAGCAAATCTGTATTGTTAGAGAAATGGCGTTGGAGAAATCGATGGGATTGAGGGCAGATAGACCCTCTGATCAGGGCCTTTTTTTCCTTTGTAGTTCCTTAATGATACTCTCACAGCTTCTGATCATATATCACTTCTTGCTATCGATTTAATTTCATTTCTTATGAACAAGGCAACCTGCCCCTCTGTCCATCTGCTTGTCCTTTTGATGGGACGTGTATCCTTGAATATTTAGTTCTTAGCCCTAGTCCCCTCGCAGCGATATCTCTGTGATGCACACATCATACCCATCAATTTCAATCTGCGCTACAAGCTCATTTATCTTGTTTCATATACTGCGTGCTTTTAAATACTGTCCTATACGGCTGTACAAATTGGCTAAAAACAAGCAGCAGTACTGAGAATTGGGAGCAATTCAGATTTGAACAAAGAAGAACAACAGAATTAATTAAGTGGGGAAATATAGAGTACAAGAGTGAGTTTGTGAGAGAACATGCAAACTGATGGTAAAATCTTCTGTAGGTACGTGCAGAGAAAACGTATAGTGCAGACAAGCGTAGGTCCTTACAGTGAGAAATGGAAAGTTATTGGGCAAACAATGAAATAGCAGACCAATTAAATATATCCTTTTGTTCTGGCTTCACAAAGAAGGACACAAATAATGTATCAGAAATGATGGGGAACATGGGGTTTACTGGGAGGGAGGAGGTAAAGCAAATCTATATTATTAGAGAAATGGTGTCAGAGAAATCAATGGGATTAGGGCAGATTGACTCCCAGGGTCCTGATAATCATTATTTGAGAGGGCTTAAGGAAGTGGCCCTGAAATAGGGTACGCATTGGGGGTCATCTTTTAAGATTCTTTAGACAGTGGAAGTGTTCCCAATGTATTTCAGATTAGCTAATATAACCCCCTATTTTGAAAAGGAGGTAAAGGGAATACATTGTATTATTGACTGGTTAGCCTGACTTTGGTAGTGGGGAAAATGCTACAGTCCATTATCAGGGATTTTACAGCAGAGAGCTTATAAAACAGTAACAGCAACAGCCAGAGCCAGCGTGGATTTATGAAAGGGAAATCATGCTCAACCTCTTTACTGGAGATTTTTGAGCACACAACTAATAGCGTTGGTAAGGGGGATCTAGGGTATGTGATTTATTTGGCTTTTAAGAAGGCTCTCCACAGGAGAGGCTCGCATGTAAATGTGAATTGTATGGGGATAGAGTACTGACGTGGATAGATTTCTAAGGAAGGGTCACTGGACCCGAAATGTTAACTCTGACTTTTCTTTACAGATGCTGCTAGACCTGCTGAGTTTTTCCAGCAACTTCTGTTTCTTTTTCCTGATTTACAGCATCCACAATTCTTTCGGTTTTTATTTCCTACGGTCCTTTGTCTGATCAAATTCCAGATATATCCAAATAATAATAACAAATGCTGACAACAGAATATATTGTCCTCTAATTTCCAGCAAAGCCTTTATTTCATGACAGACTGTTCAGAGAGCTCCTGCAGTAGGAATGCAGGTCCCCTTTAAGAGGCGCAGAATAGTTGTGCATATGTTAGCTATGTCCATCGGGTTGCCTTCTGTGATTGCGTTCAGTCAGCTGTGTGTGCCATGCTGGGCTCCATGCTACATTCGTGTGACGGAGAGGGCAACAAAAAGCTTATGCACTACTACAATGGGACTAGACACAGGCTAATCACACATCACAATCCTTGTGTTCAGTATTGCAACTAATTGATGTTTTTACTTCAACATTTCTCAGTCAAGATTTTTCAAACTGCTTGCTAAGAACACTGTTCTCATGTGTTCCAGATCTCTTGCAGAGGTCACTACACTGTTTCACCTCTCTAATTACTGCAAGTTGCAATGTAAAGGAGTGTTGTGTTATGCATCAAAACTAGCCTGCAGTAAAGCTTTAACAGACAGGCTCATGATATCATGACCATATCAGTATATGTACCCTGATAGTATAAAGGTCTCAGCCTCCATGTTAACTGGAGTGACTTTGACACACGAATCTACGTGTGCTACTGTTTGTTACCAAATAGTTACTATTAGTCCAGACACTGTACTGCTTGTGATTGAAACATATGCATATATCACGACCTGGAAAAAACATCACTTGAATCTTTCAGTACTGTGCTCCCGTATCTAGTTTTTATGTCATGGGAATTAGCATATGTATCTCCTCAACAGGTTCAACTAACCAACTGGAGGCAAATGGTGGCTGATCCAGTAGCACAGAATGCTTGAATAGGTTTGAGGAAAATGAATGACATGTACCATTTATGCACCACTGACTGCAAAATCTGAACCAGTGTTTCATTTCTCTGTGCTAACATAATTGTTCTTGTCCACAACAAATAAACCAACTTATAAAGATTATTAAAAGATTTCAAAAAGCTTCAATGAAAAAAATGATTTCGACATTTCAAATTTTGTTTTCACCATTTAAATTTCTTCAATATTCAATCCAAATCCCAATCTAATTTCAATCTCAGTAATAAGTGAGGTGTTTTACAACACAGCTAGTCAAAGGAATGTGCTTTTAATGAGTATATTTTCATAACTTTGAGAATAACTCCAGTGCTTCACCTTTCACAATGTAATTACTGATTTTTCTAAAAAAATTAGAATGTAAATGATCGTTATTAATATGTGAGAGTGAAATCTGTAATCAACACTCAATTCACACTCATATAAAGGTTAATTGCTTCAGGAGTTCTTTGTGAGAAAGAAGAACCATTGTGTGACCTCATATTTTTGTAATACAGTAATTTCACGCACTGGGTTTAATGAAAAAATTAATTATAGTGTTGTAGGCAACAGATTATATAAATGATTACTCTTCAATTCTCCTATTCAGTGTGCTTGAAAATGTAGATATTTTTCACCTGATTGAATATAGCAGGGGACATGAATGATGAAGTTTTGTTTCCATCTTATCTCATAATTATTTAAATTCACTGGTCATTTTTCAGACACTTGTATTTCAGGGTACATTACTTGCAAGCAATTTAGCAGTTTCAGGCACACGATATCATGTGGCATCAGCATATAAAACTCTGACAAATTAATTGAATGGAAGTGCATTTGACAATTTTCTTGAATGAATAATCTTCCTTCAGCACCAGAGTCAGTGACATTTTGAAGTTTCATGCCATAAATTTTAATCAGTCAGGTTTTAATTTAAATGTTTCCTATTCGAACCCAACTTCCCACCGTAAGTATTTTCTCCTAGTCTTGGCAGGGGATTTGAAGCTCTTATCAATGTTGCTTTAGATCTCTATATCAGAAGGTATGAACGAGAAGGAATGGTCAATTTAAAAAGAGGTATCTGGACCCATCTTGTAAGCTCACTGAGTATGAAACACTTTCTCAATATTCTACCTCATAAGCTCCTCTTTCCAATGTTATTTAGTAGTCATTATGAATAAGGATTAAATTGGAAATAGTGTATATCCACAAGTTATTTTCAAATGAACTCCTTTTTTCTTCACTGTATCCTTAAGAATCAGGAAGAAATGATATGTGCTTTGACGAAGTATGCTGCAAGCAAATCATCATGTAAAGTCACAAAAGTTTTCCAATCATCCCCATGTTAACAATAAATAAGATTGTATTTAACTGTGGTCAATTGTTATTTAATAGCTTCTGCTGTATTCCAGAACATGTTTCAATATATAGAACCTTCCATTAAAAAGAACAGCAATGAAATGGCACAAATAAAATCCGTCAAAAAGCACCCACCTACTCTGTAAACATTTTTTGGTTCTGTGTCTCTTTGACAATCACTGCACACAGTCCTGTAATTTTATAATAAAAGAGAAAAAAATCATAAATTGTACTAATCAAGATCAGGATCTGTAAATAACTCACATTTATAAATACAGATTATGTTTCATGCATTCTGTGAAAAATCCGTTAAATAGGTTGAGCCAAGTCTACAACCAAAATTTCCTTTTATTTAAGTTTAGCTGAGAGATTAGAGCCAAAAGCTGAATAAAGCATATGAAATATGGAACCAGCTATTGTGTGGTTGATTGAACGCTTTTAGAAGGTTGGTATTTAATAGAACTGCTGACCACAATATCTGCAACTTCAAAGTACTTAATGGTGAAAAATTCACTGGTCTCTTTCCTGTTCTTCAGACCTAACTCAAATGTGTTTGTTCCGGCTACTGAAGTATCTGACTGATTATCCAGTCTGTCTTTGCTCTTGAATGCAGTCTTTCATAAAGCATCATCTCCTTTATGATCAGACCTCTCAATGTGATGAATTTTGCAGCATATGTAGTATTCTGTAAATCAGTCTCATGTCTGTCTTAAAATGAATGTCATGTCTGATCCCTGGGAACTGGGCATTAAATTAAATTACCCTTGTAACTTTGCAGTGAACGTGTATAATTTATAAAGGCCATTGAGTTGTGCATAGGCACCTTAAGTATTTGGGATTTTGGGAGGTGGGTGATGCAATGATAAATGTAAGCACTTACTCGACTTGACAACTTGGGGAAGGCACAGAAGGGGTCTGCCCTTGGGAGAAAACTCTCAAACATAAGCCCATTGTGTATCCATTTTCCCTTATTTATTGATGCATTGTGGGGTTTGAAGGGAAGGAGGCCAAACTACAGGCAATCTATGAGAAAGTATTGCAGAAATAGATGCCTAGCAGGCATATCAATTCAGAAACTCTTCCTGGATTAGACTCAATACCTTGATGAATAATATCATTGTTAATTCGAAGTGGTGACACCTTTATCTAAAAGCTCGGGTTGAGAGGTAGTGACATGTAGGTCAGGCACACATACCTTAGAATGCACAGAGAATTATCCATTTTTTAGACAGACAGGGTTGGCTGAGCATCTGCAGCAAAGATCAATACTATTTTGTTAGTAAGCTGGCAGACAGCCAGGTGCTTCCACACTTGTGCTGTCTGCTTAACAGAACGAACATTTAATTTGGCTTTTTAGGGGCTAATTCTTGGACAAATAGGAGGTAGCCATTACTATTGGTACAAAACAATTACGAAAACTATTTCTCAATCCTCGCAGCATGGTGCACGTTATAACATGCACATTTTCTTCTGGTAGCATTCTGATAATGTCAGAATTTAGAATATTGTTGCTGCAAATGAAAAGGCTAACCATCTAACTGAAGAAGGAAACAAGGCTTTATTATATATATTAAAAAGTCCAGAAAATTTCTGCATTTTACCATGATTTTACATTGCTGGAAAATTGCCAATTCATTGGCAGAATGGGAAAAATCACAAACAAGAAAAAAAATTAAAGGCTGACCGTTTAACACTAATATTAGAAGCAGGCTTCATAACCTCCCATGATCCATTTTCAATTATCATAAGTACATGAGTGTTCGTACGTTTTAACTAGCATAGTTACCAAAAATAGAATACTGTACCAGGTCATGAGCTGGTCAGTATAAGCCCGCAATGTTAAGTTGTGTAGCACACATTTTGCATTCAATGTTCTGTATTTGTTTCAAAATGGTGTCCACAGGGAATAAGTATCAAAAGTATGCAGGATAGGCAGATCATGATGTCAGAGTGTGATGTCAATGTCCTCTCCTAATCTCAGATATCTCAATATGTGTTCAGCAACCAGGAACTACTATCCCACCCATATTGTTTAAATAGATCACCAACCCTTGTACACGAGCTGCTGATTGATTTCTCCTGTCTGAAATGGAGTTTGTCGCATTTGGTGGCTGTTATTGATATTTCAAGTAGTCAAAATTATTGACCATAGAAAAACTACCAGAGGAATACATCAACGTATTTACAGTTTAGGATGCCTTCTGGGAGAATGCAATCTCAAAGTAGACCAGAGTATTCAACATCTACAGTGCAATGTTCCAGCTGTCCTCAAGGCCAGTTTATAAGAGAAGACAGAAAAGCTGGAATAGAGGGGAGTAATCAATAGATGTATCAGTGGTTATCTTTCACAATTCTCCAGATTCCTGCGAGCAAATATAACTACATTATTTAAGGAGGAAGGAAGATGGAGGATGGCAAACTATAGATCTGTTACCTAGATGTCTGTCAGAGGGAATGTGTTAGAATCTATCTTGAAGAATGTGATAACTGAACATTTAGAAAATAATGGTAAAGTCAGGCAGAGTCAACATGGATTTATGAAAGGAAAGTCATGTTTGACAAACTTTGAGTTTTTTGAGTATGTTACTTGTAGCAACAATGGAGAACCATTAGTGTGGTTTATCTGGATTCTCAGAAGATTTTTGATAGGTCCCACACCTGTGGTCAACAAATAAAATTTGCAATAGGCTTGTGGGAATTATACTAGTATAGATTGAGAATAGATCAATAGCTGGAAATTAAAAAGTAGGAATAAATTGATCTGTCTCAGAGTGGCAGGTTATACCAGTGGGGTACCACGAGTGTCAGTGCTACATCTGCATCTATCCACGTGATTTAAATATAGGGAGCAATTATAACATTTCCAAATTTGCTGATAAAAGAAAATTGAGTGGGAATGTAACTTGTAAGGAAACTTCAATGCACTTTGTCAAGCTAAGTGAGTGGGCTAGAATGTGACAGATGGAAAATCATATAAATAAAGTGTGAAATATTCATTTTGGTATAAAACCATAGTAGTAGGATTTTTTTTAGATGATGAGAGGATTGGAATTGTGGATGTACAATAGTAGCTGAGTGTCTTGTTAATGAATCAGTAAAAGTAAGTAACAAATGGTATGATGGCATACATCTCCAGGGGATTTGAGCACAGAGGTAAAGTTGTTTTGCTGCAGTTGTATAGAGCCTTGATGAGACCTCACATGGAGTATTGTGTACAGGCTTGGTCTCCCTTTCTTAAAGAAAATATATACTTGTCTGCAGGGGGAGTGAAATGGTGGTTTTTCAGGCCAATAACTGGAATGACAGAATTGTCTTATGTGGAGGGATTGGAGAAACTGGATCAGTGTTTTCCAGAATCTCAAAGACCAGGGTGAATATTTTTCGAATGATTCCCCTGGCTGGTTCCCTCGATAGAACTTTAAACTAATCAGTGGTGTTGGTGTTCAATTGAAACAACGTTTAAAAATATAAGAGAACAGATGTGCAGAGTAGTTAAGAGGTGAACAATAATCAAAATGTGAGAGAAAGGCACAGAAAATATTAGCAAAGGATAGCAACAGAAATTAGAACGAAAGAAATAATAATAGTAAAGAGTTCAAAGCTTGAGGGTCTTTATCGGAATGCATGTAATATTTGTTACAAGATAGATGAATTGATGGCACAAATGTAAATAAATGAATATGACTTGGTAACTACTGTAGAGACATGGTTGCAGGGTGACCAGGTCAGGGAACTCAATATTCAAGTGTATTTAATATTCCAGAAGAATGGGCAACAAAGATTAGGAAATGGGTAGAGTTGTTCATAAAGGAAGCTATCAGTGTGGTGGTGAGAAGTAATATAGATGCAATTGATCATGATGTAGAATCAGTATGGGTGGAATAAGAAGAGAATGACATCACAGTGGGAGTCATCTATAGTCCCCCAAAGAATTGCCTCACTTTAGGACAAAATATAAATCCGAAAATGAATCAGGAGGCGTGTAAGAAGTGTGCTGTCATGTGTGATTTTAATGTGATATTAATTGGACAAATAAAATGGGCAAGAGTAACATGGAAGACAATTTATAGAATACATCAGGGATTGTTTCTTAGAGCAGTATATTGCAGAACGTATCCAGGATCAGTCTATTGTAGATCGATCAATGTGTAATGAGGTAGGATTAATATGAGATCTCATCGTTAAGGATCGTCTGGGGGCTAGTGATTGCAACATGGTAGAATTACAAATGCAGTTTGAGGGAGAGCAACTCACAGCTTAATCCAGTGTCTTCAACTTAAATATGGCACATTATAGAGGTATGAAGAAAGAGTTGTTGAACAGGGCTTAGAAAATAGGACTGGGGAAGGTCAGTGGATGATCAGTTGCAGATATTTAAACAGACAACTTCATAACTGTCCACAAAACTTTATTCTGATCGAAAGAAGGACTGGTAGTTAAAAAAGCAGTCAAGGAGAGTGTACAATCAAAAACTGAGGCATACAGAGTGGCAAAAACTAGTGGTAGGCCAGAAGACTGAGATTTTGTTAGGTGCCAGAAGCAGATGACTAAAAAGTTAATAAAAAGGAGAAAATTGTTTATGTACGTAAATTGTCAGGAAATATGAAAATAATCAGTAAGAGCATCTATGGTAATATAAAAGGAGAAAGTATAGCTAAAGTTAGTGTGGTATCATTGGAGAACATAATTAGTAATTAATGATGGAGATCAGGGAAATGGCAGATAATTTAAACAAATATTTTGCTTTAGTTTTCACAGTGGAAGATACTATAATAATCCCAAAGGTAAACAAGGTGCTAATGGAAGGAAAGATGAGGACAAAGTATTTGACAAACGAAGGGACTGAAGGAAGCAAAGTCACTAGGACTTGATGTCCTGAATCCATGGCTTTTAAATGAAATATCTGCATATTTAGCAGAGGCATTCTCAAAATGTTCCAGAACTTACTGGAGTCCAGGAGAGTTCCGGGAGAGTGGGAAACAGCTAATTTGACATCCCTGTTCAAGAAGGGAGGGAGCCAGAAAGTGGGAAGCTATAGACCAGTTAGCTTAACATGTGCCACTGGGAAAATACTAGAGTTCGTTATCAAGGAAGAATAACTTTTAGAAAAGCTTAACCCAATCAGCAGAGTGAACAAGATGTTGAGAAAGGGAAATCATATTTACCAAATTGATGGAGTTCATTGAGGATTTACCAGGCAGAGTTGTTAAATGGTAAATTTGGATTTGGAAGTCCAGAAGGCATTTGATAAGGTGCCACATAGAGGGCTATTGCACAAGATATAAGCTCAGTATGTTAGGGGTAATGTATTAGTATGTATTGAGGACTGGTTAAAACACAGAAGTCAGAGAATCATGATTAAGGGGTCTTTTTCAGGTTTAACATTAAGGCTTTTTGAGGTGAAAAGACATCACAAGCATCAGTCCTAGTCCCTCAATTATTTACTGTCTACATCAATGGTTTGAAAGAAGGTCTTAACGTAACCTACCCAAATTTGCAGATGATGCAATAATAGATGAGAGTGCACATTGTGATGATGATAAAAAAGATCTGTGAGGATATATATAGATTGAATGAGTGGACAAAAACTTGACAGATGGAGTTTAATGTAGGAACCTGTGTGGTCATGCGCTTTGGGAAAACCAAAAGGGATTTGATTATTTAAATAGAGACAGACTAAAAAATTGCAGCATAGAAGAATCTTGGTGATATTGTATATGGAACACAAAAAGTTTGCATGCAAGCACAGCAAATAATTAAGAAGGCAAATAGAATTTTGACCTTTATTATTAGAAGGTTAAAGTTTAAAAATAGGGAAGTCTTATTACAATGTATAGAGTGTTGGTGAGACTGCACCTGGTATATGGTGCATAGTTTTGCTTCCCGTATTTAAGAAAGGATATGTTAGCATTGGAGGCAGCTCAAAAGGGATCCACTCGATTGTTTCCTGGGACAAAGGTTGACTTATCAATAACGGCTAAGCAGGTTAGGCTTTTATTCATTTGAGTTTTGAAGAACAAGGGATGATCTTGTTGAAACGTACAAAATTCTGAGGGGCTGGATATTTAAAACTGAGATGCGAAAAAAATTCTCTCTCACTGTATTAAAAATCAATAATCCTTTATTTCAGACAATTGTGGAGGCTAAATCACTGAAAGTACTTAAAGAAAAGGTAGATAGTTTTGAAAGAGTGAGGAGTTACAGGAAAGGAACATAGGAATTGGAGTAGGCCATTCAGCCCCTTGAGTCTGCTGTACCATGAAATCATGGCTGATCTGTGGCCTAACACCATTTACCTGCCTTTGGCTCATATCCCTTCTTACCTTTGCTCAGCAAAATATATATCTGCCTCAGATTTAATTTTAACAACTGATCCCACATCCACTGCCATTTGTGGAAGACAGTTCCAAGCATCTACCACCCTTTGTATGTAGGATTCCTTCCTACATCTTGCTTGAATGGTCTGGCCCTAATTCTCAGACGATGACTCCTACTTCTAGAATCACCAACCAGTGGAAATAGCTTATCTTTCTCTACCCTTTCTTTTCCTGATAATATTTTAATGGCTTTAATCAGGTCACCTTTAACCTTCTAAATTCTAGAGAAACAAGTCAATTCTTTTCTAATTGCTCCTCAAAACTTAACCCCTGAAATCCAGATATCTTTCTCATTAATCCAATTTATACTCCGTCCAAGGTCAATATATCCATCCTAAGGCTTTATACCAATATCTGTTCACAGTACTCCAGGTGGGTCTAAACAGCATTTTGTATAACTTCCGCATCCTTGAACTCCAGTCCTCTAGATATGAAGACCAGCGTTCCATTAGCTTTCTTGACCAATTTAGTTGAGGGCCATAGTTGCGCCCACTGATAAGGGTTATGAGGACCTGGCATAAAAGAGGAGTTGAGGCCTAGGGCACATCTGCCACAATCTTATAGAATGGAAGGACATGCTTGAGGGGCTGAATGGCCTACTTCTGATTCTTATGTTCTTATGTTCTATCCCTACAAAATGTCTGTTAATGATTGACAATTGTTCCAAATTTCCAGTTGTTCAGGAGCTTCTGGGCAAATTGATTGCAAAAGTGGTCAGTTCAACGAGCTCCATCTTTAGTGACTTTAGTGGTATCCAACAAGGTCCATGATACATGGGAAAACCATTCCATGATACGTGTGAATTATAGACCTTCAAACAAATAGCATCTTTACCATGATATTCTCATTGAAATGGGATGGCTGACTGTATGGTCGGGATAGTCAAATTACTGACCAAGAACTGTCGCAAACTGGGCAAGATATCCAAGTTGCGTTATTCTGTTTTCACTCAAAATCACTGGACTCTGGATTGTGATCACCTTGATTGAGTGACATTCATGCATGTGCAGAATTTCTGCCACCGTACATTGGCAAAAGTAGTTCAGTTAGATCAGTTGGCTGGTTTGTAATGCAGAATAACATCAACGTCATGGGTTCAATTCTCACACCAGTTGAGTACAATGAAGCATTGTCTTTCTCAACCCCTCCCCTCACCTGAGATTATGATGATCCTCAGGTTAAATCACCACTAGTCATCTCTCTGTAATGAGATAACTGCAATCCGGTAGGACTATGGTAACTTTACCTTTACATTAGCAAAGGGCAAGGGTCTCACTCCCACAAGATATGAATCCCAACCAATGTGCCCAAGGTATACAAAGAATCACAGTAGTATGAGGTTACACAACAAATAGTGCAATACTGTGATAGAATCAATCTCGCTGTATGAAAATTTCTGCTAGCTGTTTACAAGCTTCTGTGACTTCTGTGTACCTGCTTACATTTTGCAGATGAAGAAACAACCAGCAACACACCAATAACTGAAGATAACCCTTCCAAACACAATGACCCGGAGGTGAGAATGGACTGTTCGAGATCACATCATGATGTCATTGTCACAAAGATTGGTTGATTCAGCTGATGACCAGTACAGTTTCAAACATAGGCAATGTCTTGAAGAGACATGTTGTTATAACTGAATATTTTTTGTAAACATCATAATAGTTGACAGATTTCTTAAATTTCATACAGATTGCTTATTTATATATCTGCTACTGTTATACTACATAAGGGTATTATTTAAGGAAAGAGAATGCTGTGATAGATTGTGCAGGGCTGAATGAACACAGCAGGCCAAGCAGCATCATAGGAGCAGAAAGGCTGATGTTTCGGGCCTAGACCCTCCATCAGAAACGTCAGCCTTTCTGCTCCTATGATGCTGCTTGGCCTGCTGTGTTCATTCAGCCCTGCACCTTGTTGTCTCGGATTCTCCAGCATCTGCAGTTCCTAATAGCTGTGATAGATTGTATTTGTTAGCATGTTAAATACATAATAATTTAAGTATATGTTTAAGCTCATTTGTACAGTAGCACAGGAAATATACAATATCATATGATTCAGTTCTCTTGCACAGTCAATTATTATGTACAAGCTGAAGCAATAAATCTCCATTGAAATTCTGTGTTTAAGCACTCTGCCAACCCTTCAGCTTCATTTGTATTAAGCTAGAAAGATTCATTTCAACACGAACAATTACAGAATCATAGACATTTATAGCCCAGATGGAAACTATTGTATCTGTGCCAGACGAAAAAGAGTAAGTGAACTTGTTTGCAATTTCCAGCTCTTGGTCACAATAGTTTGTTAGATTTTGCCACTTGAGGGACATGTTCATGTATTTTAAATGTGATAATGTCTCTAGTACCTCTCAGTCAATTAATTTCAGACTGTCTTTGAAAATTCCCATTGATATCCTATCCATCTGCCCAGCTTTACACTTTAAATTTAGATCTAGAACTTCCCCTTGAATGTTTGGACTTTCTATAAACTGACAATCAAAGTTCTTCTGAATACATTCTAAGGATTTTGCATCCTTTAGCCTTTTATACTGATTCTATCTCAATTATGATTTCATTTCTTAAATGCAGAAGCCTCAAACAAGCAGTTGCCTGCTTATTTACAAAGTTGAAGGCAATAAGCCTACTAATCGATCCATGGGTGAAGTTTCTCAATTCGTTGTGCTCCTGGATGAGGAGAGATGAACAACTTCCTATTTTTATTCACCCATCCTCTTGGTTGGTCACACCAAGGTTAATTAAAATGGATGTCTTCCTTCCTCCCTTTCCCCATACCTAAATTAATTATGCTTTTTTTAAAAAGTAGCCAGACTCAACTAGAATTGTGTGAGTTAACGACAGAGTTACACTAAATATGATAAGAAATAATGATGTATATGGGTTAGAAATGAGAAGTGAGGCCAACCCAAAAGTTTAAAGGTTTATGGATCAGTGTCTGGGCTAGACAGGAAATGTACATAGTGAAACATTGCAGCCACTACTGTTAATAGTATTGACATTGATAGTTAAGCAGTTGATTTTGAGATTCTTGGCTTTGCAGGTTAGCTGAAATTCTTTTGCTCTGTTTCTTTTTGGCACTCAGAATATTACATTTTATTTACCTGCAGTTTAATGGCTATCCTTAAGCATTATGAAAATAGAATACAGAACAGTACAGAACAGGAGCAGGCACTTTGGTCTACCAAGCCTGTGCCGACCATGATGCCCTTCTAAACTAATCCCATCTTCCTGCACATTGTCCATATCCCTCTATTCCCCGAATGTTCATAGATATGTCTAAATGCCTCTTAAACATTGCTATCATTTCTGCTTCTATAACCTCCACTGGCAGCACGTTCCAGGCACCTGGATTTGCCTTGCACATCTCCTTTAAACTTTACCCCTCTCACTTTAAATCCATTCCACCGTGGAATAAAGACTCCAACAATCCACTGTTTCCATGCCTCACATAATATTTATGTATTTCTAACAGGTCACACCACAGCCTGCAACACTCTAGCAAAAGCAATCCAAGTTTGTCTAACCTCTCATTTTATAGCCAATACACTCCAGTCCAGTCAGCATCCTAGTAAATTTATTTTGCACTCTCTCTAAAGGCTCCACATCCTTCCTATAATGAGGCAACCAGAACTGCATACAATACTCCAAATATGGCCTAACTAAAGTTTTATACAGCTGTAAATGACTTTCTCACACTTATATTCAATGCCCCAGATGAGGAAGGCAAGCATGCTGTATGCCTTCTTTACCAACTTATCTACTTGTGTTGTCAATTTCAGGGAGCTTTGGACTTGCAGCCCCAGATCCCTCTGTATATCAGTGCTCCTAAGGGTCCTGCCATTTACTGCATATTTTTCTCTTGTATTTGACTTCCCAAAATCCATCACCTCACACTTGTCTAGCTTAAACTCTATCTGACATTTCTCCACTCAACTTTCCATCTGATTCATATCCTACTGTATTCTTTGGCAATCTTCTTCACTATCCACAACTCCACTAATTTTCATGTTGTCTGCAAAGTTGTCAATCAGACTGCCTAAATTTCATTCAAATCATTTTTATAAATTCCAAATAACTGAGGTCCCAGCACTGATCCTTGCAGAATTCCGCGGGTCACAGACCTTGAGTCAGTAAAACACCCCTCCACAACAACCCTCTGTCTTCTATGATCAAGCCAATTTTGTATCCAACTTTCAAACTCACTGTGGATCCCACGTGACTTAATCTACTGAACCAGCCTATTATGAAAGACCATGTCAATCCTTCAGTAACGTTCATGTAAACAACATCCACTGCCAGACCATCATCAATCATTTCCGTCACTTCTTCAAAAAACTCAATCAAATTTGTGAGACAAGACCTCCCCATACATAAAGCCTTACTGACTATACCTAATAAGTTCATTCTTTTCCAAATGCGAGCAAACCAAATAGCAGTTTTAATCACTGATAACTTTAATCAGACTTCCTACCCTTGGGTTCCTGCATGGTCATCACCCACGTTCCTCTCCTTGCGAGCTAAGTTGGAAACTTTGATGGCTTGAAAGTTTAAGCTCACCACTGGAGAAAACACGATTTTGAAGTACAGCTGACTGGTTTCGCTTGCCATACCTGGTGCCTCGATAAAGACTTTGGTCCGTGCAGGCCTTTAGTTTGGGTTGAGTCCGCTGATGTGGTAGGATGTGTAGTGGATTTATCAGGTGAATACTTGGTTTTCCTTACTTTCTGGTGGCTTTGCGGGCCAGTTTTCACCTCAGGATGTGTCTGATGTCTTGCAATGTTGGTTGGGTCAGCAATTCTCGGAGGTTCTCAGTTCTTAGGTCTGCTGGTAGTGGTCGGTTGCCATTGGCTCCATAGGTATGGAACAAGCCTGTGTTGGTAGGTTTTGGAATGGCTGTCTGGATCCCTCTTCTGGAGATAGCTGTGGGGATGGCTCCTTTCAGGTGAGATCAGGGCCTGCAATTATACTAATTGTAGGCCTCTTATCTTTGTGCCAAATCTGCACTTGCCATTGTGTTGCTGGTGCTCTCTTTGAAGTTAGTTGGCCTCCCAATAGTTAACAGTTTGAATGTATTTTGATTGAAGTTGAATGTCTGATATCTGTATAGGCTCCAAAATGTGTGTGCTGGGTAGCCCAAGGTGTAAAAGTTAGTTTCTTCTCAAGAGTGTTAGGTCTGGTTGATTATTCTATTGGATTGGAGGTGTAAATTGGACTTCCATGCTGAACAATAGTCCCAGACTGAAATCATTTGGACTCTGTGTGTGTTTGTTGCAGCCTGAGCTCAAAATTTTGTCCAATATTTTAGATGTTCGAAAAATCCAGGATCTTGTCCAGTATTTTAGGGAATTTTTGCTCAATTCTATTACACAAGGGCTTTGTCTGATTTTAGTTTCGTAAACCTTACATATGCTCCCTTTTCCCTTTTGACTAAACTTTCAATATCTCTTGTCATCCAGGGTTCCTA
Source organism: Rhincodon typus (assembly GCF_021869965.1). Taxonomy (NCBI): domain Eukaryota; kingdom Metazoa; phylum Chordata; class Chondrichthyes; order Orectolobiformes; family Rhincodontidae; genus Rhincodon; species Rhincodon typus. The sequence continues at coordinate 56,344,323 of NC_063332.1, read as the reverse complement.
AACTTCCCATCCTTATCTTTCAATTGCACAGGAACACGCTGGTCTTGAACTCTGATCAACTGGCCTTTAAAAGTTTCCCACATGTCATGTGGTTTTACCCTCAAACAACAGCCCCTAATCTACTTTCACCAGTTCCTGCCTAATACTGCTGTAATTAGCCCTTCCCTAATTTAGCACTTTTACCGGAGAACCAGACAGACACATCATATCAGTCCGCACAGTAGCATGTTAGGTTGCTTATATAACAGATTAATGGATGTAGTTGGTTTTTAGTCTCTGTTTTGCACACTCCTGGAAGTGTATTTTGAGTCAATTTACCAATCTGGAATATAACCCACAGAAGATGCTGAGAGGAGATGATGAGATAGCTTTGCAGTTTTGCCTTTTAAAGTCTCTCTCTCTCTCTAAATATTCTTTGACAAACTTGAAGGTACAACATTCCAAGGGTCCACGCAAGGAATCTTTTAGCAGTCAGCGAATTCCATGCTTACAAGTTACGTTATCAATGAAACTTGGCTTACGTGTTTGTTTTCTAAAAAAAATCTTGTCCTAATGTTCAATGTATCTATAAGTATTTTGAGGTTCTGATCACGACAATCTGTAAAGGGTACATGCCTAGTAATGTGCAACATTGTCTGCGTCTCTTAATGAATGTAGAAGGTGTTTGTCCTGAATGAGATGGACCATGCAGGGGTCTTGCCTGTCATCAACAAATGTGATACATCACAAGGAGTTTATTAGTGACTTCCTATGTTTCTCATTATTTGATTCAAAAGATGTCTGCTTAATGATCTTGCTCAGGAAGATTGTTTTGCGTGGGGCACCAAGATACAAGACAGCAGGTTTGAACATGCCATGGTGCAATGGTAGGTATGACGCAGCACGATGGTTTCGATAAGCTTGTGGGTTTTCATCAGTTGCCGGATTACTGGGGGAGAGACATTTGCAAGAACAGGAAGCCAGGGAGAGGTATAAATGGAGGATTCCAATAATGATGCACATTGCTGTCTTCAATTTAGTAAAAGTACGATTATTCAGTTATTATTAGCATTGCATAAATTTCCAATTATTACTGTCTTTTTACAACATACAGGAGACCAGAAACTTAGAAATTTATTCAACAATAAAAGTGAGTAATTATGTGACTGTCTGCCTTGTAAGAGAATTACTGTGATCTGATTTGATGTAGCTGTAGTGTAAGGTCTGCTAGAATCCTTGGAATCATAGAGTAATACAGTACGGAAACAGGCCCTTCAGCCCAAACTGGCCCATGCTGACCACTCAGTTCCAATTGCCCACATTTGGTCCATATCCATCTAAACTCTTCCCATCCATGCACCTATCCAAATGTTTTTTAAATGTTGCTATTGTACCTGCTTCAACCACTTTCTCTGGCAGCTCATTCCATATATGCACCACTCTCTGCCTGAAAAAGTTGCCCCTCAGGTCCTTCTTAAATCTTTCCCCTCTCACTTTAAACTTATGCCCTCTAGTTTTCAAGACTACATGCATTCATTCTATCTTTTTTTATTCATTCGCGGGATGAGGGTGTCGCTAGCTAGGCAGCATTTATTGCCAATGCCTAATTGCCTAGACAGCAGTTCAGAGTCAACCACATTGCTGTTGGTCTGGAGTCACATGTAGGCCAGACCAGGTAAGGATGGCAGTTTCCTTCCCTAAAGGACATTAGTGAACCAGGTGGGTTTTTCCTGACAATCGACAATGGATTCATGGTCATCATTAGATTCTAAACTCCAGATATTTATTGAATTCAAATTCCACCATCTGTAATGGTGGGATTCGAACCCAGGTCCCCAGAATGTTATCTGGGTCTCTGGATTAACAGTTCAGTGATAATACCACTAGACCATCGCTTCCCCCTCAAGATGTTATACACCTCAATAAGGTAACCCCTCATTCTCATACATTCCAAGGAATAAAGTCCTATCCTGGCCAACCTCTCCCTGTAACTCAGGCCTACTAGTCCTGGCAACATTCTTGTAAATCTTCTTTGCACACTTTTAAGTTTAACTATGTCTTTCCTATAACAGGATGACCAAAACTGTACACAATACTCCAAGTGCGGCCTCACCAACGAGTTACACAACTGTAACATAACATCCCAACTCCTATACTCAATGCCTCGACCAATGAAGGCCAGCATGCTAAATGCCTTCTTCACCACCCTGTCCACCTGTGATGCGGCTTTCAACGAACTATGTACTTGTACCCCAAGGTCCCTCTGTCCCACAACACTCCTCAAAACCTTACCATTTACTGTATAAGTCCTACCTTGGTTTGACTTTCCAAAGTGCAACACTCCACATTTATCTGTATTGAATTGCCTTTGCCAATCCTCAGCCTACTTCCCCATCTGATCAAGATCCCTCTGTAATTTTTGTAACCTTCCTTGCTATCAAAAATACCTCTTAATTTTGTATCATCCACAAACTTACTAATCATGCCCTGTACATTCACACCCAAATCATTTATGTAAATAACAAATATCAAAAGTCCCAGCACTGACCCCTGTGGCACACCACTAGTCACAGGCCTCCAGTCTGAGAAACAATCTTCAACCGTCACCCTCTGCTTCCTACCATCTAGCCAATTTTGAATTCAGTCAGCTAGTTCTCCCTGGATCCCATGCAACCTAACTTTCATGAGTAGCCTGCCATGCGGGACCTTGTCAAAGGCCTTACTAAAGTCCTTATAGACAACAGTATATAGTAGATAGCACAAGAGTGAAGTACCGCAGATGTTGTAAATCTGAAATAAAAATAATAATTCGGAGGTACTCATTGGGCCTGTCTGCATCTGTAGAGAGAGAAACAGTGTGAATATTTCAGGTTGATGACCTTCAATAGAGATCTAAAAAAAAGAAATTTATCAGGTGGGAAGAAAGTATAAATATAGGAAAAGTAAACTGAACTGAATTAGGTTTATTGTCACATGCATGTCCTGAGTACAGTGAAAACTTTACAAGTTGCCACTTATGGCGCCATCTTAAGTACAAAGGTACCAAGGTACAGAATCTTGGTACAAAGCAGGACAATGAGGAAAGCAAAGTTAAAAAGTTAAACATTACAGTCCTCCTGACTAAAAAGTCGAAAAACAAGGAAACACAGTTAACAGTTTAACAGCACAGTCCATAAGTGCTTGGCCATGCTGGGCTCGCCCTTGCCACTGCCTCGGGCTGCCTGGCTCCCCCCTCGCCACTGGCTGCACTGGGTCACCTCATGCTGCCTTCTTTTGCCGTCACCGTCAAAAAGAAGAAAAAGATGAAGATGAAAGAGAAAAGAAGAAAGAAAAGTAGAAAGAAGGGTGTGGCCAGCCTGGTGCTGGGGAGCGGACAGGCTCAGGAACCAGAACGTTGCCTATCCTGCCACCACCGCCATCTTGAGAGAGGAAGTGAGGAAAGAACAGAAGAGAAGGTAAGAGCGATTAAATAACAGAGACAAAAACAGAAGTTGCTGGAAAAGCTCAGCAGGTCTGGCAGCGTCTGTGAAGGAAAAAACAGAGTTAACGTTTCAGGTCCAGTGACCCTTCCTCAGAACAGAGTTAACTGTTAACCCCGAAACGTTAACTCTGTTTTTGTCACGCAACTAATGTCTTGGGTGCTGGAGAAAACTAAAATGCCAGTGCATGTCAAACGTTCATCGTTGGTCATCATGCATGAGGTGCTCTTATTTATTTTCAGTCGCTCTGTCAGTCATTCAGTGATTCAAATCAGGATTATTAAAGCACAGACTCAGGCTAGATTGTAGATCCAC
>NC_063332.1:56318898-56340150 GCF_021869965.1 Rhincodon typus | reverse complement strand
ACCCTTCATCACATCTAGGGTCTAGGCCCGAAACGTCAGCCCCTCTGCTCCTATGATGCTGCTTGGCCTGCTGTGTTCATCCAGCCCTGCACCTTGTTGTCTCGGATTCTCCAGCATCTGCAGTTCCTACTATCTCTCATTCTTTACAGAGTTTGGTTTATCCTCAGTAATGACATGTAAAGCTGATAGCTAAGGGTGGAGTAAAAGTAACAAATTAAATTTTTATATAGGACATGAACGTAATTTGGAAGTTAAAAATAGGGACATATAGTACATAGTTTAAAGCTTGAGGGTGGTATTTCATCTCATTGGCCTGGTCTCTCTATACTTTCAGAGTCAATGATGTCCGATATTTGAGGGAAATCCCGTGCTGGAAAGTTCGAAGCATGCTTTCAGTTTGGGTTTGTTCCTCTTGTCGACGTGTTAAAATTTAGAAATTTCACTTCTTCTAGGGGACTTCTTGTTTTCCACAATATAGCATTGTGTAGCAAATTTCCAATGGGATGTAAGATTGTATACATGATTAAATTGGTAGCATTAATATAAGATGTAAGAGCAGAAGTAGGCCATTTAGCCCATTGAGTCTGCTGTGCCATTCAATGAGATGATGGCTGATCTGATGATCTTCAAGTCTACTTTCCTGCCTTGTCTCTACAACTCTTAATTCCCTTACTGATTACAAATCTGTTTATCTTAGCCATGAATACACTTAATGATCTAGCCTCCACAGCCCTTTGCGGTAAAGAATTCCACAGATTCACTAACCCCTGAGAGAATAAATTCCTCCTCATCTCTGTCTTAAATGTGCAATCCCTAATTCTGAGATGACGCCCTCATTTCCTAAACTCTCCCACAACTGAAAACAATCTTCCCACATCTACCCTGTCAAGCCCCCTAAGAATCTTGCAAGTTTCAATAAGGTAGCCTCTCAGTATTCTAAATGCCAATGAGTACAGGTCCAACCCACTGAACGTCTTCTCATAAGTGCAATAGGTTCATGAAAGAACATTTTGCATTTGGGAGAGCCATATGTGGACGCTGAAGTTACATTGCTGCCTTTTCTTAAGGTGGACCACCTTCCCTTAAAGTGTAGCCAGGTTCTCTACTTGCTGGGAGTCACGTTCATCCTGCTGTACATTGCCAGGCATTCTGCGCTCGCTTTTCTGTGGAAGATACAAAGAGAGCAGGCTTCCTTTCTCTCATTTATTCCACATGAGCTCCAGTGCAGTGTCAATGATTCACAAAGTGAAAAGCCTTGCTTGTTCAGAAATTGGATTCTAAATGCCAGTTGATGGTTAATGGTGCTCAATTGTTTGCATCGTGTACAGTAGGCCCCAGAGCTGTTCAGTGGATGAGCAGAAATCCTCAGAAACTGGACGATAGTCAAATCTCATATGAAGAATAGGAAGTTACTGGGTCAAGTGAATACAGGTAACAGGAGCAAGATTAGGACACACAGCCAATTGAGCCTGCTCCTCAATTCAAAAAGATAATTGCTGATCTTCTACTTCATTATTCCACCTTATCTCCCCAACATCACAGCAAGTCTATTAATTGACTAGTAAGCCAGAAAATGTGAGTTCAAATTTCCTGCCTGGCAGCTTAAGAATTTGAATTGACAAAAGATGAATAAGTCTGGAAGAAAGGCCTGGTGTCAGGCCATTGTCATAGAACACAACTGGTTCACTAATGTCCTGTAGGGCAAGTAAGTTGCCTTTCATACTGGTCAAGTCTGTATTTGGCTTTACATAATAGCATTAAATGGAGGACAGTGAGTTAGCTGCTCATGTAAATATGGCAATTTTGTGACTTTTCCGTATTCAATGATTGCTTTCTAACCCCAATCCACTTTCCAAGGAATCAATGCCAATAAAAATCAGGAGGGGTGGTAACTGGCACAATGTCGAAGAAGTTGCAAGTTTGTACAGATGTTCTATAATTCCAGAAATTAATTCCATATGCTTATTTATTACATGTGGGCAATGGTGACATGCTGGTCACCCAAAGTCAAACACTGGTGTTCTGGGGATATAAATTCAAACACCACCCTGGCAAATGATGAAATTTGAATTTAATAAAAGCTGAAATTTTAATAAAAGCTAATCCATAATGTGACAATGCAACCATTTAATTGTCATAAAAAGTAATCTGGTTCACCAGTGACTTCTTGGGAAGGAAATCTTTGAGGCTGTCCCTGACATCTGACTCCAGACCAGACAGCAATGTGATTCCCCTTAACTGTGAACTGAAATGGCTGAGCAAGTCATGCATTTCTATCAAAGCACAATGAAGTCTAAAGAAATGAATGAAACCAGACAGACCACCCAGGCATCGGAAACAACACCAAACCAAGCCTTATCAACTTTGTAAAGTCCTCCCTATTAATTTGAGGGCACTCGCCAAAATTGAGAGAGCTATCTCATAGACTTGTCAGGTAAATACGAACATTGTCATACTCATGGAATCATACATTACAGGCAATTTTCCAGACACCCTCATCAATATTCCTAGGTATGTCCTGTCCGGTTGGAAGGACAGACACACCAGGAGAGATGGCACAATGATATACAGTCGGGAGAAAGTTGCTCTTAGAGTTCTTAAAATGGACTCTAGACCCTATGAAATTTGGCATCTGGTCAAACATGGACAAGGAAACATCCTACTGATTATCCCTACTGTCCCTCTCGGCTGATGAATCAGTCCTCCACCATATTGAACAACACTTGGAGGAAACACTGAGAGTTACAAAGGCACAGAATCTACTTGGGGAGGGGGTTCTTAAATGTCCAACGCCAAGAGCAGTTCAACACTACCATTACCGACCAAGCTGAGCGAGTCCTAAAGGATGGAACTGCTTGTCCAGGTCTGTGGAAGATAATGTGGGAACCAACAAGAGGGAAAATCTTGACTTCATCCTCACCAACCTACCAGTCACAGATGCATGTATCCATGATAAATTTATAGAACTGACCACAGTAAAGTCACTCTGGGCTCGATGTCCCAGCTCCTTATTAAGGATGGACTCTATTGTGTTGTGTGGCACTGTCACCATGCTAAATAGGCCAGATTTTGCACAGATCTAGCAACACAAGCCTGGGCATCAATGACGCATTGTGGGGCATCAACAAGAAAAGAATTGCATTCAAATATAATCCACAAGCTCAAGGCTGGACATACCAGCAACTTTGCCATAACCATCAAGACAGGGGATCAACTGTGGTTCAGTTAAGATGCAGGTAAGTACGCAACTAGCATCAGCACAAATACCCAAAGATGAGGTATTCTGATGGTGAAGTGAAGGACTACCTACATGTCAAGCAGCAAAAATAGTATGCAATAGATGGTGCTAATCAATCCTACAATCTAAGCTTAGCAGTCATGCCATATCCAGTAACAAATTGTGATGGAAATTAAACTATGAGGAGGAGGAAGTTCCACAAATGTCACCATCCTCAATGATGGAGGTGCCCAGTATATCAGCGCAAGAGTTCAGGCTGACGCATCTGCACCCACCTTAAGCCAGAAGGTGGAAGATTCATTTTGGCCTACTCCAAAATCTCCAGAATTACAGATGCCAGTCTTGAACCAATTCAATTCATTCCACATGATCTGAAGAATGGTCGAAGATACTGGATAATGCAAAGGCACATGGCCCCTGACAACATTCTGGCAATAATACTGAAGACGTGTTCCAGAACTTGCTGCACTCCTATCAAAGTTGTTGTAGTACAGCTACAATACTAGCATCTAGAAATGTGAAACATTGCCTAGGCACCCTGTCAAAAAAAAAAGTGTAAGACAAATCCAACCTAGCCATTGGCTGCCCCATCAGTTTACACTTAATCATCAGCAAAGTGAAAAGGGTTAGCAACACAGCTAGCAAATGGCACTTGCAAAGTAATAACATGCTCAATGATATTTAGTTTGAGTCCCTCACTCAACCCTCTGACCTCACTGCACACCATTTGTGGTTCCAGAAGATACTAAAGCAATTCATTCCCTATGCAGCCATCCTGGCTTGGGCATATAAGTGACGATTACAGGTTGTGCCATACATGTTCCAGACAACAACCATCTCCAACATGAGCAAATCTAACTGTCATCCCTTGACACTCTGTACCATCACTGAATCCCACACTATCAGCACACTGAGAACTATTTTTAATATGAAACTGAATTGGACTAACCATATAAATAGAATGGCTAGAAGTATAAAAGTTTCAAATCATATTGCAACTGCGTATGGCTTTGGTCAAGCCACGTTTGGAGTACTGTGCGTAGTTCTACTCACTGTACTATAGGAAGGATGTAGAGGCTTGGACAAGGTGCGAAGGAAGTTTACCAAGATGTTACCTGGATTGGACTGTATTATCTATGAAGAGACACTGGACAAATTTGGATTGTTTTCACTAGTGCATCAATGGCTGAAGGGTGACCTGAGAAAAGCATATAAAATTTTGAGGGGCATTGATAGGGTAGATAGTCAGAGTTTCTTTCCAGTGTTGAAATATAAAATATTAGGGGGCATAGGTTTAAGGTGAGGGGTAAAGTTTAAAGGAGATGTGCGAGGCAAGTTTTTTTACACAGAGACTAGGTGCCTGGAAAGTGCTGCTAGGGGAAGTGGTAGAAGCAGATACAATCGCAAAATTTAAGAGGCATTTAGACATGAACAGGCAGAGAATAGAGGGATATAGACCATTTGCTGGCAGATAGGATTAGTTTAGGACAGCATCAAGGTCAGCATAGACATGGTGAGCTGAAGGGCCTGTTCTATAAACAGGCCAGAGGCTGAGAATTCTACTTTGAGAGTAATTTACTATTATTAAGCCATGATCTTATTGAATGGTGGAGCAGACTCATCACGACAGATGGCCTACCCCTGCTCCTATTTCTAATGTCCTTATGTTCTTAAGTCAGGAGCATGATAGAATAGTCTTCACAAAATATTGACCTAGGCAATGACAACCACATCCCATGAATGACTAATAATAGTAATGAAAATGTCTTGTCTCCCCAATACCTGCCCATCATTTGCAAGGCACAAGTCAGAATTGTGACGGAGTATTTGCATCAATGCAAATCCACCACTCAAGGAGTTCAAAACCATCAGGGCAAAGCAGCCTACTGATAGATACTCCATCAGTTTTCATCTTTTCACCAACAATGCACAGTGGCAGCGATGTGTACCAGCTACAAGATACACAGCAGTAACTCCACAAGGCTTCTTTGACTGCACTATCAAACTTGCAGCCTGTAGCACCTATTAGGGGGAGGTTAGTAGATGCATGGGACCATGTCTATCTGCAAGTTTCTCTTCATGCAACACAATATCCTGACTTGGAAATATATTGCCTTTCCTTCAATGTCGCTTGATCAAAATCCTGAAACTCCCTTCCAAGCAGAACTGTGGGGGTGCTCCTACACCCCCAAAGACAACACTGGGTTAAGAAGATATCTCAGTGCCAACTTCTCAAGGGCAATTAAGGATGAGCCACAAATGCTGACTGAGCCAGGGACGTCCACATCCCATGAACAAATTTAAAAAGTGTTTTTTTAAACTTTTAAAGTTTCAAACTGGACTCTTTTTTTTATTTCCAAATGCTGTCAGACTTGCTGAGTTTCTCCAGAACTTTCCATTTTTAATTCTTATGTTCTGATTCCTTAAAAGCAATATATATTTAACAATTATATGTGAAAGTCAACTTATATTCAACATTCAATTCCAACCTTATCAACAGCGTACATATGCCCTCTGAATATTTTTAGAATGAGATAATGGAAAAGCTTCCTTTGTTTTTCTAAAGTCCTATATTGTGCACCTCCCAGCAAAGTGCTCCTTAACTACAAAGGGAATAGATTGAAAGTGTTACACATTTGCTCAAACAGGGTCTAAGTATTAGAGATAACAAGGTGTAGAGCTGGATGAACACAGCAGGCGAAGCAGCATCAGAGGAGCAGGAAGGGTGACGTTTCGGGCCTAGACCCTTCTTCAGAAATGGGGGAGGGGAAGGGGGTTCTGAAATAAATAGGGAGAGAGGGGGAGGCGGATAGAAGATGGATAGAGTTGCAGTGGGAGAGAGATCCACTGAGGTTTTTCCGGAGGGAGGAGGGTAACTTCTTCAGAGTAGGCATCCTTAGAAGAGGCTTCGCAGTGGGGTTAAAATTGTTTCAGAGATGGTAGGAACTGCAGAGCCCAGTAACAGATGTTTAATATAGTTGGTGGGAAAGCTTTTCTAAAGTGGAATTTGGGTCAAAATTAACAATCACTTGAGACAATATGGATCAATTAAGCGAAAACCAGCACAGAACTTGTTAACGGCAACTTGTATTTCACTAGCTTGCTCGAGTTTTTTTGCAGTTGAGGTAACAGAGAGTTATAATGAGTATAGTGCCATTGTTATGATATACATGGGCTTCCAGAAGCCATTTATTACAGCCCTACACAACTGTTTTGTCAGCCAAGTGAAAAATGAAATGGATGGGGCACCATGAATGTGAAATGAGATGAGTGATAGAAAACAAAACATAGTGGTAAGCAGTTGTGTTGTTTTGTTTAGTTCTGGAGACAGTGCGAACTCAATGCTTGCAGATGGCACAAAGCTTGGAAGTATAATAAACCGTTGGGAGAATAGTGTTACACTTCAAGTTGATATGGACAGGCTGGTAGAACAGGCAGACAAGTGGCAGATGAAGATTAATATCGTGAATTATGAAGTAATTTATTTTGGTAGGAAGCTCAAGGAGAGGGAATGTAAGATAAAGGGTGTATTTCTAAATGGGTTCCAGTAACTTAGGGATCTGAAAGTAAATTTGTACATGTTGTTAAAGTTAGCAAGACTGTTTGAAAATATTAGATCCTTGTCTTTAGAATGAGGGGTAAAGGATACAAAAGCAGGGAAGTTATGATAAATCAGTATGATTAGCTGATTATGTCTCAGTTGGAGTATTGTCTCCATTTTTGGACAGTACACGTTAGCAACAATGTGAAGGTACTGGAGTACAGAAAAGATACATGAATATATTTCCAGGTATGAAGTAGCTGAAACCATTTCTATGATTTCCTCACTCCAAATCTAATCCACACATTCCTACTTACAGGAATTTTCCAATGCCTAAATTATTTGCCAACCATACTATTAGCTATAGAATATTGCATTCTTATTGAGTTTGAATATAGAACTTCATTATTTTCAAACAGCGAACGCTTCCAGACTAATTTTAAAAAGATACAGTTTAAAGAAATACTTTACAATCTTCAAAATTACAAGAAGCATTTCCATTGAACCCACACTGTCAGCCAGTTAAAGGTTTCTGATCATTTGTGGTCAAATGACCGTTTGTTTATCTGCTTCGGCTTTGCTGGTGATGCATTTCCTGAACATGTGATTTTCTGTATAACCATTTCTGACAGAGCCCCTGAGCAGTTCATCTGGTGACTGATTATAAACCCAAAATCATTTGCATTTTCCAGCAGGACTTTGGAGAAGAAATTCTGAATTAGATTATTTCCATTTTGTGTAAAAATATTTGCTTTGAAAAATCTTTAATATGTCTGTTACACATAGGGACTGGAATCGGAAAATCAGTTTTCAATAATAACTACTTTAATTGCTAGCAACAATCAATCTGGCTGTATTTTCGCACACAGTGCTCCTGATGATACTATTATTGCCAGCAGGCTATTCTGCACCTGCCATTAACAAGAAGAATGGCCTGCTGCCAAGTTTCATATTATGTTCCTCTGACTCCAAGCAGCAGTAGGAGGGGAGTTATTGCTGTGGATTTGAGAACAGAGTGAGGTGACCAATAAAGTGTTGAAACATTGGATGTCTTAGCTCTTCATGCAATTTTAGCTCTTTATTATCCCATATTGCTGCTGGTGTATATAGCATCAGTTAACAGTTAGAGTGTTTCTTCTGTCACTTGTAGTCCCTGCTTCTTTGTCTCTGAGAACATTTCTGACAGGCTGTCATCCATCTCACAGAACTCCAGCCATGTACGGCAGACATTGCAGAGGCAGCATTACCACTAGCAACCCCTGCTGCATATTTGGCAGAAGCGAAAGGAACGGATGGACGGTTGACAGTCAATGCTGCATGAATGAACATGCAGTATTTCTTTTTCGACTCCACTCCAAAAAGCTTTATTATCACTTGTATAAGAGCCACATGAAAATGGTCTCTTTAGCATTGTGGATTTTAAGGATATTTTGTGAGGCTGGGCTTAATAATGAAACTTTTTAATGTTGGTTTATTATAGGGAATCAAAGCTTTTATTTTCCCCCATAACTGGTTACTGTGTGAAGCGTAGGAGCTTCATATTTTCCACATCAGTGTACATTCTTACTGGTACCAATCTAAGACTTGTGTTGGCATCTCTGTCGCTCATTCTTATCATTAGTCATCCTGAACAATTCAAAACTTTGATCATGTAACTCCGAAGCAGTCACAAGTCCTCATTCATGTGAGCAGCCCAGAATTCCCAGGGAGCAACTGTCAGTTCTGCTCTTGCCATCTGCTTAATCTAACAGCACAAAGCTCAAAGAACAATGGAATGCATCATACTTAGACAAGCTCACATATAAAATACTCTCTGAGAGAACTTTCACTCGTCCTTAGCTAGCTATTCCCATCATTGACTCCATCCCTACCTACAACCTAGTCAATGCAAGGAGATATTTGTGAGATTGTGAATGGAAAAAGACGTGAGAACTAGAACTCAAAATCAATAATTGTGTGATGCTAAATTGTGGTTAAAATTAACAATAATCATGATGTTAATTGAATCTGAGCGATGCAGCAGAGTACTGAGGATTTGGTGTTTAGATTCATGAAGCTTTTAAATACTCCTCGAATGATTAAAGCCATAAAACAATTGAATTTTCGGATATCTGCAACTGGAAAGCTGCAATGCCTATTTACAGGTCTCCGTGGCATTCAAATAAACTGTTTGTTAACCAAGTGCAGGCACACAGCCACACAGCTGCACTTCTGATTTGGCTTGCTTTTTTTACCCTCTCCCTTCAAAAGCTGAGCTGAAATGATTTGATTTAACTGTTCATTAAGCTGCAAATATGAACAATCTTGTGGTACTTGTAAATAAATAAATATGCTGATATTAACCAGGTACAACAGTCCACCAGTTTCCTACTGCCTCTGAGGCAGCAATAGTCTTCTGTTTTGGACCACAGACCATTGACAGTTTGTGGTTGGTATGCCAAAAAGTCCATCTTAACAAGAAAAGGTTCTTAAGCATGGTGTAGTTTATTGCTTGTTAGAAATTAGGTACAAGTAATTTCAGCACGATAAACACTATCACTAAGACTATTGCAAGACCGAGCATAAATGCCTACATTTCATGAGATCCGCTGCCTTATCCCCATCCAACACCTTAGGGCATCATCATATTGAGTGGAGCTTAATGCAGTGTCCAACATTAACACTTGCAGAATGAATGCCTTATTCAACAGGCATCAGTACCAATGATAATTACTTTAATTTATAGCTGGATTTTTCTAATTTCTCGTCGGGGCTTATCTTTTTCTTGTGTTCATTTTCACATTATTCCATCAGATGTAAGCATCTACAGTGCTCTTTCAAGTTGGCTCAATGTATGTCAGTCCTGATGTAGGAATTCAGTGTCTGCCAACCCAAATCCTGGTTTCTATGCAGTTTAGTCACCTTTCCTCTGTTTCTGATCTCAGTGTCACAGGCACAGACACAGACACATTTTGGTATTCTGCTTTAGAGGCACGCATGTAAATCTAACCTACGGAACTAATGCAAAAGCAAAATTCTCCAGATGCAGGAAGTGAAAACAGAAAATGTTAGAAATATTCAGCCGGCCTGGTAGACACGAGAAGAATGTGCAAACTCCACACCCAAGGTTGAAATCGAGCCTAGGTCCCTTGCACTGTGAGGCTGCAGTCCTAGCCATGGAGTCATTGTGCTGTCAAAACATTTAACAGGTTATGATCATGGTAAGAGTTCTGTTTGATGGGTGCTGAATTACCAATAATGGCATTTTCCACACCACAAGTCTTGCTGTGCTAGAGGCATAAGGGAATACTTCTCCCTTGGAGACAAAAACCTTTTTAATCCCCAGTCATTGACTCGCTTCATCAATGTTCAGGGAAATATTCCTTTACTGTCTCAGCCAAGCCCTCTGACTCCATGTGTAAATTCACTTCTTGATTTCTAATTGGCCCTACTCTTCCATTTACCACCCTCCTATTTTATGTTCCCATAGAAGACTACTGGATTCTATGTTATGTTGGCTTCCAGTCTTTTCTCGTACACTGTCTTTGATTCTCTTCTTTCTTTTTTCATTTCCATTCTGTGTTTTTTTATATGTTCAGCCTGGTTTTCCTTTGTATTATCAATCTGTTCCTTCTTGGAAAAACCCCTTGACTATCCTGAACCATACCTCTAACTCTAGTTGGTTCTGAGGGAACACTTTGCAATTAAAGTTTACAATTATACAACTGCTAGTGTTTTATCATGCATTTTCTTTGTTCCAAATGTCTTTTCTGAAGATCGCTTTGATGTCACTATTGACCAACCAAGAAGGAACAGATTGATAATACAAAGGAAAACCAGGCTGAACATATAAAAAAACACAGAATGGAAATGAAAAAAGAAAGAAGAGAATCAAAGACAGTGTACGAGAAAAGACTGGAAGCCAACATAACATAGAATCCAGTAGTCTTCTATGGGAACATAAAATAGGAGGGTGGTAAATGGAAGAGTAGGGCCAATTAGAAATCAAGAAGTGAATTTACACATGGAGTCAGAGGGCTTGGCTGAGACAGTAAAGGAATATTTTGCATATGTCTTTACAAAGAAATAAACTACTGCTAAAGTTGGAGGGAAAGAGGTATAATTGGAACACAGAATGGATTCAACTATATAAATTTGAAATGAAGACTTTACCTGAAGCGGCTAAGTTACTGAGACGAGATCCTGGCCAGGATACTGAGGGAAGAAAGGATGAAAATTAAAGAGATACAGCATTGGCAACAATCTTCTGATTCTCCTTAGATACAGGGATATTAACAGAGAACTGCAAACGTTACATCTTTGTTCAACAAATGGTACAACAATAAACCCAGTAATGACAGCCTGTCAATATAGACTAGTTGATATAAAAGCTTTTAGAAATTATAATCAGGGCTTTGGGTGTTCAGGGTTCCATTTTAAAATTTGCAGAATTCACAAAACTTGAAATTATTGTGGATTGGGAGGAAGATCGTGCTAACTTTTAGATGACATAGCCAGGCTAGTGGAATTGGCAGATATACATTTCGTTAAGAAAAACAAGGTATAGCAATATAAAATAAATGGTACAATCCTAAAGGAGGTGCAAAGGTACAAAACCTCAATTACATTTAACATATTAGAGAAGGTTGGTTAGAAATTTAGGAAATGGTTAATTAGTCCAAAGGGATCCTAGGCTTATAAATAAATGAAAAGAGTACAAAAGCAACGAAGTCATGAAAAGATAGTAAGAACTGCAGATCCTGGAGGCAGAGATAACACAGTGTGGAGCTGGAGGAACACAGCAGGCCAGGCAGCATCAGAGGAGCAGGAAAGCTGACATTTTGGTTGGGACCCTTTATGGAGAACATTTTTTAAAAAGCTGTATTGACACCAATTGTATTACTGTGTAATTTTTTAGTAGAGTCATACAACTAGGAAACAAACCTTATGGTCTAACTCGTTCATGCTGACCGGGTTTCTCAAACTGAACTGGGCCCATTTGCCTGCATTTGGCTCATGACCCTCTAAACCTTTCCTATTCATGCGCCTATCCAACTAGCTCTTAATGACATTAACTAGCTCTTAAAGAATGAATTCTCTTAATGAATGAATGAGTTCATTCTCAGGTCATGTCCCTTTTAAGTCTTTCCTCTCTCAACTTAAATCTATGTGAGTTTTGAACTCATCCACCCTAGGGAAAAGTACTTTGCTATTCACCTTATCTATGCTCCTCATGATTTTATAAACCTCTATAAGGTCACCCATGAGTCTCCTATTTTCCAGGTAATAAAGTCCCAGCCTATCCAGCCTCTCCGTATAACTCAAACGCTCCAGTACAGGCGTAAATATTTTCTGCATCCTTTCCAATGTGCACAGTATTCCAAAAGTGGCCTCACCAGAGTCCTGTACAGCTACAACATGAAGTCCAAACCCTTATACACAGATGTGAAGGCATTAGAAAAAGGTACAAAACAGATTTGTGGAAATGATGCCGGGCATGTGAGATTTCAGCTGAGAGATTAGAGGATTGGGACCATTCTCCTAAAAGAAGAGAGGGTTGAGAGGAGATTTTCTGATTGTTCAAAATCATGAGAGTATAGACAGGGTAGATAGACAGAGAGGGAGACCATTATAGTTGTGATGTGGTGAGAGCTAAGAGGTACTACTTTAATGTGATTGACAAAAGACACACCAGAGACAATATGAGGAAAATTTTTTTTGTGGGGAGTGGTGAGATCTGGCATGCACTGACTTAGAATGTGGTGGTGGCAGAATCAATCAAAAAGGATTTGGATAATTATCTGAAGAATTAGATTTACACAGCTTCAGCGAAGATGCAGTGGACAGGCACCAGTTGCATTGTGCACACAAACTGACACAAACTAGCATATATACCACAGAGCCATGTCCTCTCTCTGTCTTGTAACAATTCTATAATTCAATCAATTACTGGAATAGAATTTGATTTGATTGATTGATTGATTTTGATTTATTGTCACGTGTACTGAAATACAGTGAAAAGCTTTGTTACGACGGTACAGGCAGATCACAGCAAGCAAAGGATATACAGATCAAAAAGACTTACAGGTTAAATTGCAAGTTACATTGTTTGAGGCTAGAGTCCATTCAACAATTTTGGTGAGGTTCCTCCCAACTTCCCTCAGCAACTTCAGCAGAAGATTATTGGAAACCCTGTTAAAATAGTTGCTGGGGATAATTTTGGAAAACAAAAGAATTAAAAGAGACAAGCAGAAACTGAGGTGAGAGAAGAAAATAGAAAGACAGAGCAAGAAGGAGATGTAGAGAGAAATAGTTGCACCAAAATATCAGAGACAGATGCAAGACTGACATTTTTAAATTTGCCTTGTGAAATGCCATAGTAGAATGATAAGGATTTTACTTATTATTCCAACACAGTGTGCATTTACCACATTTTTATATAGAGATTGTATAGAATCCCTACAGTGTGGAAACAGGCCCTTCAGCCCAACAAGTCCACACTGAATCTCAGAGCATCCCACCCAGACCCATCCCCCTATAACCCACCTAATCTACACATCCCTGAACACTATGGACAATTTAGCATGGCCAATCCACCTAGCCTGCACATCTTTGGACTGTGGGAGGAAACCGGAACACCCGGAGGAAACCCACGCAGACACAGGGAGAATGTGCAAACTCCACGCAGACAGTCGCCCAAGTGTGGAATTGAATGTGGGTCCCTGGTGCTGTGAGGCAGCAGTGCTAATCACTGAGCCACCATGCTGCCCCATTCTTACCAGGAATTGTTTCCTTTCAATGAAAGTTAAACCCAGTTAATACAACAACAATCAATTGCATTTATAGTGTACATTAATGCAATAAAATGTTTGAAAACATGTTATACCAGCAACAATAGGATAACAAAAACAGAAGTTGCTGGAAAAGCTCAGCATGTCTGTCAGCATTTGTGAAGAAAAAAATCAGAATTAACGTTTCGAGTCTGGTGACCCTTCCTCAGAACTTCCTCAAACCCTGAGCTACCTGTTGCCTGCCACTTTAACAGACCAATCTGTTCCCTGGCCAACATCTCTGTCTCGGGTTGCTGCAGTGTTCCAATGACGCTCAACGCAAGCTGGAAGAACAACACCTCATTTTCTGCTTAGGGTCCCTGCAGCCCTCCAGACTCAATATCGAATTCATTAATTTTAGGGTCCAAACTCTCCCATGTCCTAGCCCCCTACCCCACACACTAAGCCCTGTTATCACACAGCCTGCCATTACAAACTACCAATTGTTATTCACTAACAGTCCCCATTAATGGCTTTTCACCTTCCTAGCCAGATCGTTAACAACTCCTTTGTCTATCCAACTGCTTGTCTCTCTCATTAGGCTCTATCCTATCGTTTACCCCATCCCCCTCCCTATTTTCTGCATCCAGCGAGATGCCACCAACAGACTCATATTCCCCTCCCCTCCCTTGTCCACCTTCTGCAGGGACCGATACCTCTGGACACCCTCGTCCACTCTTCCTTCACCTCCAACAGCACCCCCAGCCCCACAGCACCTTCCGCTGCAACTGCCAAAGGTGCAATACTTGCCCATTTACCTCCTCCCTCCCCACTATCCAAGGGCCTAAACATACCTTCCAGGTAAAGCAACACTTCGCCTGCACTTCCCAGAATCTAGTCTACTGCATTCGCTGCTCACAATGTGGTCTCCTCTACACTGGGGAAACGAAGCGTAGACTGGGTGATTGCTTTGCAGAACGTGTACGTTCTGCTTGCAAAAGAGAACCTGAGCTACCGGTTGCCTGCCACTTCAACACACCACCCTGTTCCCTGGCCAACATCTCTGTCTCTGGCTTGCTGCAGTGTTCCAGCGAAGCTCAGCGCAAGCTGGAAGAACCACACCTCATTTTCTGCTTGTTGAGTTCAATCATTTTAGAGCCTAAACTCTCCCATGTCCTAGCCCCCTGCCGCACACACATTACCTATTGTTAGTCACTAACAGCCCCCTCCTGGCCAGATCGTTGCCAACTCCTTTGTCTATCCAACTGCTCTTCTCACTCTTCAGGGTCTATCCTATCACTTACTCCCTACCACAACCCCCTCCCTATTTTCTGCATATAAACCGATGTTTTCCCAGCTACCAGTTCTGAGGATGGGTCACCGGGCCTGAAACGTTAACTCAGATTTTTTCCTTCACAAATGCTGCCAGACCTGCTGAGCTTTCCATCAACTTTGTTTTTGTTCCTGATTTACAGCATCCACAGTTCTTTCAGTTCTTATTTAATAGGATAACATTTTACACTGATGCACATAAAGAGATTTTAGACGAAATGTTTCAAAACTTGGCCAAAGCGGAAAGTTTTAAGGAATGTCTTAAAGAGGAGCAGAGAGATTTATGGAATTACAGTGCTTTAGGAATGAACAGTTGAATTGACAGCCCTGATGGTGAAGCAATTAAAATCAGGGATATTTGAGAGGCCAAAACTGCTGGAGTACTCAGACTTCAAAGAGTTGAAGGACTCTATGACATTGAGAGGGGCAAATAAAAGAAAGTTTGAAAATTAGGACATTGCTTAACCAGTAGTCAATATAGGCCAGTCAGGGGTGAGCAAGAATTCGTGTAAGTTAGGACACAGGCAACAGAGTTCTGAACAATGTCAAATAGTGCAGGCTAGGATATAAGAGGTCAGTCAGTTATTAATAGAATATACAATACAAAGAAGTCAATCCAGTCCAGCTCACCTTTAACACTGAGAGCAGAGAGGAAAATTGATTTAAAGATGTTATTAACACATTGCCTGACTAATCCAATTAGAGAACTTATTGCTTTTAACCGTCAATACTTTAAGGTGTTTTACGTAAATAACCAACTTGTGGCTTCATGTACCATTCTGCATGAAAAATTGCTCTAAATTTGGTGATGTGGTTTGTTTATCAGTGTCAAACATAATAGATAACAAAATAAAGACACGTCATCAAAAAGTTAATGTGTGTGATTTATCTTCAGATTTAAATGAACAAAAATAGCATTTTTCTGGAGATTATTTTAAGACACCCTGTATCATTATACCCAGAATAATGTGTGTTACACTTGGATATGACACTGTGGTCTTCTGGAATCCAAGATGAAGGAACATACAGGTTCATGAAATCACATTCCCATGGTTAAAGAGAGAAGCCTTGAAGATCTGTCTCGAAGCTAAACTAAGCTGCTTACCCCTTCATCATTACACTGTATGTTCAGACCTGCGCACCTCCCTTTTCGCTATCTTATCAGGTACAACACGGATAGCTACTCATCATGACAGTGCTTGTTTCTGAACACCCTCACTTACCTCCCCAAGCCTCTGCCTCCAAGAGTGCAATTTAGAGGGGCTTTTGTGGTGCAGTGGTAACATTCCTACCTCTCAGGCAGGAGACCTGGGTTCAAGTCCCAACTGCTCCAGCAGTGGGTAATAATACCTCTGAGCAGGTTGATTTGAAACAAAAGCCACAAAGGATTTAAGAAAGTGTCTGGAGTTATATTCTATTTGGATTCTGCCAAAAGAAACTAGCATTCCTCTATTAATTCACAGATGGAAACATTTTTAAAAAAGCTTGTCTTTATTACTATGGTTCCAGACGCAAGCCTGACAGTGAGGCCACTTGAAAACTGCTGAAGTATGTTAACCAAAGGGCAAAATACATCTTACTTCAACCTAGAATCTGTCTTGGCCGTGATCTCTAATGAGATAAAAGTCTGAATTAAAGAAGAGTCATATCAGACTCAAAACATTAACACAGATGCTGCCTGAACCCCTGTGACTCCCCCACCAATGTTGTCTGTATTTGTTTCAGATTTTCAGAATGTGCAGTATTTTGCTTTTATTTGACTGCTTATATCTCATGAGGAATAGCCGATTGGAGCAACGTTCATAAACTTCCCTGAAGCTATGGAATGATACAATTGTAAAAAGTCAGTGATTTCAAGAGGGGAGAACAGAGGACGTAACTCAGATAGCTAAAGTGAAATATGAGATTTTATCAAGCTCACCCCAAGATAAGTTAACTCTAACCAAGCCAGCACAAGTCAGTTTGATTGCTTGCTCCTGACACACATTTAGAATTGAAAATTTAGCCACGGCTGTTTGTCTCCTGGTTGCCTGGTGCAGGCTGGTAACAGTTATAGATGGTTCAATTGCTCCACCCTCAGCTTGGAGCTGTAAAATCCAACTTCTGAACTTAGACAAAAATATATAATCTTTGCAGGGGACCAGCAACAAATGCATGCATTGCATAAAAGTTGCTGGAAAATTTAGCAATATTTTATGTTTTACTGGGAAGACTGTTAACAGGGGAGCCAGAGCCCAATTAAAATATAAAAAGACAGTGCTTAATTCACAATGCATCCTCTGGTTTGACTATACGATGATTACAATGTTACACTTTGTAGTTACATTTCTAAATTTGAAGTGTTGCGAAGGTTGACAATAAGGATTTTCTATTCAAAATGGGCAAATCTTTTGTGTGCTTAATTATGCACAGAAAGCTATCCTTTATATGCCAATACAAAGGAAACCTTTTAGATCGCAACACTGATTGGTGGAAAATCGAGGGGAATTCCAGTTTTCCCCGGTCAGTTCAGGTCTTGTGGGTTGTGAGTCACTCACCATTCTGGAAACAAACTTTAGTCTGATAGTATTAGAGTTTTCCAGCGTTAGACTGATTTATTTTCCTGCAAATTGGACATTATCTTCTGGTTATTACAAGTATATGTTAGGACTCATCATCCATATTCCTTAATAGTGTGGGAAGTTTGAATTATTGCTAAACAAACTCTCTGGAAATGTTAGAGATAGTAGGAACTGCCAATGCTGGAGAATCTGAGATAACAAGGTGTAGAGCTGGATGAACACAGCAGGCCAAGCAGCATCAGAGGAGCAGGAAAGCTGACGTTTCGGGTCGAGACCCTTCTTCAGAAATGGGGGAGGGGAAGGGGAAATGTACCAACTTGGTACTAGACTTTTCCATATTTCTTAGTATTCACCACAGGTTATCTGGCTAGGTCTCCAGTGCATGTACTATTTGAATACCAACATGAATCAAACTTCTTCTGTAGCCTGGTCCATCAAAGTCCTCAAATGGTTTTGCAACAAATCTAGCATATGACCTTGGCACTGGTAAGTTGGCATCTCAACTGAGGTCTCGTCTCCTGAATCCTGTATATTTGTGACAAGTGTCTCACCCATATGTTGATCTCTGCTCAATTTTAGACCCGTACATGCAGTGTCTATGTCTGAACCTCTTACCCTACTTGCGCAATGAGTAAATAATTAAGCCACTTGAGTCTCCTCTAGCCATCATGGCAGATATTCTATCTCAAAAGCGATTTTCCTGCATTATCTCCACAACTTGATGTCTTCAACATATAGAAATCTATCAACCTTTGGAAAATACTTAATGACTGACAGATGAATTTAAGGATGTTATCAAATTGAAAGAAAACATGTATAATGCTGCAAAGATCAGTGATAGGCCAGAAAATTAATAACATTTTAGGAATCAACAAAGAATAACCAAATAAATTATAATGAAGGAGAAATGAGAACATGAAAGTAAACTAGCAAGAATTATAACAAAAACAGAAATGTCTGGAGTAACTCAGCAGGACTGGTAGCATCTGTGGAGAGAAAGCAGAGATAACATTTCAGGTCTTCTTCAGAATGTTAGCTCTGCTTTCTCTCCAACAATTTCCGTTTTTGTTTTGATTTCCAACATCTGCAGTTCTTTGTTTTATCTTAGCAAGAATTTTACATTTAATATAATCACAGCTGATCTCATCTCAGCTCCAATTCCATTTTCCTGCCCACTTCCCATAACCCTATTGTTAATTAAAAATCTGTCTATTTCTCCTTAAACTTATTAAGTGTCCCAGCAGCCACTGTAGTCTATTGTGGTGAATTCCACAGTTTCAAGACCCTTTGAGAGGAGTGATTCTTCCTTATCTCTGTTTTCTATTTGCTATCTCTGAGCCTAAAACTGTAACCTCTCATTCTAGTTTGCCCATGTGGGGAAACATACACTCTACATCTATTTTGTCAATCCCCCTTATATACCTCAACTAGATTTCCTCTCATTCTCCCCATCTCAAGCAAGTTTAAGTCTAAACTGTTCAATCTCTCCTCATAAGACAAGACTATCATCCTTAGAATTAATCTTGTGAACTCTTTCAGAATTGCCTCTGATACAATTGCATTTCGAGTAGTCTCAGTGAGGTCAAGAAGGACTGTGATCAATCAGGGAATCTGACCTCAATAGGTAAAGGGCAGCATCTGATCTCAATCCAGGTGCTTAGACACGATCAGTCGGTCATTTAGGGTGATCAGGGTCAGATGTCACATATTATTACAGACTGGTGAAAGGCCACGGTCAGTCCTGTAGCTTCAGTGCAGCCAGTCAGGGGTTTAGCTGCACAAAATTCACTGATCAGGCAGAGCTGCCCTTCTAAGTCAGTCTGGGGGTGAGTCAGTCCTAAACAATGGCAAGGTGCTATGCTACACTGAGCATTAGGGAAAGAGTAGCACTGCCTCAGGTAGGATTCCAATATGGTATAGTGCAAAGGATGGTTGGCCTGTGTGATTCCACTCTTGCAATTGCAGTTATAATGAAGGTCGAACAGACAGTTCATGATGTAAAGTGGAAATACATTTTCAAATGTGATATTGCAATTGCATTGAAGACTCATCCATGCCACCTATGGGTCATCAGAGCCTCCTCTTTATCATTTCCCTTGCACTCTGAAAGGCTATTTGTAGCTGACTGCAATTGACCTGATGCCTGGCTGGGTGCTAAATATAGCACTGGTGACAAAAATCCCTCAAGATCCCGGTAGTGGTGAGTATTCAGTTGATGGACAATTCACGACAGCATGAGCATGGGGTCACAGTGGTGCATCCATAATAAGGTGAATGGCAGAGAATTGCATGAGATAACTCATTGGAGCTCAGAGGGTAAAAGCCTCCATGAAATTCCCCGAAATTGACACTTAGCTGACAATCATGATGTTTGAGAGTTACGTAATCCGGGAGAGCTTGCTAATTATCTTACAGAATTAGAGGAGAATAACAGAGAGGCTTCCCTCAAATGGATTCAGATAGTTTTACATAACAGCATAAGAAATAAGAACGGGAGTAGGCCTTCTGGCCCATTCAGCCTGCTCCAACATTCAATAAGCTCATAGCTTATCTTTTCGTAGACTCAGCTCCACATACCTGCCTGCTCATCGTAACCCTTAGTTCCTTTACTAGTCAAAAATCTATCTATCTTTGCTGTAAAAACATTCAACAAGGTAGCCTCAACTGCTTCACTGGGCAGTTTCCCCCTAGTTCTTGATTTACCTGCGAGTGGAAACAACTTCCCTGCTTCTACTCAATCTCTCCGCATAAGACAACCACCTCAATTCCAGAATCAATCTAATGAACCTCCTCTGCACTCCCACCAGTGCCAGTATATCCTTTATCAAGTAAAGAGTCCAAAACTGTACACAGTACTCCATGTGTGGCCTCACCAGCATCTTGGACAGCTGCAGGACAACGTCCCTATTTCTAACAAAAACAAAGTTGCTGGAAAAGCTCAGCAGGTCTGGCAGCATCTGTGAAGAAAAAGATCAGAGTTAACATTTCAGGTCTGGTGACCCTTCCTCAGAACTGATGGTAGCTGGGAAAACATCGATTTATATGCAGAAAATAGGGAGGGGGATGGAGTAGGGAGGAAATGATAGGATCGAGCCCAAAGAGAGAGAACAGCAGAGACAACAAGGTTCTGATGAAGGGTCTAGGCCCGAAACGTCAGCCTTACTGCTCCTATGATGCTGCTTGGCTTGCTGTGTTCATCCAGCTCTGCACCTTGTTGTCTCAGATTTTCCAGCATCTGCAGTTCCTACCATCTCTGAGAGAGAAGAGCAGTTGGACAGACAAAGGAGTTGATAACAATCTGGCCAGGAGGGTGAATAGCCGTTAATGGGGACTGTTAGTGGCTAACAATAGGTAGTGTGTACTGGCAGGCTATGTGGTAACAAGGCCTGGTATGTAGGGTAGGGGACTAGGACATGGGAGAGTTTAGGCCCTAAAATTATTGAACTCAATATTGAGTCTGGAGGGCTGCAGGGTCCCTAAGTGGAACATGAGATGTTGTTCCTCCAGCTTGCATTGAGCTTCGCTGGAACACTGCAGCAAGGCAGAGACAGAGATGTTGGCCAGGGAGCAGGGTGGTGTGTTGAAGTGGCAGGCAACAGGTAGTTCAGGGTCTTTTTTGTGAGCAGAACGTAGATGTTCTGGAAAGCGGTCGCCGAGTCCATGCTTCGTTTCCCCAATGTAGAGGAGACCACACTGTGAGCAGCGAATGCAGTAGACTAGATTCTGGGAAGTGCAGGTGAAGTGTTGCTTGACCTGGAAGGTATGTTTGGGCCCTTGGATACTGGGGAGGGAGGAGGTAAATGGGCAGCTGTCGCACCTTTGCCGATTGCA
>NC_063332.1:56294498-56318798 GCF_021869965.1 Rhincodon typus | reverse complement strand
TCCCTGTGGACGGAGGACCAGGGAGGGGAGGGGAATATGTGTCTGTTGGTTGCATCTCGCTGGAGGTGGCAGAAATGGCATCTGATGATCTTCTGGATGTGGATGCTGGTGGGATGGTGGGTAAGGACAAGGGGAACCCTATTGTTGTTGTGGGCGGGAAGAGATGGGGTGGGGGTGGAAGTGTGGGAGATGGGTCGGACCTGGTTGAGGGCCCTGTCGTCAACAGTGCTGGGAATTACACATTGAGGAAGAAGTGGTGTTTGACCAAGTACTTGCTAAAACCCTTTTCCACAGCCATATCACATTCCTCAGTGACTGCCTCCGGCTCAGACTCACCCCACATAGATTCCAACTGAAGTTTCATCCCTCATGTTTTGAATCCTCCCAGGATCACAGATATCTCTGTGATGTTCAACGTTCCATGGACAGCTGCTCTCGCCACATCCTGAGATCCACACTCAGTGCCATGCGGCGCTACATGCACACTCTCAACATTTCTCTCCAACAGCATCGCAACGTGCTGGCTCAGGGCTGCACCACTCCGCAGTTCCACTTCATCCTCCGGCTCATTTGCCGTGCTAACAAGAAACTTTTTCTTTTCCTTTCAGGCATCAAGGCCCACAAGATGCAACAACTCAAATATACCCATGGCCCTCTGGAACCTTCCTCTCCTCACCTTCTCTCTGACTCCATCCCCTCCCTCAAACACCCCCCACCTCCTGTCGGGTATTCACCATCCCTCCTAACCTTCCGCTGTCCGATGCTGAACGTTCTGTACTCAGCAAAGGCATCAGCTTTATGCCTTTGTGTCCCCACCGTAACAAATTTCGGGCATGACATGACGTCGAACTCTTCTTCCACCGTCTTCACCTCCGTGCAAATTTCTTTGGACAAGAGTCCTCTCCCTGTCCCACAGACCCCTTCGCCCAGTTCCAAGACTCTCGCTCTACCTGGACCCCTCCCTCTGGCCTTTTACCTGCACTCGATCTGTTCATTGAGAACTGTTGACGTGATATTAGTCGCCTCAATTTCTCTGCCACCCCCTCTGCAAATCCAACCTATCTCCCTCCGAGCTGACTGCACTCTATGCGCTTAGATCTAACCCTGACTTTGTTATTAAGCCTGTCGATAAGGGTGGTGCTGTTGTAGCCTGGCACGCTGTCCTCTACATTGCAGAGACTGAGCACCAGCTCTCAGACACCTCCTCCGATCTTCCCCTGGACCATGACCCCACCATGACACATCAGGCCATTGTATCAACTGCAGTAACTGATCTCATTTCCTCTGGTGATCTCCCCACCACTGCCTCCAAGCTCATAGTCCCCCTGTCCCGCACAGCTCACTTCTACCTCCTTCCAAAAATCCACAAACAGATCTGTCCAGGCAGACCCATTGTTTCAGCCTGCTCCTGCCCCACAGAACTCACCTCTTCCTACCTTGCTTCAGTCTCTTCTCCCCGGTCCAATCCCTGCCCACGTACATCCGTGATTCCTCTGACTCTTTACGCCGGTTTCAAAACTTCCAGTTTGTGGGCTCCAGCCTCTTCCTCTTTACCATGGATGTGCAATTCCTTTACACGTCCATTCCCCACCAGGAGGGTCTTAGGGCTCTCCGCTTCTTCCTGGAACAAAGACCTGAACTGTCCCAACCCACCACCAACTTCCTCTGCTTGACCCAGCTTGTCCTTACCCTCAACAACTTCTCTTTTAACTGCTGTCATTTTCTTCAGGTCAGAGGGGTGACCACAGGTGCCTGCATGGGCCCCAGTTATGCCTGTCTCTTCGTGGAGTACATGGAACGTTCCTTGTTCCAGTCCTACTCCGGCCCCCACCCACAACTCTTTCTCCAATATATCAATGATATCATTGGTGTTGCTTCCCTCTCTCTGTCTGCCAGACCCTTGCCCACTCACTTAACAGACCTATTTCCTTCTGCAGCCTTTCAGTGTCCTCTGCACACTTTGCTCTCCAACCCACCTTAGTGTCATCTGCAAACTTTGACACATGGCACTTGGTCCCCAGCTGTAAATCATCTATGTAAATTATAAACAATTGCAGACCACACACTGATCCCTGAGGCACACCACTAGCCACTGGTTACCAATCAGAAAAAATACCCATTTATCTCCAATCTCTGCTTTCTGTTAGTGAACCAATCTTCTATCCATGCTAATACATTACCCACAATCCAGATACACCACATCCACGGGTTCACCATGGTCTGATGTGCTTATAATGTCCTCAAAGAATTCCAGTGAATTACTTCAACATGACCTGCCTTTCATGAACCCATGTTGCGTCTGCCCCAATGGGACAATTTCTATTCAATTTCTTCTTTTGTCTCTCCCACACAGTTATGTATATGGGGGGTCTAGGCCCGAAACGTCAGCCTCTCTGCTCCTATGATGCTGCTTGGCCTGCTGTGTTCATCCAGCCCTGCACCTTGTTGTCTATGTATATGGGGAGACAGGTTTGGGGCAGAAATGGATTCATCTCACGTTCATGTTCATCAGGATTACACTTTGACATCTGCTATTCTTTCCACAATTCCTTTCCCACGCTTATGTCTAATGTGATTTTATCCCCTGCCACAAAGAGCGTACCTGTATTTTTATTTCCAACATCATTTGTAGTATGACTTTTATTTTCTTGACTTTTCTACCTTCTAAAGTTGAAGGAAATATGAATTTTAACAACCTGAACTGGAATGATTTGCATTTTTATAAGAATTCCTCTTATTTCAGAAGATTACATTGCCTGGGGAAATAGCTATTCCATCTGTTCCTACACTTGCTGTGCTGATGCTGTGAGCTAGCTCCTTAGACTGTGGGGCTGATGTGAGATCTCTGAAGTCCACTGCCAGACACTATCCAGCTAATTGCTCAAATCAAGGGAGGGGAGACTCCAGACATCGGTGCACAACAACTCTATAACAGCAAAGTTAGTGCAAACAAAACAGTGCTTATTTGCACATAGAATCATTTAAATTAGGAGCAGGAATAGGCCATTCAACCCTTTGAGTCTGCTCCTTCAAACAATATGATCATGGCTGATCCTCTCTCTCAATGTCATAATCTCATTTATTTCTCCCATACTCCTTGGTGCCCTTAAAATCTAAAAAATATTACCTATTTCTTTCTCAAATATAATCAGTGACTTGGCCTCCTTGGTCTTCTGTGCGGAGAGTTCATGGTTCACTACCCTTTGAGTGATGAAATATTTCCTTATCTCAGTCCTAAGTAGCCTGTCTTGCATCTTGAAGCTATGTTCTCTAGTTCTAGACTCTCCAAAAAGGGAAAACATCCTCCCGGAATCTAACTTGTTACATGTTTCAATCAAATCCTCTCTCATCCTTCTAAAGTCTAATGATTACAGGCACAGTAAAACCAATTCCTCCTCGTAGACAGTCCTGCTAGCCTGTATATTGGCCAAGTGAGCTTCACTGGACTCCCTCGATGGTAAGTGTATCCTTTCTAAAATAGGGAGACCAAAATTGCTTGCAGTATTCCAGGTATCACCTCACCCGTATAACTGCACTAAGACGTCCTTACTTCTAAACTCAAATCCTCTTGCAATAATTACAATTTATTACCTTGTTATTTGGCCCTATCTCAGTTAAATCAAACTACAGATATCTTTATCAAACAAAAAATGGTTCTCTAATTCACAGCAATTTGTAGACAATCTAGCAAAAACAATGAATTTATAGTTTTCTTGTAATAGGACTGTTTGGATTATGCAATCTGCTGTCAATTCAACACCAGCTTCTCCCTCACAGGTCCTGTGCCTCTCCGACTCACAAGGAGTTGGTGTAGGCTTTGAGCCTTGGCTGTAATTTATATCCTCCTGCTTGGTACTACTCCCTCACCGGTCCTGCTTTCTCTCCGACACCTTCCAGAAATGTTATACTTCAACCAATGAACTTGTAGATTTTCTGCATTGTCGCTTGTTTTATCAGTTAAGAAGCTTTTGATGCAGATTGCTTTGCAAGTGCCAAGAACTCAACTGAAACACCCGTGAATTACAAGATAAGCAACTATTTCGGTGCCATCAGCAAAACATTCCTCATAATAGTGTTGGTTTGCCAATACATGCAATGTTGTGAATGTTTGAGTACTTACAGGGAGAAAAATTGGCACAAGTTCACATTATTCCCTTGATTTACTCTCTGAAATTGACTCTATAGATTCCAACTTCACTATTTCAAGAGCAATTTCTTCCAACTTGGTTAGGACCAGGAGGCTTGGGTTCAAGTCACATCTGCTCCAGAGGTGTGTAAGAACATCACAGAACAGGTTGATTAGAAAAACAGATTAATCTTTTTTTTAATTTAGAAAAAGAAATTGTAAAGTGTCGATGTACAAAGAGACATATGTGTCCTTGTCAATAAATCACAGAAGGCTAATATGTAGGTGCGGCAAGCTATTAGGAAGACTAATGGAATGCTATCCTTTATTGCAAGAGGATTTGAGTACAACAGTGTTGAATTCCTACTTCACTTGTAAAGAAGCTTGAGCAAATCACAGTTGAGTACTTTGTGCAGTTTTGATCTCCTTATCTCAGGAAGGATGTTATTGCCATAGGTTTGCCCAGACTTGTTTCTGTGATGTAGGATAGTTCCATGAAGAGAGATTGGATACACTATGGCCGTATTCTCTAGGGTTTTGAAGAATTAGAGGTGATGTCATTGAAACCTAAAAATACCTAAAGGGTGATATGTGACTCAGTGGTTAACGTTTAGCCTCACAACACCAAAGACCTGGGCCCAGTTCCAGCCTTAGGTGACTGTCTGTGTGGAGTTTGTATGTGTTTGCTTTGGTGCTCTGGTTTACTGCCACATTCCAAAGATGTGCAGGTTAGATGGATTGGCCATCCTAATTTGCCCCGTAATGTCCAAGGATGTGTAGGCTAGGTGGATTAGCCATGGTAAATGTGGGGTTAGAGGGATAGAGTCAAGACTAGGTCTGGGTGGGATGCTCTTTGGATGATTGGTGCAGCCTGGTGGGCTGAATGGCCTCTTCCTGTACTGTATAGATTCTATGAGTGTCAGAAAAGATATCCTACATCCTATTGTGCAACTGTCCTTGCTGGTGTGTTTCCTATTACTGCAAACTTAAATTGATAAATTACTCATGTCAAAACACAGTCATTGCAGGTATTTTCCCTTCTCATTGTAACAAGAATCAATAAAAAAAGACAGATTTGTTTTGGTGGAATCATCAGTAGACTTGTTATCCATTAATTGAATTACATTTTGGAAGCTGTAACATGTCAAACATCATAAGGACTTACTTTATGATAAAGTAGATAAGTGACCAAATAGCAAATCTACATCTATAATCAGTTTTCACAAAATGATTGAAACCTTACAGTGTGAAAGCAGGCCATTTGGCCCACCAAGTCCACACTGACCCTCCAAAGAGTATCCCAACCAGACCCACCCCCCAACCCTGTATTTCCCATGGTTAATCTACCCAGCCTGCACATCTAAGCAATTTAGCATGACTAATCCACATAACCTGCACATCTTTGGGCTGCGGGAGGAAACTGGAGCATGCAGAGGAAACCCATACAGACATAGGGAGAATGTGCAAACTCTACATAGACAGTCGCCTGAGGGCGAAATTAACCCTGGGTCCCTGGCACTGCAAGGCTAATCACTGAGCTACCATGCCACTCCCTTCCGTACTAATATTTTTGTCGTAATTATGACAAGATCAGCCAGGCGTACTTCATAGATTATGAGTTCCCTGATTGGGCTGTTAATCAGGTCCATTCAGGGAGCCCTGGCTGACAGAACAGGATAATCAGACATCCTGTCACTCTGAGAGCTGGCTCTGAGGGAGCTGAATCAGCGTCAAGGATCAGTGTAATTAAATGGTGACTTAGTGATAGGATACTGGCCTCGATGGAGTTATTTCAGTGCCAGTTATATTCTGCCATCAAAGACTGTGCCCAGTTTGTGGAAAGAATGTGTTACTTTTTCCAGGCAACTGCCATCGGGGCAGATGAAAAGCAATGAGTTTTCTCCTGACAGCTTGTGGACCCTCAGCTTTTTTGGTTATTTGGAGCCTACTTTGCCTGAAGCACCAGATACTAAAACCTTTCAAGAGTTGACAGATTTAGTTAAGGAACATTACAACTCCAAACCTCCTCTAATTCTGAGAAACTATCAGTTATTACTCGGCAATTTGAGAACCAGGAGAATTGATATTGGATTTTTAACCAAGTTAAGATGACTGGCAGAGGCATTTGACTTTGGTTTAACCCTTGATGAGATAGTGAGAGACCATTCAGTATGTGAGATTAATGATGTTAGCACGCAAATGTAAGCTGAAGGCCTAAGGGACTTCAAACTAGCACTACAACTAGTTTTATCATTGGAAAATGTGGCAAGTGGAGCATATGACTTGCAGGATATTCCAATGGAAGTGGACACCGTTGCCAGTCTAACTTGGGAAACACTACTTGAATAAAGACAATTGCATAGCCTCTCTCAGGACATATCCCGAATAGAGGAACTCTAGGTTAGCCCACAGTGGTCCACCTACATCTGATTTGGAACAGTTAAATTGCTTAGCAACTCCCAAATGAGAACAAATTTTTCTTTTGGCAATAAAGGGATTCAGTGGTTTTTACTTCCTGGTTTGCTGCCTGTGAGAATACTTCAATGACTATTCTGCTGATGACATCATTATTGCATAAAATCTGGAGAACTCTTGTGCCTGGCAACAAAAACAAACTAAAATTGGGAGGAGGACATTTGTACCCTTGGCATCTCCCAATTTTTGTAGGCTGTTTTCTTTAAAATTAGTGGAAAAAAAGTCTATTGGTTTGCAACTGACTATAAAATCCAATCGGCTTTATTGTAAGAGATAGTAAGAACTGCTGATGCTGGAGCAGGAAAGCTGATGTTTAGGCTTCTCGTTGGGGTTATAACTCACGCCCTCATTTTTCTGAAGAAGGGTTCTGACCCGAAACGTCAGCTTTCCTGCTCCCCTGATGCTGCCTGGCCTACTGTGTTCCTCCAGCTCCACACTGTGTTACTCCGCTTTATTGTAATATGTCCATAATTCATTCACCTTTTCCATACTTCCTTGTTTTATGTTGAAAGCAGTACATGTTATTTTTGGGCTATCTGTCCTCCAACTTATTTAGAATAAAATTTTTGAGGATTCTCTTGATTTCTCAAAGCAACTTCTGCAGATCAGTGAAGACCCTCAAAAAAGTGTTAATTTCCATTAAAATTTAATTGACGATGAGGAGAAGCCCTGGAGATGGTATTCTTTACTAACTGTTTTGTTCTTTCCCAACATTTTTCCCTTTCTTCACTCTTTTTTCCCCTTTTTCTTTCCCCTCAGCACGAGAGCCAGCAGCAAGTCTAGAGCAGCGAGCCCTCGTGCCCCAGAACATCACGAGCAGTGAGCCTTGCAGCACCACATGAAGAAGCAGCCCCGGAGCATCACACAGGCAGTGAGCACAAGCCGGTGGCGCGAGCAGGAGCAGACTGGAGCAGGCAGCCCAAGGTGGCGACAGAGGGGCTGTCTCTCCTGAGCGTCAGACAGATCGAGTCCCTGGAGCCACATGGGGCTGACTTCCAGAGCAATGGAGGGGCTGAGGTATGAATCCTGGTACAGCGCAACTTACCCGACCAACTTACCACAGACACAAATAGGACAGAGTGTTTGGAAAAGGCTAGCAATCAAACACTGGAAAAACAAATGAAAATGAGAAGAGGGAGGGTTAATTCAGGACTGAAGGTATTATATCTAAATGCGCACAGTATAAGGAATAAGGTAAAGGAGCTTGGGGCACAGATCGAAACTGGCAGGTATGATGTGGTAGGCATCATGGAGACGTGGCTGCAAGAGGATCAGGATTGGGAACTGAACATCCTATCGAAAAGATAGGCAGGTGGGCCGACGGGGAGAGGTTGCCTTATTAATGAGAAATGAAATTAAATCAATAGGAAGAAACGAAATTGGATCAGATGGTGTAGAATCTGTGTAGGTAGAATTGAGGAACTGCAATGGTAAAAAAATAGCCATAGTTGGGTTGTGTACAGGCCTCCAAACAGTAGTCAGGAGCTGGGGCGCAGGATACACCAGGAGATAGAAAAGGTGTGTAAGAAAGGCAAAGTCACAATGATCATGGGGGATTTCAATATGCAGGTGGACTGGGAAAATCATATTGGTAGTGGATTGCAAGAAAAGGAGTTTGTGGAAGGTCTACGAGATGTTTTTTTGAAGCCCACAAGGGAACAGGCAATACTGGATTTAATGTTGTGCAATGAGGCAGACTTGATAAGGGAGCTTAAGGTAAAGGAACCCTTAGGAGGCAGTGATCATAAGATGAATGAATTTACTCTGCAATTTGAGAGGGAGAAGATAGAATCAGAGGTAACGGTATTACATCTGAATAAAGGCGACTACAGAGGTATGAGGGAGGAGCTGGGCAGAATTGACTGGAAGAGGAGCCGAGCAGGAAAGACAGTGGAATACCATTGGCAGGAGTTTCTGGGAGTAATTCAGGAGACACAGCAAAAATTCTTCCCTAGGAAAAAGAAGCATGGTACAGGGAGGAAAAGGCAACCATGGCTGACTAAGGAAGTCAGAGATAGCATAAAAGCAAAAGAGAAAGCATTTAATGTGGTGAAGGGCAGTGGGAAACCAGAGGATTGGGAAGCTTACAAAGACCAACGGAGGGCAACAAAAAAAGAAATTAGGAGGGAGAAGATTAAATATGAGGGTAAGCTATCCAGTAATATAAATGAAGACTGTAAGAGTTTCTTTAGGTATATAAAGAGCAAAAGAAAAGCAAAAGTGGACATTGGACCACTGGAAAATGGCGGAGAAGAGATAGTAGTGGGGAACAAGGAAATGGCTGAGGAACTGAATAATTACTTCGCGTCAGTCTGCACGGTGGAAGACACGAGTAAAATCCTAAAAATTCAAGAGAGTCAGGGGGCAGAGCTGAGTATGGTGGCCATCACCAAGAAAAAGGTGCTAGTAAAACTGATTGGCCTGAAGGTGGACAAATCACCTGGACCAGATGGACTATACCCCAGAGTTCTAAAGGAGATAGCTGAAGAGATAGTGGAAGCATTAGCGGTGGTCTTTCAGGAATTGCTAGGGTCAGGGAGGGTCCCAGAGGACTGGAAAATCGCTAACGTGACACCCCTGTTTAAAAAGGGAGTAAGGCAAAAGACGGAAAATTACAGGCCGATTAGCCTAACCTTGGTTGTGGGTAAGATTTTGGAGTCCATTGTAAAGGATGAGATTTCTGAATATTTGGAAATGTATAGTAAAATAGGGGAAAGTCAGCATGGTTTCATCAAGGGGAGGTCATGCCTGACAATTCTATAGAATTCTTTCAGGAAGTAATGAGCAGGGAAAATCAAGGAGAGCCAATGGATGTTATCTACCTGGACTTCTGGAAGGCCTTTGACAAGGTGCCATACAGGAGGCTGCTGAGTAAGATAAGGGCCCATGGTGTTAGAGACAAGGTGCTAGCATGGATAGAAGATTGGCTGTCTGGCAGAAAGCAAAGAGTGGGGATAAAAGGGTCTTTCTCAGGATGGCAGCTGGTGACAAGTGGTGCTCTGCAAGAGTCAGTGTTAGGACCACAACTTTTCACTTTATACATTAATGATCTAGATGAAGGAACTGTGGGCATTCTGGCTAAGTTTGCAGACAATACAAAGATAGGTGGAGGGACAGGTAGTATTGTGGAGATGGCAAGGCTTCAGAAGGATTTGGACAGGTTAGGATTGTGGGTGAAGAAGTGGCAGATGGAGTACAACGTGGGAAAGTGTGAGGTCATGCACTTTGGTAAGAAGAATAAAAGCATGGACTGTTTTGTAAATGGGGAGAAAATTCAGAAGTCTGAAGTGCAAAGACACTTGGGAGTTCTAGTCCAGGATTCTCTCAAGGTAAACTTGCAGGTTGAGTCAGTAGTCAGGAAGGCAAATGCAATGTTGGCATTTATTTTGAGTGGACTTGAATATAAAAGCAGGGATGTACTACTGAGGCTTTATAAGGCTCTGGTCAGGCCACATTTGGAGTATTGTGTGCAGTTTTGGGCCCCATATCTTAGGAAAGATGTACTGGCCCTGGAGTGGGTTCAGAGGACGTTCACAAGAATGGTCCCAGGAATGGAAAGCTTAACATATGTGGAACGTTTGAGGACTCTGGGACTATACTCATAGGAGATTAGAAGGAGGAGGGGTGATCTAATTGAAACTTTCAGAATACTGAGTGGCCTGGACAAAACGGATGTTGGGAAGATGCTTCCATTGGTGGGAGAATCTAGGGCCTGAGGGCTCAGCCTTAGAGTAAAGGGAAGACCTTTTAGAATGGAGATAAGGAGAAACTTCTTCAGAGAGTGGTGAATCTATGGAGTTCACTGCCACAGAAGGCTGCGGAGGCCAGGTCATTGAGTACATTTAAGACTGAGATAGATAGGTTCGTGATTATCAAGGGGATCAAGGGTTACGGGGAGAAAGCGGGAGAATGGGATTGAGGAATTTATCAGCCATGATTGAATGGTGGAGCAGACTCGATGGGCCGAATGGCCTAATTTCTGCTCCTATGTCTTATGGTCTTATGGCCTTACCTGGTTGCTGCTGAAAGTCAGTGAGGAGCGGGCTGGAGCGATGCGGGACAATTTGCTGGACTTGGGCCTGGTGCCACATGCTAAACTGCTGTCGTCGAATTGTAATTTAAATCCTTTTCACTATGTTGTAACTACCTCTGTATGTAATGTTTATGATTTCCTTTAATCCTCTTTGTGTAAGACTCTGTAAGATTTGTACCAAGGTACTTGTACCTAAGATGGCGCCATTAAAAGGCAGCCATTGTAAAAACTCTTCACTGTACCCTCCTATACTTCTTTAATTATTTAATCATGGGATGTGGACATTTTTGACAGAACATGATGAAGAGCTGCCTTCATGAATCCCTACAGTCTACGTCATGTAATTACATGTGTACTGCTATTAAGACAGGAGTTCTGATTTCTGTGCGTGTAAATCCAAAGCAAATTAAAATAAAGACAAAGTTACCCCATTGTACGCACAGAACATCGAATCCTGAAAAGTAAACTCTCTGAAAGGCAAGGCACACATACTACATCACCCTTCTTTCCAAAACAAAGGTGAACTATTCACAAAAGTATGTGAGCTTATACTGTGGGAGCAAATTATTGCAGATGCCAGAATCTGTACTGATCAACAACAAATGCTGTAGATCACAGTGGGTCAGACAGCATCCATGGAGAGATTGCAGGCTAACATTTTGAGTCTAGGTGACTCTTTATCAGAGCTGAAGTGAAGTGTGGAGACAGCACCATTTATGCTACAATTGGACGGATTGTGTGGTGTCGGTGGGGTAGATGGTGCTGGTGAAGAAATGAAGTTGATAGTTCAGATTAAGTGATTGGAATGTGAGAATGGCAGAACAATGGTGTGTCTAACTGCCAGACATGAAAGAACACAGTCACACTGGGGTGGAGAGAGAGGACATGGTAACAGAGAATGTAACAAGCAAAGGTGAAGGAAAGGGAAGTAATAGGAGTTGGTTCACAATTTAAAAATGTTGAATGCAATGTTAAGTCCAGAAGGCTGTAAAGTGCTTAGTTTGAAAATGAGATGTTGTTCCTCCAGTTTGTGCTGTGATTCACTGGAACACTGCAGCAATGCTGAGCTCAGACATGTGGCCATGCGAGCAGGATGCTGTGTTAAAATGACCAGCTATGGGAAGGTTGGGGTCCTGCTTGCGGACAGACCGGAGGTGTTATGCAAAACGGTCACCCAATCTGCGTTTAGCTTCTTCAATGTAGAGTAGGTCACATTGGGTGTAGTGGATACAATACAAAAGATTGGAGGAGGCACAGGTGAAATGCTGCTTCACCTCAAAGATTGTTTAGGCCCTTAGATGGTGAGCAGGGACGAGGTGAAGGGGCAGGTGTTGCACCTTCTGCAGTTACATGTGAAGGTGCCGTGGAGAGGGGGCTGTGGTGTTGGTGGTCATGGAATGCACTAGGGTATCCCAGAGGGAAGATCCCTGCACAATGCAGACAGGGGGATTGAGGAGAAGATGTGTTTGGTGGTGGTGTTCTGCTGGAGTTGTCTGAAATAGCAGAGAATGGTCCTTCAAATGTGAAGGCTGATGGGATGAAAAGTGAGGACAAGGGGAGCCCGATCACGCTGTTGTGAGTGATGGGAAGGGGCAAGGACTGAAGCACGGGTGATAGGTCGGATGCGGTTGAGAGCCCTGTCAACCATGGTGGGCGGGAAACCACGGTCATGGGAGAGGCAAGCCATGTCAGCAACGCTGTTTTAGAAGGTGGTATCATTTGAAAAGATGCAATGTAGGCGAAGGATCTGGAAGAATGAGACGGAGTCCTTGCAGGAAGTCGGGTGTGACGAGCTGTAGTGAAGATAGCTATGGGAGACAGTGGCTTTGTAGTGGATGGCAGTGGGCAGTTTATTTCCCGAAATGGAGACAGAGAGGTCAAGGAAAGGAAGGGAAGTGTCAGAATTGGATGTTGTGAATCGTATAGAGGGTGGAAGTTGAGGCAAAATGAACAAATTTTTCAAGGTTTTGTTGGGAGCATGAAGCAGCACCAAAGCATTCATCCATGTACCAAGAAAAGAGTTTGTGGGAGGGGGCCAGTATAGAACTGGAAAAGAGATTGTTCCATAAACTCCATAAAGGGGCAGGCATAACTGGGACCCATGTGGGTCTCTACTGTATAAGTAGCTTGCTGGTGCAGCCAGATATCATGATGCTGACTTTGTCTGGAGGGTTTATTAATTTCCACAGTCATTAATGATATTGTCTGTCATTCCTGTCTGCATAGACAAATATTTCTTTCATGGAAATGCAATTGTTGTTGCAGAATTTGCCTATTCTGATGCACAATAGTTAAGTTTTGATCCAGATTAGCCATTGA
The DNA here is from genome assembly GCF_021869965.1 of Rhincodon typus. Taxonomy (NCBI): domain Eukaryota; kingdom Metazoa; phylum Chordata; class Chondrichthyes; order Orectolobiformes; family Rhincodontidae; genus Rhincodon; species Rhincodon typus. Next base: position 56,305,845 of record NC_063332.1, on the reverse strand, counting down.
CCCAGCTCATTCCTCAAGTCATATTGCAGACTGAGAAGCCACTCTCACAACATCCCCTATTATCTCCTGTAGATTAGAGGAGGCAAACTCCTCTTTCCTCCTTGAATGGATCCCCAGTAGACCTCCAAAAATAAGCCACAGTACTTCCAAAATTTTCTCCATCACAGAAGTTAATCAAAAGAACCTCACTTATAAATTAGATGTCAGTTTCCTTCATTAGTTCCATGTTTGGGAGGGGTTCCCATATGGGCATTAGCATGGGTATTCTATTGATATGTGCAGACTAAAGTCGAAAGTCATGTATCAAATAATCAGAAGGGTTAATTGATGCCACTGTCTGTCCTCTCCTTTTGCTCTTGATCCACAAGCGAGACTGATCTAGCACCCTGTCCTGCATGGGTCACATGGAATGGGACAGAAATGGCTCAGAGCACAGCCAATTGCATGCTATGCTTTTGAAGCTTCTTTCTCAAAGGTACTGCAAAGCCCAAATTTGAGACCTTACTGCCAACAGAAGGAAATGAAATTTTGACTGAAGTACATTTATCTAAAATTACTGTGACTTTCCATAATACTCTGTGCATTTATCATCCCCTAGAATTCCTCAAGCATTTGTTTCACATGAATGTGATTTACATCTGGCATGTTACACAGTTAAAGGCATGGAAAATGCCATGTACAATAGCTGTACTGCCAAATTAATATGAAATGTAGCACTCAATATCATAGGTCCCTATCATCGGAAATAGGACCACAGCACAAAATGGGAACTTTTCCAAAGAAGAGCATTCCTGCTCACATTTCAATCACAACAATCTGATTGACATTGGGAATGATGTTCAAGAGTGGATAATCCAGCTTCTCATTTTTCAGACCAGGAATAAAGCTTGCTAGAAACAATCAGCAGATCTGACAGCATTTGTGGAGAGAACAGAAAAGTGAATGTTTCAGATTTGGACACTGCAGCAATGTCAGTATTTTGCTTTAAGTTTATCATCTCTTCATTTTGTAAAATTTTAATTTCGCTTTTTTTAATTTATCTGATTATGCATTTTCATTTTTTAAGCAAGCCTATGACGTTATCCTATCCGTACTGCTTTCTTATTTCATTTTGTATGTGATTATTTTTCCCCATTCCTCCATTTACTTTTTTCGTCCTTAACGTTAACCTTCTGGATTACTTTCCTTGAACACTTATCTTCTTTCCTACCATTTTTCCCTCTTCTCTCCTCTTGAGTTTTTTTGTAATTTCTGTTTGAATTTTCTTGATGACAATACATTCCTCATTCAAAAAGCTTTCTCTCTCTATCTCATTTCTGTTTTCCAGCAGTTTTTAGTTTCTCTGTCTGTCTCTGAAAGGCTGATTCTGCTCTCAACCTGTTTTTGTGTGCATGTATTAACCTTATTCATGTGAGTTAGCTCAGTTAAAATTTGCTGAATACTGAGCTGTGTCCCTCAGTTTTTTTTGCAGTTCTAACATTAAACTAAAAATAATAAAGTTCAGTGACAAAAATACGAACTAAATATCTTCATTGCAAGCTTTAGAAGCAAAATCACTCAAATAACCACAATTGTATCATTTAATAAGTGCAAACATTCAATTTCATATTTACTGATACAACATTTAGATAGATAAATCATTTTAGTGTACCTGATCATTGTAATGGTTACTTATGCTGTGAAATGATGGATGTGCACCTTTAAGAAAGCATACATTAAACAACTATCACTTGTCTGAATTTATTTTGTTCTGACAATGCATTGAGTTGGAACTCAATATTTCTGAAAAGATAAATGAGCCATAAAAATTAAAATGGCTGTAGATAATGATTGCCTCCACAGACTGTACATGTCAGGGATGTCTAACAATCACTTGAAAATCCAGAAAAATTATGGTCAACATTTGAAGATCAATTGCAAATGAACTCAACTTCTGAATATACCTAAATATTCGTAGGCAACAACCAACCGAGACCATAAACATGATGCGAAACATAGAAACATAGAAGATAGGAGCAGGAGGAAGCCATTCAGCTCTTGGAGCCTGCTCCACCATTCATCATGATCATGGCTGATTGTCCAACTCAATAGCCTAATCCTGCTTTCTCCCCATAACCTTTGGTCCCATTCTGCCCAAGTGCTATACTAGCCACCTCTTGAACATACTCTGTGTTTTGGCATCAACTACTTCCCATGGTAATGAATTCCACAGGCTCACTACTCTTCGGGTGAAGAAATGTCTCTTCATCTCTTGTCCTAAATGGTCTACCCTGAATCCTCAGACTGTGACTCCTGGTTCTGGATACACCCGCCATTGGGTACATCTACATGGCATCTACACAGTCCAGTCCTGTTAAAATTTTATAAGTCTCTATAAGATTCCCCCCTCATTCATCTGAACTCCAGCGAAAACAATCCTAACCTAGTCAATCTCTTCTCATACATCAGACCCGCCATCCCCGGAAATGCAACTTAATGGTGTCAGAGCTGCCTGGCAAAATGTTAAAGGTTGTGACAGCATCCACCCTGATTGAAGTGCTCTAAAACAATCTCACAAATCCAACCCAAAAGTGACACTGTGAACATGCTACAATAAAGTAGGTGCAAATATAAAACCATATACTACTCGGATGATAGACAAATTATTCACAGCCTGAAGAGTTTGTCATTGGCTCAATAGACAATATAGGCAAGCAAATAATAGTAATACTAACAACAACAACAATAATGTAATACAAGCAGACAATGAAGACTCATAAATACACCCAGAAAATGGAAGATTGGAAGTATAGTGATTGTAATAAGATCAGCCAGGTAGATCTCATAGAATATGAGTCCCCTGATTGCCTCTGTTAATCTAGTCCAATCAGGGAGCCCTGGCTGACAGATAACAACAGGAGATTCAGAGATTCAGAGGTTCTGTTCACTCTGAGAGCTGACTCTGAAGAAACTGGATCAGTGTCAAAGACTTTCCATGTGTAAATAAAGGGTGATTTGGTGACCGAATACTGGCCTCTGTGGAGCTACTTTGGTGGCAATGAAAGTTGGAGCATGCTCCTGAAGAACTTCGCTCTCAACGATTGTCTCTAAGTTGGGATAAACATTTCTGGCATCATGCCGTTATTTGGGACGCTTGACTCATTCAAACTTGCCGTTGAAGACTGTGTCCATTATGTGGAAAGAATGTGTTTTTTCCTGAGAAAATGACACCTGGGCAGATGAAAAGCATTGAGTAATTCTTCTGACAGCTTGTGGACCCACAGCTTTTTCGGCTATTAGGAGACTACCTTTCTTTGAGGCACCAGATACTAAAACCTTTCAAGATTTGACAGATGTAGTTAAGGATGATTATGACTCAAAACCTCCTCTATTTCTGAGACACTATCATTTCTATTTAACAATTTGAGGACCAGGGAATCCATATTGGGATTTTTGACAAGATTAAGACAACTAGCAGAGGCATGTGACTTTGGTTTATCCCTCAATAAAACACTGAGAGATTGGTTTGTAATAATTACAATTAATGATGCAACCCATGCAAAAGCACCTACTAGCTGAAGCCAAAATTGCCTTCAAACAGGTATTATCACTGGTTTTATGATTGGAAAATGTGGCAAGTAGAGCATATGAGTTTCAGGGTATTCCGATGGAAGTGAACACCTCACCAGTCTGACTGAGCTTTGGGAACATCTCTTGAGTGAAGGCAATTGTATAGCCTCACTCAAGATATACCCTGAACAGAGGTACTCTACATCAGCCCACAGCAAAACCCTCTAAAACAAGCCAAGCCTGAGCCAAACAGTTAAAATTTTCTCCAGGATCCAGGCCGGTAAGTCCATTGTAGTTGCTGCCGGTATGCAAACTCAAGCCAGCAAGAGAGTCCTACTAGATCTAAATTGAGTAAGACATCTCATAGGCAGGCATCCAGGAGAGTACACACCCTGGGAAAATCCACCTTGTATCAAGTTTGGAACTAGAATCTAGTTAAATTGCTTAGCAACATCCAAATCAGAACCAATCAAAATAAACATCTGGTTAAATGGTCACACCGTTTAAATGGTGGTCGATACCAGTGTGGCTGTATCAGTGAGCACAGAACCAGTCTTTAAGGAATTTCGCTCTGGACTCCAAACCTTAAGTTTGTGCAAGACCTCAGCTAGACTGAGAACCTATAGTAGGGAACCTTCACAGATTAAGGGTACAACTTTGGTTCTGGTCTCTTATGAGAAGCCGCTGGTTCAGTTACCACTGATTGTAGTAAAAGGCTTGGGCCCAAGCTTGTTGGAGTTTGGTGCAGGAACCACAGAAATAACCCTGCATGGGTAAGAAGCATGGTCAATGTAAGGTCAGGTCCGGCGACATATAAAGATCGGGTCCTGAACAAGCATGTGGACCATATGAAGGCTGCAAACTTGCAAACAGAGCAGGAGTAAATCATGCCCGACTCCCCGGAACAGTTGGAAAAGCTGGCAGAACCCCTGAGTTCTCCCTCTGCATCAAGCGTTGAAGAGACTTCAGAATCTAAGGTGGATGGTGCCGCCTTTGCCACCTGAAGAGACTGAATTTCTTCCGAGACGGTCCTGGCGTCAGAGGTGAGCTTCTGTCGCCAACATCTGAGGCACAGTCGGAGGAACCTGACCCATTGCTAAAATGCTCCAGGAGAAGCTACAAGAAAATGAGCAGCCTATATCCTTGGACTCAGAGAGGGAGAGATGTAGTAATTGTAACAAAAAGATGGAACATTCCACTTGACACTTCTGGCTGAAGATCACTGTGAATGCTTCAGCCTTATCTTTTGCACTGATGTGCTGAACTCACCTGCTTTGAGAATGGGTTATTTCTGGAACTTTCTCTTCCTGTGAGCTGCCTACTTGTCCACCACCATTCACCATGTTGCCATGTGATAAATGTACTTTTAAGGGTACACATTCCATTTGTATAGCACCTTAACTTCAATTAAAGAAACTACAATGACCAGCTTAATGTTCAAGGTTTCAGGTAAGATAGAGAGGTATATAAAAGAGGTGGGGGAATTGTATTACTGATTAGTGAGAATATCACAGCTATACTGAGGGAGGACACCTTGGTGGGTTCATCCAGCAAGGCCATATGGGTAGAGCTCAGGAACAGGAAGGGTGCAATTACTTTGACGGGGTTATAGTACAGTCCTCCTAACAGCCAGCAGGAGATAGAGAAACAAATTTGAGGACAGATTATGGAAAAATGTAAAAACAGCAGTGTTGTTTAACTTCTCCTACATTGATTGGATCTCCCTTAGCCCCAGGTTTGGCTGCAGGAGAATTTGTTAGATATTTCCAGGACAGTTTCTTGAAGCAATATGTAAATAATCCAAATAGGAAAAGACCATATTAGACCTAGTATTGGAAATGAGCCTGGTCCAGTGATTGAAGTTTCAGTGGGGAAACAGTGACCATAATTCTGTAAGTTTTAAGTTACTTATAGATCAGGATAAGAATAGTCCTTAGCAGTGGCATGGTGACTCAGTAGTTGGCACTGTTACCTCACATTGCCACAGCACTGAGTTTGATTCCAGTCTTCGGCAATTATATATGCAGAGTTTGCACATGCTCCCTGTGTCTGTGTGGGTTTCCTCTGGATGCTGCGATTTTCTCCCACAGTCAAAGAAGCGTAGATTAAGATTGGCCATGTGAAATTGCCCTGTAGTATCTAGGGTTGTCCAGGCTAGTTGGGTTAGCCATGGTAAATGGTGGGGTGTGAGATGCTCTTCAGACGTTTGGTGCAGACTTGATGGGCTGAATGGCCTCGATCTTCACTGCAGGGATTCTATGAAAATATTAAATTGGGGGAAGGTCAACTACAACAATATTAGACAGGAACTGGGAATGTTGTTTGGGGGCAGCTGTTTGAGGATAAATCCACATCTGGCATGTGGAAATCTATCATAAGCCAGTTGATTAGAGTTCAGGACCAGCATGTTCCTGTGAAAGTGAAGGATAAGGATGGCAAGATTCAGAAACTTTGCATGACAAGAGAAATTGTCTTGCTGAGTCAGAAAGATAGAGGACATTTATATAAGGCTTAAGAGACTGAAGACAGATAGAGCCCTTGAAGAATGTAAAGAAAGCAGGAAAGAATTTAACCAATGAGTTAGGGAGGCTAAGAAATGTCATGGCAAACATTGTTAAGGAAAATCTCAAGCATTTTATACATTTATAAGGAGCAAGAGGATACCTAGGGAAAGGGTAGATCAATTCAATGACAAAGGAGGGAATTTATGAATGGAACAAGAGTTAGTAGGTGAGATCCTTAATGAATACTTTTCATCTGTATTCACAAAAGAGACTGACACGGTGGGGTCTCGGGAAGCATATGTTCATGTTCTTGGGCATGTCGATGTAAAAAATGGTATTGGGTGTTTTGAATAGCATTAAAGTGGATAAGGCCTCAGGACCTGATGGGGTCCATCCCAGAATACTGAGGAAGGTAAGAGAGGAAATTGCTGGGGCCTTCTACAAAATCTTTGTCTCCTCTTTAGTCACAGGAGATGTCTCAGAGGACTGGAGAATAGTCAGTGTTGTTCCTTTGTTTAAGAAGGGCAATGGGGATAATCCTGGAAGTTACAGGCTGGTGAGCCTTATTTGAGTGGTAGGGAAAATATTGGAGAAGATTCTTATGGACAAGATTTCCTCAGGTTTGGAAAAAAAATACATACCAGTGATAGTTGGCATGACTTTGTGCTGGAAATGTTGTGTCTTTCAAACTTAATTGAGTTTTTGAGAAAGTGACTGAGATGATTAATGAGGGCAGGGCGGTATATGTTGTATATAGACTGTAGCAAGGCCTTTGACAAGCTTCTTCATGGCAGACTGATACAGATGGCGAAGTCATATAGGATCCATGGTCAGTTGGTAAGATTAATACAGAACTGGCTTAGTCATAAAATATAGAGAGTAGCAGTGGAAGGGTGCTTTTCCGATTGGAGATCCATGACCGAGGGTGCTCTTAAGGGATAAGTGCCAGGAACCCATTGGTTTGTAATATACATGTAAATATTTTTGAGGAGAATGTAGGTGGTCTGATTAGTAAGTTTGAGAATGACTTAAAGTTTGAGGGAGCTGCAGATAAGTGAAGATTATTGCCAAAGGATACAAGAGGATGTAGATAGGCTGAAGACTTGGCCAGTGATATGACAGATGGGATTTAATTCAGACAAATATGAGGTGATGCATTTTGGAAGGTCTAATGCAGAAGCGAAGTATACAGTAAATGGTGGAACCCTTCCAGAGGCATCCAGGCATACAGGTCCACAGTTTCCTGAAAGTGGCAACACAAGTGGATAAGACGATCAAGATGGCATGTTCATACGATGTGCTTGCCTTCATTGGTTGGGGGACAGAGTATTAAAATTGGCAAGTCATGTTACAGCTGTACAGAACTTTAGTTCGGCCACATTTGGAATATTGCGTACAGTTCTGGTCACTAGACCACCAGAGGGATGTAGAGGCTTTGGAGAGGGTACAGAAAAGGTTCACCAGGATGTTGCCTGGTTTGGAGGGTATTAGCGATGAGGAGAGATTAGACAAACTTGATTTGTTTCCACTTGATCAGAGGGGGCTGAGGAAGTGACCCCATAGAAGTTTACAAAATGATGAGAGGCATGGATAGAATGGATAGTCTGAGTCTTTTTTTCTCCCCTGTGTAGATATGTGAATTACTCGGGTACTTAGGTTTCAACTAAAAGGAGGAAAGTTTAAAGAAAATGAAAGAAGCAAGTTTTTTACACAGAGGGTGGTAAGTGCTTGGAATGTGTTACCAGAGGTGATGGTAGAAGCAGATAGTATAGCAATATTTAAGAGGCATCTTGACACATACATGAATAGGTAGAGAACAGAGAGATACAGATATTTTACTTTAGAAAGGCATCATTTGTGTGTGCAGGCTTGATGGGCTGAAAAACCTGTTCCTATACTGCGTTATCCCTTGTTCTTTGTTTAACATAGTTGTCTGTCAATAACAACATTTATTTAAAGGGCTGGTAACAACCCTTGTACTCTGGTCAACCTGATATTCTGCCTATTGAGACCTGAAACTGTAGGTCTTATGGATAAAGTATGACCAGGTAATTTACATTTTCCCTGGCATTACATATGATAAACTAGGATTGTACCTAGTTTGCAGTGTTATGAAATGAAACAATGATATGACAGTACAAAAGCACTATAAACCCACCTTTTTACACCCAGGCAAAATACTATTGAGTGCTTTGAGAATTTCTATCCAAAGCCCATTTTAACACAAAAATTATTTTTGGGGCAGGCAAGGTCTATATAGACTAATGCAACACTCTTGTCTTTGAAGACAACTTCTGGATTCAATTTCATTCCAGTACCTGAGCAGAAAGATCAAGGTTGACTTCCAGTGCAATTTTAAACAGCAGTGCGCTGTCAGTTTCCTGTCTTTTGGATGAGTTATTTAACCAATGTGATTGTTTGTTTGGGTGTAAAAGATTCCTTGGAACTATTCTGAAGGACAGTAGGAAGGTTAAACCTGGCAGCCTGACTAATATTTAACTCTTGATCAACATTATACAACCAGATGTTTTGGCTATGTGCAAAACAGGTCACCATGTTTCCTTTATTACAACAGTTCAAAAAGTACTAAATTAACTATTTAATTAAAGTTCTTTTAAGACATACAGTGGGCATCAGAAGCATTATACACTATTCAAATGCAAGTCTTCCTTCCTCATAGGAAATAATAGACCATTGCAGCACCTGCCAGTTTGGCAAGTGGTAATATGGAGACGTTGCTGAATATGAGATAGAGGTTGGGCAGTGGGGAGGGTGAGAGTTCTGTTTGGTACTTCATGGAAATTTACAGCATGCATGCCAGGAATTGATAACTATTCTTAATACTATCTATATGACAAACAGAATCTAGGAACAGAGGTCACAAAAAGAAAATCCCAATTAATAGTAGGTGCTGAAATAAAATTACCCAGTAGGAATATTCTAAGTTTAAGGTCGAAAGTACGCTTATTGCAAATTATTCTGTATCAACCTGATCTACACCCTGTTGACTCATACCAATCATTCACACATTCAGCTCTTTCTTCGCTTGCTACCCATATAGATGTGCAAAATCAATTTTGCAAGGCAATTTCAGATATGAAAAATTATAGGGGCGTTAAAATTAGAAGTTTAGTTATTTTTATATAGACTGTGATAGTTATATTGCCAAGCTTCCAAAATGTATTCATGATTATTTCCTGTATCAGTTTGCTTCCAGTCCAGACAGCAAGTGGGGATTAGCTGGATCTGGGAAAGAGATGTGTAAAGTGGATAAATTGACAGTAGAAGTACATTTACAGGATAAGAATCATTATATCATGAGTTTTAGGGTAGCTTTGGAAAGACAGAAGAAGCAATCTGAAGTAAAAGTAATTAATTTGGGAGACCAATTTCAATGGTATGAGAACAGATCTGGCCCAGTTAAATTGAAATCAAAGATTGACAGGCAAAACTCTTAATGAATAATGATTTTTAATTATTTTTATTAACAATTATTGTTACTATCTTCCTAACAGAAGCTGATTTATAATTGTTTTTCTTTCCTTATCTTCTTTAAAGAGGAGCTAGTTCAGGTGTAGTCAAGGTACATTCCCATGAGGAAGAAAGTAAGACAAGAGGTAGAGAGTAAAATGAAGCTGGAAGACTGTTGCTATTGCAGATATCAATGTGATACTAAATGTGAGAGTCAAATTGAATATAGAAAGGTCAGAGGGAAAGTGAAAAAGTAGTGGAGAGGCAAAGGATGTCTACAAGAAGAGACTAGCAGCTGATGTAAAAGAGTATCCAAAGACCTTGTATGAACATATAAATAACAAAATTTGGGAAATGTAGTGGGACTAAAAATGGGATTTATTCATAGATGCAGATGGCATGACTGAGATAATAAATGAGTACCATTTATTTGTACAGAGAAGGAAGCTGTTGCAAAAGTCATTGTGAAAACAGAAGTTATTGAAATACAGGATGATTCAAAGATTAATACAAAGGAGGTATTAGGCAAGTTTTACTGTATTCAATATCATAGACAAGAGGGAAAGGAAAATGGAATTATTTCTCCTGTTCAAAATAGAGATTGACTTTTTTAAAAAAATCTTCTTTTCCCTTTCAAAAATAAGATGTGGTGGGTTCCTCTAAACCCATGTTTGTGAAGTCCAGTTTTACAATGATCCACAGCAAATTATTTAGGGTAAAAACAAATTATTACTGGATTCCAAACCTAGAATACCAGCAAGAGTCCACTTAGAACATTTAAGGATGACAATATGATTTTTTTTTAGAAAACAATTTAGGATCTCCCTCTTCCTGCTATCTGGCATTATATTAATTTGATAAGTCACTCGAACTAGCTTAGGTGCCTCTAAGGATCCTTAAGAAAGTAAAGATGAAAATTGTGGAGGCAATGGTGCATTTTTGATTATTTATGGCTAATGAAGCCTTAAGGATGATGCCATAAATAACTGCCAATGTTATTCTAACATGCTGACCTCTGTGGGAATTGCTCAGGAAGTTTAAATTTTCGATGGGCAATTCTCCTTTTCGCTGGAACTCTCTACAATAGTTTTGAACTGGAGTCAGAAACTGATACACTTACCTAATTGTTATCCAGGAAATGTGAGTCAGAAAAATCCCAGTCTAACTCCTGAGTAACCACACAACACACCACTGCTATTTCCTTGATTTTTGGAATTTGGATTTAAAAAATGAAGATATTGCCTTAAACTAAGGAGATGGGCGAAGAAATGCCTGTAGTTTTAAGAATCATGTTTAATAGAGTACATGGCGAGTTATCTATACACTGCTGTGTTTTGTTTGCTGAATTGATGTGTCTGTTTGACAGCATCATTCTAATTGAATACTGACAAGGTGACAGTGGCTTATGTGGGAGCAGCGCAGCAGAGAACCACCTATCCTGCAATATGAAAATAAACATAAAACTCTCTCATAGATTAAAGCCTTTTTTACAGCACTGAGAAAGATCTTCGTGTCCTCACCAGTCAACAAACATCTCTCTATTTTGAATCAGAGATAGTAGGAACTGCAGATGCTGGAGAATCCGAGACAACAAGGTGCAGGGCTGGATGAACACAGCAGGCCAAGCAGCATCATAGGAGCAGAGAGGCTGACGTTTCGGGCCTAGACCCTTCATCAGAAAAGGGGGAGGGGAAGGGGGTTTTGAAATAAATAGGGAGAGAGTGGGAGGCGGATAGAAGAGGGATAGAGGAGAGGAAGAAGTTACCCTCCTCCCTCCGGATCTCCACCTATCCTCTCCTCTATCCCTCTTCTATCCGCCTCCC